>NC_090659.1:52389832-52733999 GCF_013368605.1 Nyctibius grandis
CTGAACCCTGCTCCTGTTGCTAAGGCTGCTCTAGGAGAAATGGCACAATAATTAAGGATTAATTCTCACACTCATTTTTAGTAGCTTGGTCTCAAATAAGTCCATGCCCAGGAGAAAAAAACAGCTGCCAAATCATTATTGTACCACCCCCCTGCCATGTTCTTAGGAAAATTACAATTCTTTTTCTCTTGTTTACTTTTTCACCAAATATGTGTTATGTTTTCCACCCAGACAAATGTATTTCACACACACTACCTTGCTGTACTATGAACAAAACTTATTTTCTTCTGAGACAAAAGGAACTTGATGAAAGGCGGCAGCTCCTGGTAAATGCAAGAATATTGCTATGCAACAACAGATTGAATTGAATCTATCTCTTTCAGTTTTCTTTAATCCTCAACAGTTGAGAAAACCAGTAGTTTATTATTTTCTGACATTTGCCTTTACTTCAAAGGCAGGGAGAGCCCTGTCCTGTGTGCAGTCTGTTGGGTCTTCATACACTTACTGATTTCCGTGGTATTTTTTTGTCTTTTATGGTCTGGAGGTTTTATTGCTATCCCTTCCAAATACTGATTCTTAGTGGAGATGGTAGATCTGCTGCAGGAAAGTATTGCTCTTCAGGAATACACATTTCAGACTCGGTGCCTAAAACCTTAAGCCCTGGTTAAACGTGGACGGATTCAGGTTCATAATTCCTGAGTTGGACCATCAGAGACTAAATTGGTTTTCCCTCCCAAAGTCATGCCTTGTGTGATAATCTTTGCCCAAAACAAGGACAAGGATGATCATTACTTTTTATTCGCACAGAAGCAGCAGGTAGCAGACCAAGCCAGGGACCAACCTGCAGGGGCTGGAGGTGGAGCAGGAGTTCCCACAGACCATCGCAGAGCTGATGGAGTGATAATGGCTAACAATTGCCCCACCAGCCCACATGTGCGGAGTGACTGGGTGCATCTCAGTGACCGCAACTGAGCAAGCAATAAAGGCTTCTGCCTGCCTGAGGTCGGCAAATCGCTACGGTCGTGGGTAGGGGCCCAGCTGAGCGTGCAGTTAGGTGCACACTGGGAATTTTAGTCCCATGCTGCTCTTTCCATATGTCTTTTTAAGTTTTAAAACTGATCAGAGTGCTATCTGGAAAAATCTATGTGGCTTATTTTGTTTACCTCCAGGATCTGTTTGTAAGCTAAACTCAGTCACTGAGGGACAAAACACCAATTCTTTCTTCTCTGTGACTGCAGGGGAAAAAAAATACTCTGCAAATCTTCTGCTTTGAGCACTGAAATACACATTAATGTAGTTCATCTAACCACGCTACTCACAGTTACTGTAATTTATCTTTTATCTGCTTTGCCTGTCTCATTCAGCAATGCTTTGTGGCTGTGTCTGCCAGCAGGGCAGAACTGCCCACTGCAGAATAATTACAATAATTAGACAAAGCTGCAAACTGTTCCACTCCAACTGACACCTTTTTGTCTGTGATGATTAAATTTTGTCCATCTCTCTAGTCACCTTTTTGCCATGGCACCAGATGTCTGCTCTTTGGGCCTGGTGCAGAATTAGCTCTGAATAGCTTGCCTGGCATTTCCTACAGCTCCAGCTAGACTGTGGACTATTTGCTTCCTTCTCTCTAATTGACCTGTTAATATATTCTTGATTGAAATATTGATTCAAGAACATTGTTGGAGTCTTGATATATACAAGATCCAGAAATTCTGTTCTGTGTGCTGCTTTACAGGTGTGCCTAACCTCTGCAGGAGGCATGAGTTGTGAAACACAGTAAGAAGTAGATATCTTACCATTTTTTTCAAACTCATTTAAAAAAAGTTCATATTTCCTAACAGCAAAGGTGCAAGCCAAATTAAATTCTGGATATGGTATGTGATGGAGGCAAAAAGTATAAATGCCAGGACTTGCAAATCAATGAATAGCTGGTGCTCAGGTCAGGAGGTTGCTCTGAGGGGTATGTGGAACAAAAGTCTCTTGCAATTCCAACCACAGGTGTAGTCACAGGCCTCTGCAGCTATCGCCTTAAACAGAAATGCCACTGCAGAACTGATAATAGGTTTTGAATTGGAGCTTGGTCACAATATGGAGACAAAAGGTGGTACATCCTCAGGTCACTGAAGAAGCAATAGTGAGTTTGAGGAGTGGTGACAGCTCATATCTAGTCCTCCTGCAGTTACTGCTGAGTGGATGGGAGATCAATTAACCTCCATAAGACATATGTGAAACTGGTGGGTAAGTATCATTGTCTACCATTTACAGGTAGAAAGGGAATGAGAAGGAAAAATATCTTCTGAGATTGTACCATAAGCCTTGAACAAGACTCACCACTGCAGTTTCCCATCAGGTGCTCTTTCTTCATATGCCCAAAATTACATGAACAATGTACTATATTTTGTGAAAATATAAATATAAATATAAAGTGTGTATATAGATATGTGTGTGTATATATAAAATAAATAAAAATACATTATATAATGTATGTGTGTATATATATATATTTATACATATATATAAAAACTTAATCACATACTGTATCAGTAGGATGCATATTAATAAGGTATACACTAAAGTCACAAAAATAATTTTTAAGTATTCTTCACAAAAGGAGTATTCAAGTAACGAGCACATGTAATAAATACTTATAACTGAATAATCTAAAATGATATATTATCTCATCAAGATAAGTGTATAAAGCACAGCATACTGATTTTTCAAAGTATACTGGATGCATTTCACTACTCTAAACAAGAATTCCACACAGAACAGCAGGCACGGGTAGAAAGCAGAGGGAAACCAAAGCACAGACTTTGTAAATGCATAAATAAATGTTGATGTTTAATGACTTGCCAGTCTCATATAGGGCTAACACATTTTCAACACGACTATACAGTCTGATAGCAGCTGTTCAGACGACACGCAAAGCTGTGTCAGTGTGCCAGCGCAGCCCGGGGTAGTCTCGAGTGGGATGGATGTAAGTCAATGCCATTAGAGGGTCACTTTATCTCAGGACTTCCTTTCAGATATGCTCTTCTAGTGTTAGGTTAGTCACCATGCTGAACACAGTGAGACCTTCCTCTTGGCAACCCTGTGACAGACTCTTTGCCTTCTCCACGCTGGGCCTTTTGCACAAATCCATCTCCTCTTTCCATTCCCCAATCTCAGTACACAGATTTTGGATGGATTTCAGGTTCATGCCAGCTGACCGTGGGGCTGGAGGCACCTGGGCATTCAGCCCATGGCTGGCCAGAGGGCTTGTGCCAGTGGCACCGTGAAGTTCCCCTCCCTGGGGACTAACTACTGCTGCTGCAAAGCCATGTCCAGACAGGGGAGTCCCCTTCTCCCTACTCCCCACTTCCAGGATGCAGGAAGGGGGAAGCAATGGCTGGGCACTTCCCAAGAGCTGAGGGGCTCCCCCAGGGAGGGGCTGGATCCGGGACTGACCTGGCTCTCAGGGCTGGTGGTCCAGGGTGGCTCCCAGCCCCACTGCTCCCACTAGTCAGGGGGAGAGAGCAAGCTCCAACGATCCACAACAGGCCTGTTCTTGGAGCTGGCGAGCAGAGTGGGGAGCCAGGCACCCATTTTCCAGCTCACTTCCAGGTCTCATCATTTAATTGTATGGCTATACCTGATGCATCTGATGGTCTCTGAGAAAAGTTAGAGGAGCACCGCTGAGTCCTGAGAATTAAGCTGAGAACCGGCCCATGGAGAAGCAGCTGCTCGGTTTGCCCAGCAGGTTCCCCCCCATTTTAGGCTTTGTCAGGAGTCCCTGGAAATCAGTGGGAAAACTCCTGTCAACTGCCACAGGCTCCATATCCACATTGCTGTGCACCTCTTCAAGCGTTGCTCGTCGTGATATTTCTGTTTTTCTCAAAGGTTCTTTTTCTTTGCAGTGCGATGTCTTGGATCAGAATTTGTTAAACTTCCTCCCAGAACAAGAACATTCAGAAATTTATAAAATGTTATCTTCTTGTATGCTTATGACAGATTCTGCCTCATCGGATTACCTAAAAAGTAAGTTTCATTTTATATTCCCCAGTAAATGAAAAAGCACGGGCAGGATAAAAATTTTCTCTCAGAAAGAATTTCTTGTGTGATGTGCAATACAAAACTTAGGTTCATAGCCTTTTAAAAAGATCTTCCCACCTGGAATGACCTTTTGGTTCTATTTTTAAAGGAAACTCATTGCCTTTATTTTACTAGGCTAACACTACTTGCAGTTATGTTAATTATTAAATATCATATCTTTTGAGACAGCTAAGGAAAATAGGTTAGCCGATGGAAACTGAGAGTTCACCTGAGACAAATCACATCTTAATTGATATTTTAGCCTGTTCAAGTAAGATGCTGTTCAGAGATATGTTTATGCCGCATACCTTTGGTTTGCATTATAGTTGACAAGTATCTGTAAAATCTGTAATTATTTTTCAATTTGAATTTTGTTTTTCTTAAAAACGCTTTTACTTGCCTTACCCTTATTCACTCTAGGAGGTAAGACTTAGGAAACCAGAAAACACACGATGATGTAAGACACACAGCTGTTTTATCGACTGCATATACAAAACCTGCAGCTGATTGATAGCTAATATGCCAGTTAATTTAATAGATATTTTGAGGTAATTAGGCATAGTTTTCCAACACAAGATGTAGATCAGCTGTGAGTCATGGAAAGCCTAAACAGAAAAAAAAGCTATAAAGGAAAGATACAATTCCCTCCATGGCTACACCGATGCTATGGCAGTGTAACTCCTGTGATGAAGGTGGTGTATGAGAAAGGAGAGTTAGTCTCGAAGGCTGTCCCTGAGCTGCAGGCAGACCTGTGCACAGTGCTGAACAACCTGCATCCCCGCAAGGCAATTCCTTGCAGAGGCTCTGATCCTGCAATGTATATAGCACATCGGTGTACAGGACTCTGAGTGGTAACAAGCTGCTCTCTTGCTGCCAGTTGCAAGATTGGGGTTGGAAGACACCGTTGGTTGTGTTTAGCTTGAATAGTATATTTATTTCTTCTTCTTCTTCTTTTAACAATCCAGCTGACAATGAACTAGAGTTTTATTGTCATCTTCTGAGAGGAAGTTTGAACCCAAAGGAATTTCCAACATATGAATACATAAAATTTGTAGGAAATTTTCGGTCTTACAGCAATGGTAAGCTTTAATTGTTGTATAAATGTTACTTTAGCTCTGTAAAATAAAATATAAGTATTGCTCCATTGAACAAGAGAGGCTTTTAACTGAAGGGACTATTTTTAACATTATGGGGTAAATTTTGCTTCACGTGGATCTCGCCGCTGATTTGCAATAGCTGGCCGAATAGCTATGAAGAGTGAAATTGTGTTAGTTGCTTTTGTTGCTGCCCTTCATTTGTTAGCCGTGATCCTGGACTCTGGGTAAGTTTGCAAATAATGACACGTTCAGAGGGTTTGTTTGTGCTCACTAATACCATGTGCTAAGACTCCACCTGTTAGCTAAATAATAAGCTTGCTACTTTATCTGCTGGCTTACATGAAACACAGATTCTGTGCCAGAACTGATAATCTGCCAAATCTGCCCTCTCACCCTTCTCTGCAAAATTTTGGGGAAAGGAGGCAGCACCACATAATTGAGTGCCTGCACCCAGCAACCCTCACTGTGGTGAGGGGTCCCCTGCCACTGGCATCGGAGTGACTGAGGACACTTCCACTCGCCTCCCTCTCCAGCTGCCATTTTACATTCCTCTCCAGCCCTACAGAACCCAATACTCTCCAAAAAAAAAAAAAAAAATAAAAGGAAAGAAATACAGTCAGCGTAGTCGCTAACGCACCACAGTCAGTCTAGGGAAACCATCTTCCACGGGATGAAGAGCAGGCTTCCACCTCACCTGTTCCCTAACAAACAGATTGCTGCACGGCCATTAGTGTCAGAAATGAAATACTCTTTTATTACTTTCCCTTCTCCCGCCTGCCCAAGTTTGCTTTAGTTACTTGCCTGATTGAACTCCAGAGTGGCATTTCCAAAGTTGCTGGTATTGTTCCAAATAATAGGTCATCCTAGCAAAAAATTCCCCACCGTGCTTTCCAAAAACCACACGCCACACTGCGAAAAAAAATGTCCCTGTCCCCGTTTAACTTTCTGCTCTTGCTCCACATGACTAGAATAGAAACCTACGTGCAGGATGGAGATATGTATTTCTTGTTTGGTGCCATCTGATTTGAGGCTTTATTTGTATAAAAGATGTAACTGCCTGTATGCTTTCTAGTTTGAATGAAGCTAAATGCAGCTGCCTGACAGACGCGTGCACCAAGCTGTTCTGTTTTCTAGAGCAGAAACCGGATTTCAGATGCTGACTCATAAGGATACATTTCTACCAGGGGAATTTCTGATCCATTTTCTTCAAGGATTTTCAGCCTTTTATTTTGGTGTGACCTTAATATTGCCCTCTTACCCATTAGGATTTCATATCCCAGCATTTGTATCAGTGGCTATTTGTCAGAAGAAAGATAAAACTTGCATTACAGATATCTTACCTAGCTTAATGCATATAAACTAAATGGGAACATATTGATTTCAGAAGACACAAAATCATTTTCCAAAGACTCCAGCTTATAGCTTTCAAATAGGACATGTGCCTTCTGCTTCAATTTTTATTTTTTTTTTTCTTTGTGCCACCTTTCTCTAAATCTTCCACTTTATCTTGTCTCTTCCAATTTGTTCCTGTCTCTCCTTCTGGTCAGTGGGGAGGGGATGGCCCTTGCCCCCGCTCTGTGAGATGGTGCCTCCTGGCACCCTTCCCCTCTCTCCGGTGCAGAACAGCAGCTTGCCCATCCTGACTGTAGTTTCCCCAGTTCGGTGCAGAGCCTGGTGGAAATACTTGGTTCACCAGTGTGTCCCCAGCACTGCTCCCCCTTGGCCGGGGGTCACCCCCATGGCCCCCTCTGCACCCCCCACCAGCCTGGCTCTTAATCCAGCCCCGAAATCACCTCCCAGCAAAGTTGGAAGCGAGTGCACTGGACTTGCGATGTAGCAGCAGCAAACTCTGTTTGCTTGGGAGCTGATAACCTTGGGCCAAGGACAGAGCGAGCAGCTGGAGGAGGGTGCAAACCTCCGAAGCGGCTGTTGTTAGCTCCACCGGGCTTCTTGCGTCATCCGGCTGCACCCTGAGCAAGGCAAGGAGGACATCAGGTCAAGCGAGCACCGTATGAACGCAGCCGCCCTTTGGGCAGCTTTCCAGCCCCAGGGCTGGGGGCAAGCAGCTGCGCTTTGGCACAGAGACTTGTGGTACGGACACCTTTGAGCATCTGATGGGCGCAGCAGTGGGCTGGGTTCCTGCCTCTGCTTGGCCCCCCACGCCCCAGGGTGCCCCCATTATTGGGCACTGTCCCCCCAGCCCACGCACCCCAGGGCTGTCACCTGCTGGACCTGCCGGTAGTTGCTCTCTTCTTCCTCACATTAAACAAATACCTGTTCTCCAGCCAGAACCCCTCCAGTTGTGAGACCAAGCAGGCAAGAAAGATAGATAGTGGTGGGAAGGATGGTGTGGGAGAGATGTATCACTGACAGGGCAGTGCTCATCCTACGTGCGTAGGATCAACTGGCCCCAAATCCTGCTTTCCGGAGGTGTTTGTGGAGGCAGGAGGCTAAGCTAAAGATAAGAAAAGAGTTAGCTGAGCATACTGTGGGGGGAGAAAGACAGAAATTGCAAATTAAGCTTAATTAGCAGGAGACATTCCTTACGAATGTATTCAAGAATGCTTTTCCCTGTAGCTTTTCACAGCAGTGGAAGTGTGAGCATGTTTTTACACATGGGAGACTGATACAGCATGTTCTTCTCTAAATACAAATCTCTGCTGTTCCTTTTTAGCTGCCCGACCCCAAATCCTACCTTTGTTTCCAACGGTTTGCTGAGCATCCTCTGAGTCCACCTTGCCTGCACGTTCCTGCCGCAGGGACGCCTGAGCCCCTGGGGCCGGGGAAGCTCTTTTATCCCTGGGCAGGCTGTATCCCATCAGGATACTTAACTATTCCATTCTCATTAATGTAGGGTCGTGGCAGTGACAGTCTTAATGAATCGTTCACCTTTCCTTCTCACTTAACCTTCGCTAATGTTTTGAAGAACTGGTAGGTCTTTTTTTACCCTCTTGAACAGAAATGTCACTAGCTTTATTCTACTTCCACATAACCTTTTACGTAACCTCCCTTGAATTATCAGCTTCTGAGGCTCATTTTATTATTGCTCATTGCTCGTATAACGGTGGTGCATGGGGGAAGGGGTCATGCATGCTGGGGTCCCAGTGACCTTGTCCCGCTCCCTCCTCTCTCATACCTTCTCTATTAATTGCATTGTGACTTGTGGCTGAGAACATCATATAGGGACGGGTTTGAACGGATTAATTTGAAGGACTGAGGCTTAGAAAGCCAGTTAGGGGCTTAGCTGCTCTCCCTAACTTTAGTGGGAGCTCTAGGGCTTTAAAGGCTGTTGTACTATAACACTGAGATGCCAAAGAGAGGGTTTTTTCTACTAAAGCAGAACAAATACCTGATATCTACAAAGGTCACTTGTGACCAGGATTGCCATCAGGGAGCCAGATCACGCACAACCTACATGGAACCCATGCTGTTCCCCCAGAGGAGCAGTCACTGGCACCTTTACCCCAATCAAGAAGGGGCAGGGAGATGCATGTGCAAGCTCCAGATGTTGCCTGGGAAAGTTCACATAGCTCACGGCATGTGTTCAGTCTTTCAGAAGATCACCCTCCCTAGAGCTCCTGGGCTCAGCTATAGCTGGAGGCTAGAGGAACTGCACAGCCCAGTGCCAAGGTTAGCAGAAGGGTCCACACTTAGGCTGGTCCCAGGGATGGTGTGCAGGAAACCATACTCTAACCCCTGCTGCAAGGACATTTCTGCACCAGGGATGTGACACGAGCTGCCTGCACATGAGCGAACTGCCCTCGAATTAGCTGTGCCCAAGCGAGAGCGGCCGACCAACGAAACAGCAGTGCAAGCTGTGCGGAGTGACTGCATGAGTCACTGGCTGTGCTAAATCAAATACAAGAGATTTGATTTTCCATTTGGGAGGATTATATAATCATCATTAATTAAGCTTCAATGAGAAAAGCAGGACTGTAAGCTGATGTGAAGACTCAGTAGTCCCTTGAGAGGAGGGGAGGTGACCCATGGGCCACTCAGAAGAGGAAGGTGGAGTTCCCTCTTTGCCTCTATGAGAAATGCCTACTTGCTCTCAGAGCAAAAGTTTGGTTTTTTTTATTTGCGAATAGGAACTCTTTCCAATATTTTATATATTTCAGATTCTGGTCCTGTAGTCCAGATTTTAACAAGAGAGACGAATATATGCAAATATCTGAGGGAGCTAAGTGCCATCACTGTACCTGTTGACCAGTAGTACGCGATAAGGGGCAGAGTCATGTCAGCACCCCCAATGAATAATGCAGTGGCTCCCATCCAGTTTTGCCTGAGAGCTGAAGGGGAAGGCAAGTAACAAAGATAACCCTCCAAAAAGTCCAAGGAAATGCTTAGCTACCAGTATAAAATGTCAAATTAAAGGAGAATAAATTATTTTACAAAGCCACTTAATAGCTCACTCTGATAAGAAAAGATAAGGTGGGCTGGATTTCTCTCTCCTGTAAAAATTGTTTGTACATTTGTAAATGGAAAAAGATCTCTCATAATTATATAATATTATATATTATTATTATGGCCATTATAAGCCATATTATAATGGCTTTGGTATCCTGTTTCTGAGGTGACATATTTGCTTAAAAAGTCCTGAAAGGGACAAAGACAGAGTCCTGCCTTTCAAAGCGTTCACCAATATTAAAAAGAACCACCACCACCTTTAAAGTGGCAGATCCATCCTTTCATCCAAAATGCCTGCAGTTTTCCTCTTAAAGGAGGAGATAACCATTATGTGAAAAGAGTTCCTGATCAACTAATATAATTAAATATTCTAGTAGAATTTAAAATTGTGCATTTTTGTTCCCAATGGAAACTCGGGAAGTATCTGCTTACTGGATGCTAATAATAGCAGATACTCTACTGTTAGCTGATATCTCTTAGAGATAAGAATAACCATCAAGAAAATTATTATGCTGGGGAGAAAAAAAATCTTTTCACTCCCAGAACAATTAATTCAATCTGAATTCCTTTTTAAAAGAAATAAACAGACTTATACAGAAGATACATTGATCTTGAGCCTCCATAAGCATATGCAGAAACATCTGATAAGAAGAATAACTCCAACTGAAATGAATGTTTTGATCAGAACCGACAGCCACATATTATTATTTACTATTAACAATATTGTAGAAGCTGCCGCTAGCAATCTGCAGCGCTTATGCCGGGCTCTCTGTGGGCACTTAAGAAAAAAGGCACCATTCCCTGTCCTAAAGAATTTACTTGGGATTCATATCAACAGAGTATGGCGAGGGAAGAAACAGGAGGAGGAAAGGGGAGAGAGGAGATCAAAGTAGACAAGTGATGTATGGACACCATCACTGCTACTCATCCGAAGCTATTGAGTGCAGTCCGGCTTGCCACTAGCACTTTAGATTTCTTCATTATATATATTAATTGCTGAATATTCTGTTTATCTGTGATCTGAATTTATTTATATGAAATATCTTGATTTTATTCTGGTCTGATTGGCTTGTGTTTTTTGAAATCACTGTTGAGTTTGTTTGACCGTGACTAAGACTGGTTCTTTAAACATTAACATCTCCTGACAAAATAGGAAGGGATTTCTTCTTTCAAATGGCATAGATAAGAGGTTTGCTGTTATAGGAAGAATACATTTTAAACATCCTAAGTTAAAATAAGATGACCAAGCAACTTACTGCTGTACTGTTATTAACTGAATAATGTGGCATCTGGGTTTTTTTAAACATGTTTTTGTTCATTCCATGTGACATGATTTGTATCCCTAAGGATAAAAATCTTTTTGTCTATGGTAGTTAAGGGCTTGGTTCCTTATATGTATTACTTATTTTTAACATCTTGTCCTTAGTGTCCTGGTCTTTTTTTAAAAAAAAAACCAAAACCAAACAACAACAAAAGCCCCCTGTATACAGGCAAATCAGTTTCTTTCTATCTTCTTACATGATATTTGCAGGTAATTTAATACTTCTTCTGCAAAAGAATTTTGTGGTAACTCTAGAAGCAGCAGGTCTGATAGGCAACCACAAAAACTGTTACAATTCATGCTAAGGAGCATCAGCTAACTGATATATGTGAGAGAACTGTTTCACCTTTCTGATTATGTATTTAGCTTTGTCACACGACCTTCTAATTCCCTACTCAGGATATTCTGGCTAGATCATTTAATTGTGAAACGCACATGCCCTCATTTACCCAAGCTCACCTGTTTATAGCCAGCTTAACATTTTCATCAGGCGCCTTCTGACAAAAGCACTCCAAGACCCGTATTTGACTTATAAATGTTAACATCATCATAGCCTCAGGCTTCATCCTATATTTTCGATTCCACTATTTTTCTGTGGTGCTCTCAGAAAGTTCACTACTGAACTTTGCTACTACAGGATGTTGTGTGTTTCTTTTAAAGAGACTTGGAGAATTATGAAGTATGATTTTTCAGAAGACATGCTTGAAAGATTATGCCAGGATTTATTTTTTTCTAAATTCATCTAATGATCTCTTTTTTTAACTAAACTTTAAAATTTATCAACAAAAAAAGCTGAAATTTGCTGATCAGCTGCAAGAGCAAAACAAAACAGGTCATGCAGATAGAGCTGTGAAAAGAACAGATACCAACAAAATAAGTCAGGAAGCAAAGTAATTCAGAAAAAAAATGTGGGATTTTTTTCTTTCAGTTATTGTAGTTATTATTTTCAGATCAACGTGTACATTTCAAGGTGGTGGCTACCTGCCTGCATCATCGAGGCTTTTAGTGCTTTGGGCTTTGTGAAGGGCAGCTGACTATGGAGATGGCACAGTAGCTGTTCAAAGACTGGATGACTTTCAGCCAAGCCAGCTCTGGCTCATCTCCTTGGGCTTATTCATTCACTGCTGCTAAGTTCAACATTCCCAAATGTTGTGATGAAATCCTAAATTTACTACATAGCTGTCCTATATGATAATTACTACCCTTTTAGTATTGCATTTACCTCTTGGAAATATAATCCTATTTTGTAAATTGCCACATTCAGGGATGTATTCTGCTCTCTTCTGGGAATATGTCTCATGCTCATGGCTGTTTACATCAAACAGCTGATGTAAAAAAGCCATCCGCTCTCTTTGGTGCGACTTGGTCTCTACTGGGCATTTCTTCTGCAACTGGTGTCTTTTGCAAGCCCATGGGTTCACTAACTAGGTTAACGTACCATACCTGTACTTCAGAGGCTGAATGGGCTTATCTTATTTTCGTATCTTAGAGCCCAGCCTGCAAACATTTGCTACTGAACTTCGCTGTTACAGAGAGAAACGGTCCCGTTGACTTCAAATATGACAACATATTACGTAGTAAGCTTGGAAGTAACTTTTCACAATGCCCTTAATGTGGGTTTATAGCAATATCATTAATTTTTAAACATGACTGACTACAGAAATCAACAGACTTGCACAAAATAATCATATCAGAGAAGAACCAATAACTCTTTACTCAGGCTTCCGTTTCCTGTAGCTCCTAACTCTTCTTTTTTTTCCACCTCTTGTATTAATAATCCCATAGAAGCCCTCGTATATGCACATAACCTCAGGAGCAGAATGGGAATACATATTCCTAGAAAGTCCCCAGAGCAAGTGTGCTTTGCTGGTGAAAGGAGAATTTTGCCCATATTTTTTATCTTAATATCCAGTCAGCTATGCCCTCCAGACTCAACTGCAAGAGAGGGCTGTAATCTCTGTGGATGTTCACATCTCCATTGCCTCCTCAAATGAGAAATCTTTCTTCCCCTTTTTGGTGCAATACATACTGTGCATACAGTGGCCTAAACCAGTTAATCGCAGGTGTGAATTCTCCTCAGAGTACTTATTTTCCTGTCTCATACCCTGTGATCCTTGTTATCAGCTATATATCATTGTTCTAAGGCTTCTAATAGGTTGAATTGGGTTCCAAAAGTACCTGTGATAAGTTGAGACTTCTTCCATCTCTAGAACTATGCTAGTGAACTAAAGCCCAGTGCAGAAGCACCCCAGAATAAAAATTGCTAGTGATCTCCTCCCCAGATAGACACAAAACTCTTCATTTCCACAGGAATGGACATGCTTATCCTTGCTTTGTCCTGTGCAACAGAGACAAACTGTAGAAAACTTCACAAAGTTGGACATAGGGGCCTACTAATAAGGAAAGACAGTTTCATATTAGCATTAATCCCTACTAGCATTAGATCAACTCATATTGGAGAACTCTGGCTGCTAGATGGGACCTTCTCTGCCCCATGGGGGATAGTCGGCTGGGCAGGACAAGAGCCCACGGGGCCAGCCCAGTTCCCACTGCAGCTTAGCACGCATTTTTCTTTCATTGCTGTGGGATTACCATCTCCAAACAGCTCGAATTTAGATGAAGAATTTGCATTGTGTCATTCTAACATGGGACTGTGAGCTAGCTTAAGGCAACACGTTGTTTTGGCAACGCATCTTTGTGGCAGGAGGTGCTAGTGGGCCCTCAGAGCAACACAAGAGCCATGCAATCACGAGGGACACAGATAAAAACCCATACACAAAATCTGTAGCCACATCGCATCCAGTTTTTCCTTCTGCCCAGTGTTTCAGGAGACAGCAGACCATCTGCAGACTCACCAGAAATGCCCAGCTCTGGAAGCCAGTGCCATACATGGGGTCTTCTTTGCTCTTAGAATCATAGAAGCATAGAATCATAGAATCATTTTGATTGGAAAGGACCTTTAAGATCATCGAGTCCAACCGTTAACCTAGCACTCTTTAAAACAAGAACTTGAGCAAGCTGGGGACTGTTCTCCTTCGATGCAGAAGGGGAAGGTGTGCTTCAGCAGCCAAGAACCACAAGCAGCCTCTTGCTAGCTCGATGAAGCCTCACTGGCTGTGGGCCCCAGCGCTTTGCCACTGATGACTTGACGAACTCTCTTCAGCTACCTCCCTTGCCAACACTTTTTTTTCACTGCCTCATGGAAGTTAGGGCACTAGGCATGCCACAGCATATATTTTTTACTTGTGAGTGGTGAAAAAGAGCAATTGGATGCATGTGGTTTCTTTCCAGAAAGCTGGTTTATGCTCTGTAATAAGGTTTGGCCTTATTTTTATCAGGATTAACCTGTAAGATTCATACTTGAAGTTAAGCGCTGATGTCTGACTTGGATTTAAATATATGCATATCAGCTTTAAAAGCTTTTAGAGCACTTCTTTGAATGAAATTAATATTAGTACGCTTCAAGTGTGCAAAATGTTCATGGAGAGCAAATCTCATATGAGGCATGACTCCGGGTCCTGTTTTTTTCGCTACCTAGTGCCTAACTCCACTTGCAATGGCTTTGATGAGGCTGTCCCAAGGGCTTACAGAACATCCCCAGGAAAGCAGGTCTGCTTCGTCGCGACTGTCCGTTTGGCAACGCCTCAGTTTTTAAAGGTAAGTGCATGTCCTGGATCCCATTCATTTCAGAACTTCTCAAAACACTTTCAAACATGGGGGTGACATGCAAAGTTCTTAATTTTGCTAATTGAACGGATTACAGATATCACATTTCATGCATAAAAATCCGGTGAAGAGGATTATCAGTGCGAGCCAGGATCTGCAGAAGTGATGTCACTTCTGCCTCCCTTGCACAGGAAATGGGAACCCTCGTTGCATTAGGAATTGCAAAGTCACTTTGAAATTGGGTTCTTCGTTGCTGCTTTCTGTTCCTGCAATGGGACAGTGTACAGATGGCCACCAATGCTTTCATTTGTGCCCCTCGGTGGTTTTGGGTGACTGCTGCTAGTTGTCCTCCTCCTAAATCCCAGGAGTAAGGTAATTGCTTCTGGAAATAAGGATAGACCACCCAACCCTTGTGCCTGGCATTGTGGTTCCCTAATTAACAAATGTGACCTACTGCATTAGGCGTCCTGTCCTCAGAGGTTAAAAGATTAAAAAGTCTAATTGAGACCTATCTGGTATGAAATCATTGCTCCCTTGTCCTGGCTCCATTACTGCTCAGGGACCTGAAGGGCACTCTCGACTGATTCATGGCCCTGGCAGGCAAGTAGAGTCCCTTCTGGGTAAGTAAGTGAGGACACTTTCCATAAATCTTAACCATAGAAATCATATTAGCAGAGGAGGCTGGAGTTAAGGTTCTCTGGGAATCCTGAAAGCAACTTCCTTTGTCTTTGGGTAGCTAACATCTCAAAATAAACAGGGAAACAAAAATGGTCTGCAAAAGGCAATGAACTGCCCAGTGCTAGTGGGGAGAAGCTTCCTTGCTGCCAGGAAACCCTGAGCACCGATCTCTTCAGTTCACCTGGGTGACTCATTTAACCCCTCGTCTTGACTTTCTCTAAAATGAAGGCAAAAATATTTATCTGACTGGCTGAGCAAGGCAAAATCAGCATTTTGGTTGCACGCAGCAATGTTTGCATGTTGCACCTTGAATATTAGTGTATGTTCTTGGCATCAGCATGGATTTTGGTGTAAAGTGGAGGAGGGGAGAGAGGAATTTAAGGTATGTGTGAAGCCTTTTGCCACTGTACACTCAGCAACTTTAATCAACTTTGTGAGTATTGATATGTATCAAAGAAATGCTTGATGGCAGCGCACCTCAGCTTTTCCTTTTGTCCCAAGAGGGTTTATAACACTCGTGCTCTGAAACACTTCTGTCCCCAACAGCGAGAGCTGAGAGAGATGTGGTGGTGGAGACGATGGGAGGGTGTCATTGAGCCCACAGCACAGGGGGGCGTGGCACCAGGGAGCAGGGGGACAACAGTGTTAGGGGCCAGCAGGCAGGCTGTCCTTACCAGTGATGATGGAGACCCTCCTGCAGGAGAGACATGGGGGACACAGTAACCCTGGGTGCCACCAAATCCTGAGCGCTGATGCTGCCAAGTCTCATCCAGGGGTCTGCAGGCTGACAGCTCGTGGAGCTGGAGTTGCCCCTGCAAACCACCAGTGGGAGAGGAGAGGTCGGCAAAGGGGAGCTACGAGCCAGCTGGGAGCCAGCCGTGGGGCACGCAGCCAGCCCCAGCCCACGCACGGATGTGCGCCATGGTGCCATCCTTCCCCCCGCTTCCTACCTCCACCTAACAGCTGATCCTTGCCAACTAGATCCTGATCCCCATCCCTCTGGGCCAAGGATGCCCTGCCTCACAGGCAGCCCTGTGCCGTGCCTCATGTACTTCACTTATGAATTACCATTCTCGTGAGTGTTGAGGGCTGCTGTGAGTCTTAAGGGCCAGCTGCTTCTTCACTGCAGGAGTGAAGCACAAGGCAAAACCTCTGCCTTTCACCCGCCTGAGGGGCCCCGCACAACCTGCCTGCCTGAAAAGGCATTTCTGCCTCCACAGCGCATAGTGCCCTCAGATATTGAATGGAAAGGAGAGTGTCCAAAACGGCCAGGAAAGGGCAATGGGTATCTTAAGTAAAAGAAGAGAGCAAGAAAAGATGTGGCAAACCCAGGTGGGACCAACCACAGGCTGGATGCTGGAAAGGGGCATTGCTCCTCGGGGCCATGGGGAGCACAGCCCTCACACCCCCGGCGCTGCTTCAAAGCCATAAAAACTTCGGCACCCCAAGGAACAGTCATGGCTCTTAAGTCCATGTGCATCACAAGTTCTTCTCCCCAAATCCTGCAAAAATGTTGACATTGATAAATACCATCAGTCTCTGGAATTTCCAGAAAACGTGAGAATCCTCTGTTCTTATACACCGCGTATTTATAGCTAACAAAAGCTAGATAAAGGGGAGGGGTGAAGCTGCAACTCTCAGTAAGTCAGTTTTCTTCACCATACAGGAGATGTGCATTGTGGAAGAACCTCTAGAAGAATTCACATCAAGACACAGTCTGGAGTGGAAATTTTTATTCCTGGATCACAGGTTGGTGACAGGAAAAGCACTCCCCGTTGTGTTCGGTGCTTGCCTACTGCTATTTTCATAAGTGCAATTCTCTCAAATAGTGTTACGTTTCACATCTAAACAGGAGGGCAACCACTGAAATTCCTACAAAAGATGATATTTACTGTTTTGCCCTGCATTCATTTTCATCAGTCTTTTAAAACAAAACTAGTCTGTTTCTCAGGCCAAATTTGTGATTAGCTTGTTCTTGGTTCCTTTAAAAATATCAATGGCCCAAAGACTGTCACACGGCAAAATCATCTAATTATTATACAGCTACGGAAATTATTCTTTCCAAATCCAGCCACTGATTGTGTGTGTGCAATTCCCACCGAGTTATGGAGGGAAAATCTGCGCTGGCCTGAGGCAACTGTGCTGGCAAAGGTACAAAGCAACTGCCTCATCACTCCACGGACAAGCTCTGCAGACACCCAGAGGGAAGTGGCACAGATGATCTCCCCTCCTACCCCCCTAGTCCCGGCAGACGATGGCTTCCTATCGCCTCGCCACACGTTTTCCCCTGTGCAGGGACTGCAGGAGCTGCATAGAATCATAGAACTTTAGAATTGTTTTGGTTGGAAAGGACCTTTAAGATCAAGTCCAACCATTAACCCAGCACTGCCAAGTCCACCACTAAACTATGTCCCTAAGCACCACATCTACTCGTCTTTTAAATACCTCCAGGGATGGGGACTGTACCACTTCCCTGGGCAGCCTGTTCCAATGCTTGACAATCCTTTTGGTGAAGAAATTTTTCCTAATATCCAATCTAAACCTCCCCTGGTGCAACTTGAGGCCGTTTCCTCTTGTTTTATCGCTTGTTACCTGGGAGAAGAGACCGACACCCACCTCGCTACAACCTCCTTTCAGGCAGTTGTAGAGAGCAATAAGGTCTCCCCTGAGCCTCCTTTTCTCCCAGCAGAGCCCCTGACCAAGGAACAGACAGGGGATGGCTCCCTCACAGCAGGTTCTTGTGTGAAGGTCCCTGAGAAGTTGAGTTGCTTTCCATAACCACATTTTCCCTGGAAAGATGGGGTTGTCATGGCCTTTTCCTGGGGGGACGGTGCCCACTGGCACTGCCATGCCCAGCCGGACATCCTGGGTACAAGGTGGGGGAAAGTCACAACCTGGTCACCTGGGAGGGATGACTTTACACGGATGAGCTCAAGCAGATCTGGGCTTTTTACATATCCATGTCAACATGCAGAACTGCTGTTTCTTTTGTGGTTTATGAATTCACTTATATTGTGCCTAACCACAGAGCACCGCCGATTATAGGATACTTGCCTTTTGAAGTGCTGGGTACTTCTGGCTACGACTATTACCATATAGATGACCTAGAGCTGCTAGCAAGGTGCCATGAACACTGTAAGTATTGCATAGCCGAGGTTTCTGTGGAGTCACTGGGGCACCTCTTTTCAGTGAAATGTAATTTCAGTTAAAATTGGTTTAAACTTGGAAGGGGAGGTTTGACCCTTGCCTCACGCCTGTATGTCTTAGCAGAGCTATAGCAGATTGGGGGCACCGCAGCTGATGATTGATGTCTGGGCCAGACTTATCGAGCTCTAAAAAGAGCAATTTTTACCTTCCGTATCCCCAGAAGCAGTCAGCGAGACTCACTGAATGGATAAAATACACCAGATTAGACCCCCCATTCTATTAGTAAAGAATATACAGGAATAGTTCAAGCAATCTCAGAGGAGATCCTTTTCTGTGACGTTCTTGCGGATTATTTACCCTAATGTTGTTCACCAAGTAGTTGGGATTACCTGTTATTATTTAAATATAGTCTGTTAAGATTTAATTGAAAAACTCTTTCACTACATAAAGAAAATGAGGTAATCCTTTTCAAAGATTTGCTTACAGAACTGGCTGGAACATCTCAGCTTACCACCTCTGGGTGGCCCAAAAATATCCCGTCAACATTAGTTTTCATATGTTGACATTAAAATATAGAAAGGCTAAATATGTGCATGTTTGGGAACCCCTTGAAATCACTGGGGAAGAAAAGCAGAGATTAATTTTGTCCATGAATCTTTAAAACCTTCAGTACACTCCAGTTTACCGCACTTTGAATTCTTGTCAGTCTGGGGATTTTCTTTCAGTTTCAAATGTTTTTTGTCTTTGCACAATGTTATCTCCTATACTCGCTTCATTCTGAATCCGTCTGCACGCAATACTCATCTTTTCAAGCATTTTTATGCTGTACTTTTCTGCTATAGAACTTTAGATGATCACTCTTAGAAATTAATCCCAGATGCCTAATTAAGCAGTATGTGATCAGCACATAAACGAGGGTGAGATCTACCTTTAAATTGTAGCAGACCATAAAGCATTGGTGTCCAAAGTTAAGGTTCATTGTACTGTGTAGGAATGTACCATTGAAAGTGTCAGAAGAAGATACCTGCTGATCTTTATGATTTTTGCTCTATCACAAGACTGACAGGACCACTAACTCAAAAGGTGCTTAGAGTCCTGTCTCCCTTGGGAATCAGTGGGACCACAGATATTTTTGTCACTCTCTTCACATTTCACGTCACTTTTACATTGCAAATTGTGCTACAAGCTGTGTGTGTTTTCTGCTGACAGTGATGCAGTTTGGCAAGGGGAAGTCGTGCTGCTATCGGTTTCTGACCAAAGGACAGCAGTGGATCTGGCTCCAGACCCATTACTATATCACCTACCACCAGTGGAACTCCAAGCCAGAGTTCATTGTGTGCACACACATGGTGGTAAGGTATGGAAAATCATATCAACCGACGGGAACATAAAGGACAGTAAGATAAGGGCAGCCTCATGACTGCCAAAGTTTTATCTTAGAAACATGACATCTTTTATGTAACAAAAACGAAGACTGAACTCTGAGGGAAATATGTTCATTATAGAAAAAGTGATCAGGCTAAACCTTACTTTATGCTAAGCTTGATTTGTCAGTCATGAGTTTAGGGGCAGATTAACTGTTGCATTTCTCTATTTTGTGCAAAAATAGGGAATAGACAGATCCCTTAACTATTCACTTCCTCTAATCCTTACATTGTTTTTAAAGAGATGCATGGAAGCTTTGCAATGAAGTCATAAAGTGGTTGTAGGATGTGAACTTGACCTTTATATATACTGCTTTAATATAATTCTTGACTTCAAGAAGATAGGAACAGAGCAAAAACTGAAAATTAAAACAGCCTCTCAAATGTTATTCAGTAGCATTTGACTTAAGTGATTTTTCAGCTGTTCATTTAACCTATAAAATGTTACAATAATTTGTTCCTCCACTTGCTTAAAGCACATTTTATGAAATATAACTATACCATGTTGATACATGGAATTATATTTTCCGTTCAGTTATGCAGATGTTCGGGTAGAGAGAAGACAGGAGATGGGCTTGGAAGAAGTGTCCTCAGAGGCTGTGTCCTCAGCACTAAAGGTACAATGAGAAAAGCTTTTTTCATGAATATATGCAGTAATCACAACTTGTTCCGATGTTAACATCAGCGAAGGCTCCAGCGTGGTCTTTCTGAGTGGATTCCCCCAACTTCAGAATTCATTGCTCACTCGAATAATTTTAAAGTAAATTGGATAAGCTCATGAAAGGATAAACCTGGAGATCAGTAATAGCCACAAATTAAGTGGAACATGGGCAGGGGCAATGTGAGATATCTCCACCTTTCCTTGGCAAGGTACTGCAGTTTAAAGATTCATTTGGACATGTTCTGGCAATCAGCCTTCTTGGCTACATCAGTCATCTGCTGAGGGAAGAAAGAAAAGCTCCTCCTCAGTGCATGGCTGAGTGTCTCACAGAGGTTGCAGTTGCTGTCACATCAACTGAATGCAAAAGAAAGATTCAGAAAAACATCTGAAGGCACGAAATGACTATGGCAGTAGCTTGCTATTTATTTCCAACTCAGTGATAGCTCTTTGTAAAATGCATTGGTTAGATGCTATTTGGAAGGGACATTGACACGTGTGCCCAGGTCTTCTGCTGGCCTGCCTGGGATTAGTTCTGCTCAAGTGATTTTAGGCCAACCAAAGAACTGGATGTGCAACCATTACTAGATGCATTTCAAAATGTTTTTACCCTGACAGATGCAATAGCTATTCCCTTTTGTTTGTTTGTTTTAGGACAGTGGCTCCAGCTTGGATCCTGAACAGCACTTTAATGCACTTGATATTGGTGCCTCAATCCTCAGCACTAGTCGGACACCTTCAGTATCATCCAAGAGCTCACCAAAATCTTCCCACACACCCAAGTCGGACCCAGCATGTGAGTGGCATTCCTTGGTTACTGCATTATTTTTAATTTAGCCAAGTTACAGAATGTGTGTCTACATACCACAGCTGCTAATTTAAGTTATTTATGAGGTATTGATGATATGTGTTTGTTACTGACAATGAAATGCATAAGCTCAAATGGTAACGTACAAGAGGGAAGGTTCTACTGCAACCACCCATACACTGGAAAATGAGTAGCAGGACTAGCCATGAGTCCTGCTGTTTCAATCTGTTATGAAAATAAGGACTTCTGTCTTCAGATTTGAGGGCACCAGTATGAGCAATACGAGGCTCCTATAGACTTACATGAGTAATAACAGCTTGTGGGTGATTCCCTTCTGGCCAAGATGCAGGATGCTCCAGCCAAGTCTTGAGCACACCTTATACACTTCCTGCTCCCTGGTCTGGAAGAAAAGCCGATGGGCTAACCTAAATTTACAGTTATTCGGCCCATATGAAGGGAGTTCCAGCTGTTTTAGAAGAGCTCTTGGCTCCTTTTTCTCCATTCATTGGAGCACAGAATCATAATCTGTCTCATTTACTTTTATCTTTGCCCAGGCCCTCCATATCAGTTTAATTTTACTGCCATTGAAGTCAACAAGAACAGCTCTGACTCCTGCTGGAATTTAGCCAGGCCGTAATCATTTCTAGCCAGGTCTTGTTGTAACTCCCACTTCAAACGAGGATGATTTCCAGCATGTGAGAACTCACCAGTACTTTTTTTGCAGCTACACCAACAAAGCTGGTTGCAGAGTCTAACACTCCCTTGCCAAGAACACCAAGCATGCAGCAGGATTTATCCGTGCATAGACTCAGTCAACCTACTGCTCTTCAGGTAACTTCACAAAGAGTCATCAAAACAGGCACACAGTATAAAGCATGTGTCACATACACAGCTTAGCAATTAAAACCAACTTACACAAAAGCCATGGCATTAGAAGAAACCTAAAGGAGCCAAACATAAATAAAGTTTTGTTTTGTTTTTTATTTTGTTTTGTTTTGTTTTTAACCCAGCTTTCTTTGCCTTCCCAGCCTCTGTGTGAGCTTCTCCCACAGCAATTGCTGCCTCAAGCAACTCTGCAAAATCAGCCTGCACCTCTGGCACAGGTTAGTTGGGGATTTGGAAGTGGAATAGATCATTTACCTGTCATCTCTTGGTATTTTCTCTCTTCATCTAGTAAATAAATTAATTAATAGGGTCCAGGTCTTTCAGGACTTTTAGGTTTTCTCTTTAGTAGCTAAAATCCCCAAATCCACCAGCTCCCAAACACTTAAAATATTGTAGGTAAGTAATCTGAATTATACACTTGTATGTTTAAACATATATCTGCATGTAGACATTCAGAGCAGAAGCCCAGGTGCATGTAGGCTCAGGGGCACACACACCCCTATTTCACAGGAGGACAAAAAGCAGATGGAAAAAGAGTTTTCAACTTTGCTTCTACAGAATCAGGTCCCATCAAAATCAAAGTCACAATGAGAATTAAAACCAAAAACTAACAAAGACACACAGTCCTTCTAAAACCACCTCTTTGGCTGTGCTGATGCAGAACTAACCAGCAGTAAAGGACACACAAGTTGAACAAAACAAATTTTCTGAGTGTGCCAGTAATGGTGAGGATGCCGCTGGAGACAAGCTCCTCCAATGAAATCTGTTAACCCATATGTCAAAAGCAGATGATCACCCAAAAAGCCACCTCAGTGTTTCATTTGCAGTGGATTTTGAAGGAGAAAATTTGAGTACCATGTTCCCATGACATTGTTTCTCTCCTGTGGTCATGCTGTGATGATAAACCCCATCCTCCTCTGACTTTAGAAATGACAGAGTATTCCTGGACCTAGCCTGCTTCTACCTGATCTCCTTCTATGACAAGATGACCCGCTTACTGGATGAGGGAAAGGCTGTGGATATTGTCTACCTAGACTTCAGTAAAGCCTTTGACACTGTTTCCCACAGCATCCTCCTGGAGAAACTGACTGCTCATGGCTTGGACAGGCATGTGCTTCGCTGGGTAAAAAACTGGCTGGGTGGCCAGGCCCAAAGAGTTGTGATGAGTGGAGTTAAATCCAGTTGGCAGCTGGTCACAAGTGGTGTTCCCCAGGGCTCAGCATTGGGGCCAGTTCTGTTCAATATCTTTATCAATGATCTGGACGAGGGGATCGAGTGCACCCTCAGTAAGTTTGCAGACAACACCAAGTCGGGCGGAAGTGTTGATCCGCTTGAGGGTAGGAAGGCTCTGCAGAGGGATCTTGACAGGCTGGATCGATGGGCCGAGGCCAACTGTGTTCAAAAAGGCCAAGTGTCAGGTCCTGCACTTGGGGCACAACAACCCCATGCACCGCTACAGGCTTGGGGAAGAGTGGCTGGAAAGCTTCCTGGCGGAAAAGGACCTGGGGGTGTTGATCGATGGCCAGCTGAACATGAGCCATCAGTGTGCCCAGGTGGCCAAGAAGGCCAACAGCATCCTGGCTTGTATCAGAAATAGTGTGGCCAGCAGGACAAGGGAAGTGATCATCCCCCTGTACTCGGCACTGGTGAGGCTGCACCTTGAATACTGTGTTCAGTTTTGGGCCCCTCACTACAAGAAAGACATCGAGGTGCTGGGGAGAGCTCAAGGAAGGGCAATGAAGCTGGTGAAGGGTCTGGAGAACAAGTCTTATGAGGAGCAGCTGAGGGAACTGGGGTTGTTTAGCCTGGAGAAAAGGAGGCTGAGGGGAGATGTTATCACGCTCTACAACTACCAGAAAGGAGGTTGTAGCGAGGCATGTGTTGGTCTCTTCTCTCAGGTAACAAGCGATAGGACGAGAGGAAACGGCCTCAAGTTGCGCCAGGGGAGGTTTAGATTGGATATCAGGAAAAATTTCTTCACCAAAAGGTTTATCAAACATTAGAACAGGCTGCCCAGGGAAGTGGTTACAGTCCCCATCCCTGGAGTTATTTAAAAGACGAGTAGATGTGGTGCTTAGGAACATGGTTTAGTTGTGGACTTGGTAGTGTTAGGTTAGTGGTTGGACTTGATGATCTTAAAGGTCCTTTCCAACAAAAACGATTCCATCATTCTATGATTCTATACCACTGGTACCCTGTACTCCCTCACAAGATCCCGGAGCTTCTTTCTGTAGCATATAAAACATATAAAGTCCTGAGGACCTCTGCTTTAAAATAACAAATTCTCATTTATCTTCTATGTTTGATATTCTTTTCACGACTCCACACCAGCATGCAGCGAAGAAACAGCATATCAATTATCTGCTCTGAGCATTCATTTTCTTTTACAGATATTTCTGTCCGTTATTCATTACTGCACTTCCAAACATCAATTAGTTTATTTATTATAAACCCACGCATGCTTTGTTTGACTTTTTTCAACCTCCCCTTCTTCTCCATCAAAGCTCTTTGTGAAGAGATGCCTTTCAGTCATTTACCGAGAGACTCGCTGCCTCACCCCTTCCCAGTAAAACGCTCTTATTGGCACCCCAGCTCCATTTCTTCTCTGCCAAATCAGAGCGCCGTCCAGTTGCACAGACACTGGTTCAGCCTCTTTGCGCTGGCTAAATCTCAGTGAAAGGAAGAGGGCTGATTTGGGTCTGTCTACACAGGCAGCCCTCTTCTCAACAGGCAGCAAAGACACTGCAATGCTCCTTGCAAGGCTCAAGATGGAGCTTCCCTTGATGTGGAGCAGGGAAATAGCACCAGGATGTTGCAGCTCAGGTTGCCGAGGCTCACACCCCATAGAGGTACTTCTGAGAAAGGTAGCAATTCTCCACAGACTTGGGTGATTTTCATAAACTATTAATTGCTTTCTTCAGTTGCTTACCTCCCACTTTAAAATAATAAATGTGTCAGCCTACAGCAAGATAGTCGGTTATTTAAAAGACAAGCTGCCTGCAGCACTGAGTGAGGGATGAAACCCAGGTCCGTGTGCTTCCCACCACGAACATTTCTTCGGTTTCCTAGTTGACCGTTTTGCAGCAGTTTAGCAGCAGAACCCAAGCTCATCACTTTCAGAAACAGCATGTCCGGGCACCCCGCTGCCAGCCCACCAGGAGGAGCTGCACAGGTTGCTCCCCACTGCTTTCCTGCCGCTCGTCCTCAGCTGAAGGTGACCGATGGCAGGAGCTGAAAGGCAGTGTGCCGAGCCTGGCCACGCAGGGCCCCGGCACTCTGATGGGCGTCCTTGGGGCTAACACTCAGCTATGGGTCAGCAGCAGAGGGGAAGGACATTTTAAGCAGCCACGACCACATCTGCAGCAAGCAGCTAGCTGCTGCCTCGGGCACCATCTGCTTGAACTTTGATTAGTTTTATTTCGAGCAAAGGCTGCAATGGTTTTGTCTCCACCAAAATGCGGTTTTAGTGTCTGCCTTACTTGTCTGAATGAACAGATAGCACGGTACTAGATGTCACCTGAATATAAATGGTTTACTTTAAACCAAGTGCTCCCTATTAGAATATTTGTTTGTTTGCCTTCCTCATTGTAATAAATCCCATACAACACAGCGCATGCTGATGACTGAATAATAATTGGCACTAATAATCCGTTTGGGATTGTGCAGGTGTTATTCAGAAGACAGAAAGAACAAACAAGTTGTTCGGTAAGCTGGAAAACTAATGAAACCCGGGTTCCCAGGGGCTGCACCTTGCAAGGCTGGAGCACAGGCCCACCCTTTCCCGCAGGAGGAAGGGACGAGTGGATCCCTGTCTCCTTTGCTCAGCTATAGCTCTCATGAAATTACAGCAACCCGGCATTTTTGAGACTCTCACAACGCTGTTGCATGTCTCTAGCATTGGCCAGAAGGTTGGAAGGTAGGCAGAAAAGAAAGGTTTAAAGGAAACTGAGCTAAAAAATAAATAGTCTTTTTTCTTTACCCAGCTACCTATTGTCATGAAACCTGTAGGAGCAGAAAGTCTCTGAAGTGTCCATCTTTTCATTTGTCACATCTGAAATGGGGGACCATCCCATAGGTCCCCTCCCCCGGCTGCAGCCCCCCAGCACCTAGAGAGAGGGAGTAGCCCTGATGCCCTACAGTAACACCCAGTGGAGAGAAACGCTCCTCCTCGGGCACGGTCCAGCCAGCCTGTTTCAGATGTCCATGCTGGCAGGGAGGAGACACAGCCCAGAAGTGCTGTTCCCTCTCCCTGGGCTGCACAGTCTGTCTGGACCGCCAGTGCTGGTGCATCGAGCCCGGTGGATCGTGCCCATCCCTACCCGAACGCCTGCCGACACGATCCCAAAAGCATCACTTTTGGTTTTTTTTTTAAGAAACCAGACTAAAATTTTTGCTGCGGGGCTTTTGTCTGTGTTAACAAACCTTGATTAAACTGGTGATCCTCTGCAATTCCAGATGTCTCATAGGCTTAGTCTTCCATGTTTGCCTGTATGTGGAAAGCTGGCACTCTTCTGTGTGTAACACGCACTTTTCTGAGGATCCTACAGAAGTTTGTAAATACCCAAGTGAGACAGATAGCAACGTCATCTGGTGCAAATGGTAGAGGTAAAGCTGTGCAGTGTTTTCTGTGAAACATTTTGAATTAAGCTCTTTTAATTTATTATACAATTACAGATTTCTCCCCTAATTAGTAGAGCAGTTAATGATCTTGAGATAAATACTCTCTGGTGCAGGTCAATTGCTGTTAGTGTCTCATTGTACAAAAAACAATAGAAGCTCTGTAATCACAGGGGTCATGGCTAGAGTTATCATCGAATTTGGGGGTTAAAGTGGGAAAGGGGAAAAAGCATAAGAGAAAGTTCCTTGTCTTCTTCCATAATGGCTCTCACTCTACTAGACCAGCTAATTGTTGTTGTTAAGTGTATTAATACAAAGGGCACATGAAAAAGAGAACAAAAAGACAATCCTAGATGAATAGGCTAAATATAAGAAGGTGCTGGAAAAAATTAAGGAATAATAATTTAAAATCAACAGAAATATATTTTTGCATGCAAATTTGCAAAGCAAATTCAAATTCATTGGAAATGGATTTTGTTTCTTATTGAAATATAAAATGATTATGAAATTGTCTGTTATAAAATTCCTTACATTTATTAATTGAAGAAAATCAGGTTCCTTTCCCAAAGTGTCTTCAAGGATTTTGCACATTAATGAAAAGACTGCCATCAGCAAGCCAGGCAGCTTTTGGCTAAAATTGTTTTTGATTCCTTTCTGATAAGGACCCTTTTAAAGACTTAAGAGTAGTCCTCACTAACAGAGTTCATATAGAAAGAATTAGGTTGTAAGACTCGGCTTTTTAAAAAATCCTGTACAGACCCAGCTTAAAGCAGGAATTAGCTGTGTCTCACCTTATCAAGCTATAGCGTCATTCCACTCCTAAAATCAGGGTATGTGGGACTCTTCAGAAACACACCTTCGGACTAGAACAAGCACCACTGGACACCCCTTTGGGTCTCTTGTCCTTGTTCCCAGACATCAGAGGTTTCCAATTGTCCATTCCTCGGGTTAGTACTTTATACATGGACTACAAAAAGAGAGAGACCCAGCTCTGACTTCTCCCCTTTAACACCAATTAGAAGTAACACAAACTTCCCTTCGGCAGCTTTGACACCATTTTTCTGCTCTGGGGGAGGACCAGGTTGCTGATGATGTCTTCAAATGAAGGCAAAAGTGCCGTGGATCATGGCACCAGAGGCCAAGTGCTCACATTATCTCCTTGGGCAAGCGGTGCAAGCTGTGAGCGCTCGCAGATGCCTCTGCCACCGAAGTGGGCTTGGAGGGCCTCTGCCAGCAACTGCATGTGCCACCTCAGCAGCCCTCCTTCCTCCTAAGCAGGGCTGGCCATGAAACTCCCCTCCAGCTTGCCATGTGAGGAAACCCTTTGAGCAGTGACCCCCCGGATTGTGCAGGAAAGCCACCCTCCACCTGGTAAATAGAAATAAACCCTCTAAAGTTCTCGTCCTTTCTCACCTAAAGGCCATTTACACGGAGATTTCAGCTGTTTGCTGAAGGGAATGAGCAGGTATTTCACGTATTTAGCTGGTTTAAAGCAAAGCAGTTAGCTGATACGAATCTGACCTGTCACATTTAGATTTCTCTAAGTAGTCAGAAATTTCATTTAACTGTACAGTGTTGCTAGCACCAGAGCTCTCCTTAATTACCTTCTTGTTACCATTTTTGTTTTCCTATTAAAAAGCCAGAAATGGTGCCAGCAAGTGCACCACCGTGGAGCAGAAAGACTCCAGCAGCGTGCAGCAGTTCACCCACTAGCACAGAGCCACTGAACAACCACAGGAACAGGGCACTGTTTTCAAGTCAATGCAAAATTATTAGTTTTCTTTTGCCTGGACACTCACAGCACTGCATGTTTTAAAAGGAGTCTTGGATGCCTTGATGACAAAAAAGCTTCAGATTTTTTGAAGTGTTTTTCTTCCAAAGACTGTTTTTTACTTTTGAATATGAGCTCATGCAAAGCAATTATTCCAAAGCCTATTAAAGTAATAATTAACTTGGATGGACTTTGAATCATACCCAAAAACACCAAATAAAACTGGGAATTTATTGTTGTGTTAGTCCCCTCCATGCTTATTGAATGATTCCACTTTGTGCCAAGTATTGCTGCTACTGGAGGTTGCACTTTCTTCTTGACCCTGAGTAGTGGTCTCCATTTTATATTATTACTTAGAATAGCCTTTCTCCCACTGAGCTGAGCTATTCATTCTATGTCATGTATAAAAATAACTTAATGAGTATTTCTAGTAGCTTGACTACTACGCAGCTGTAGAAATCTAGAAAATGTTTATTGCCATCAGCTGTTGCATGATGCTATAGTAAGTCATCAGCAGAATAAACCATTGCAGCACTGCTATTTCTGTGTGCAAAATGGAAAGCGTTAGTAAAACATGTCCAGAATATACAGTTATGCCACGCTAAGGACTCCAAACTAAAGGCTAATAAAAATAATGCAGTCGTTTGCCATCCAGTTAAGATGCTCTTGATATTTTAAAGTAGCATAGTCTCAAAAACAGTCCTTCTGATAATTCCCTAACAGAACAGGGTCAGTTGTAAGCAGATCACTCTAACCATGGCAATTTAACATATGTGCATAAAATTGAAAAGAGACAAGATTTATCTCTGCCTAGATGTTAGTATATTACAAACACATCTTTTATTCCTTTGGCTGTGCTTTTCAATCAAGAAACCAATAACTTCTAACAGAACAATGTTCTATTGAGGCCTGTTTGTATTATAATGACTGATTTTTTCCCCCTTTTTTTTTCAGTTCTCGGCACAGTTCAGCATGTTCCAGACCATCAAGGACCAACTAGAGCAGCGGACCCGGATCCTGCAGGCCAACATACGGTGGCAGCAGGAGGAGCTCCAGAAGATACAGGAGCAGCTCTGCCTGGTCCAGGACTCCAGCGTACAGGTGCGTTACTGCTGGGAGGGGCAGAGCAAAGCATCCTCTCTCGCCTGGCCCTTGATAGGGTTGGCAACTTAAAATTAGCTCCAGAGTCCAGGAAATCTGGACACGTGAAAACCAGCCCATCTGAATGAGGATGTTGCCCTCTGAAAGCCTCTTGAGTAACCTACATCAAGAAAGATTTCAGAGCTCTCTGGAAGAAGAGAAGGAAGAAATATCTCAGCTTTAGAAGGAGGAGAAGAATTTACAGTAACATTTTAATACTTTTATCTACTGAGTCTTCTGACTGAGCAGCTGTAATAGAAAAGTGTTCAAGTTCAGACTCGGCAATGATTATGCCTCTCTAGTTCATTAGCTTCCATCCAGTCACTGCTTGCTCCATGTTGGCATCACTTGCACTCAGTATCTCATCTGTCCTGCTCATCCCTAGCCAACAGCCCTCCTTCAGGCAGTGCTCATCTCTTTCATTTGCTCCCTGTTTTCCTGACCCTACCCCAGCCTGGATACAGAACACAAGAGATTAATTTCCTTGTCATGTTAAAAAACCCCAAACCTCTGCTGATGTTCATTTGTTCGCACCTGGGAGGTGTCTGAATTTGTTCTTCACTGGACCAGCTTAAGCCTTTAGGGTGAAGCTGACTGAGCCTGCTCTTCTTCTGCCTTTGATACCTCCTACACAGAGCTAGAATTCACTCAGTATCTGCTTTTAATTCACCAAGTACAGTGTCGCCTGCTTTGTACTACCCCTTATGTCTACCAAAGCTCAGAAATAATAGCAAGTGCCGTTCAGTACATCTCAGGTTTCACTTAACGACAAATGGACAAATCATCCAGTTTTATGGAAGTTTTCTGAACGCGGGGTGATTACTGCTATGTTCCTCATAATTTAACTATAAATGCCAGGTTAAATGACGCTTGCTAGAAATGTTGCACTGGGGACCCACTGTGAGTATTGTAGTAACAAGAGTTTTTTAGAAGACAAGCTCTGTCACAAAAATGAATGTCTCAAAGAACATTTTAAGCACGGGATGAAAACTTGGGACCTGCTGAAGTCAGTGGGAATTTTGCTCCCGACTTCCACAGAAATAGACTCTTACCCATCATCAGCATCTGTGAAATGCAGTTTCACATATTAAAAAAAAACTCGGATTGTATTTTTAGGCAATTAAGGTATCAGTGAAGCCAAATTAGAAACTTTGCCACCTAAGTTGCTGCATGTGCAGTGCTGTAAGGCAGCACAGCAATGGCAGGTCCCAAAACCAGGATGGCATCAGGAACTGATGCCATATAAGCATATAGGTAGACCAGGTTTAACTTCAGTGCATTTCTTCTATTGGTTCTGTGCTGACTTTGATTAATGGGAAGGGAGAGTCTCTCTGCAATTAACCGGCCTTCAGTTCAGAATCATGTCATATGTCTGAAAGCTTTTATTGTTATTATGAATATCAAGAGACATGGTATTCTCACTGCCTCTCTTTTTAATTGGGTAAAAACCATTACTCTCTCCTGGTGAAGTCTTCAATAGTCACATACACTCATCCCTTTTTTTTCCCCATAATTCAGGCAAAAAAAGAAGATCAGAGCACATTCTTATATGCAGGAAATGGACTTTGTTTCTACATAGCTGTCTCCCATATGTGCTATGGTGCATTTAATAACCCAAAGACCATGGAACAGATTCTCAGATACGCTCACAGAGAGCTCAAGCAGAGAGAAGAGGAGGCCCACCGGGTAAATGGTGGGTAGTTCTGTACTGCCCACTCCATACCAATTTGTAGCTCTCAGTTATGCCATTTGGGTGATCCTCTCCCCTGTGAAGACTGTACCAGGTTAGAGCAAGTATTTTCAGACCAGTACAAGTCCTCTGGTGTCAGTGCTAACCATTTCCCAGCTTACTGCAGATGCAGAACTGAGAGGCAGGGGGACTGTAGGGCAGCTCGGAAATGCAGGGGCTGCGTATCTGTCTGAAGGGGCAGTGCTGGACAGAGAGGATCATCCTCTGTAGTTCAAGTGCCTTTCAGTCTCCTCAGAGCAATCAAACAAGGCGATGAGATGCGAGTGGTCACACTGACTCGTGGCCTGGGCCTTTTCCTACTTCCACCTCCTCTAGGTTAAAAAAACCCAAAGAAATTACTTTGCTGTTGCAGGGATAGGGTGAGACCGGGAATTAGCTCTATCTTATTTGGCTAGGGGCAACTTATAAGAAAGCCTCAAGCTTTTGCATGCAGCACTTTTGTGACTCGCAAGCAGCTAGGAGTAAACTGTTACATCAGAAATCCAACTGTGTGCTTTGCCACACAGATTTCATCATTCAGAGAGCTGGGTATTGGCAGACATTGATCCGTGTCTATTATCAGAGCTACAAAGCGTGGTAGCAAATAGGTGATTAAGCATATTTCTGGTCTCTTTAATATTCTGCGTAGAAGAGCTGTAAGCATAAGGGAGTGCCATGGGCTTTCTGAAAAGGGGTAAGTGTTCTCCAGTTTTCCCTCGTTAGCTGATTTATTAGCATATCTTCCCCGCCAGTTCACTCCCTTCCACTGAGAAGTGTACAGGTAGCTCTGCGGAGAATTAAGCCCAATTTCCATTTCCTTCAGAGATCTTCAAAACTGCAGTATGACAGTCCACCAAGAAATGCTTTCCCAACCAGACAGATGATGAGCATGGTAGTCTGTGTTAGAAACTATTTCCAAGAGCCTTGTGCGATGAAAGATGAAAGTAGCAGGAGGGTTGTGGGCCCTGAACAAAACTGTTCAAAACCCCATTAAATCCCCGTTTCTGCTTTTCCTGACAAACTAGAGTATGAAGGACAGGAGCAGCAAGAGTAACCTCAAAAGTCTGAAGGACGCTGTGTCTGCTCCATATTTGAACAGTCTAGCTAATGAATTGCGGACGGAGAGGAAGGAAGAAGGGCTGAGCCTGACCAGCCTGCAAGAACTACAAACGAGACCATCCACAGCCACCCATCATTTGCAAACCAGGCTCCCTTCGAAGTCAGTGAATCTCTGCTTCCCAGTGCTGTGCTTCTCATCTTTCCATATTTTACATAAAGAAAGAGTCTTTATGTCTGTAATGACGAACCCGAAGGCTATAATCCCCTGATTATCCAAAGGACAGATAGAGTCAAAGACCCAGTTTCCTCACAATGTCTTGCCAATGTGACTCATCCATTAGCTGTAGGGACCAGCTATCTCGGAATGAGGGGGCAGCAGTGTCAGAGGGTCCCTCCTCTCCCTCACTGCTTTGCTGCATATGTTAACAAGCTGGCCAATTAAAAAATATTTGTAAGATGCTTCACTGACTTTGCAGTCTGCCAAATCAGCCACGAGACGTGTCATTAACAGCAGTGCAGTGAGGGGGCTGCTAATTTACCTGCTTGAGTTTGCTCAGATATTGGGAAAGATTTCACTCTTTATTCGGGTGTTTCTGTTGTTATTTAGAGCTGTCATATTTCAGTGTTTCAGGGGAATTCAGGCAGGACTATCACAAAAGAGGCACAATATGAAAAAACACCATTTTGTACAAATGAAGCATGTTCTTGCTTTTAGGCTTCACTAGCAGGTAGAAATTCCACGCTTCGATCCTCTCTCAGGTTAACTCTTGTTTCGATGAGGCATCTTGAGTCTTCCAGTTCCATGGGGACATGGGTTAAATGGCACCATCGCTTCCTGCCCTGAGCTTGTTTTTTCCAGGACATTTATGTTCAGACAGTAATAATGCTGCTTTGGCCATTATAATGCAACAGAGGGTCCCTAGGTATGAAACACTCAGAGCCCTCTCAGGGTGCGAACACACGAACAAATCAAATTGGTTTACTGGGATAAACTTGGCTGTAAATTTATAGCATGTTAGCTGCCTACCATTAACCGTGCACATTCCTACCCAGTGGCACACTCTGGTAATTGCAAAGTAGGTTACTGTGCTTTCTTTCAAGGATAAGCTCCTTGGCCTCCATCTGGGAGTAACGCATGCACACAGGCAGGTCCCTGCAGAGTAAGTTGTTCACCACAAGTTCACACCCTGGCTGACATTCACATCGATAAATGTTGACTTTGCATTGGATGAACTTAGTATTTCTCCAGCACTACTCACCACATACAGGGAGGACGTTTAAGACAATCCTAAAAGTTTTAATTTGCGGTGATCTGACCAGTACTAGTGGGCTCACACTCTCCATCACATTTTCGAAACACACCACTTGCTTTCCCTGTTCTGAATTTTATATTAAATGTTTTATATCAAATTTTATATCAATGGCGACCAGTTTCATTGCTAGAGCAATCAAATTGGCTCATTTACTAAACATATCCAAAGCTTAGCTTCTATATACAGAAAATAAACAAGGAAATGAATTTTCATAATTTCTGTCTTTGATTTATTCATAATAAGACCTATTTACTTGGCAGAAGTTGCGAGACCATCTGTCTTTCTGATATGTAATGGCTCCAAACTCAGTGAGCAGTCTTTTTAAAAGAAAACACTCGGAGCTGGTTTCAGACCTGCTGTGAGCAGCCCCGACTCTGTTTCTTGACCCATTTATTTCTATCATCAGACATCTTTGAGATGTGGTTAGCCTACAGCACCTGAAAGAAGCCGTTGCTTTAGGTCCATTAACGTTTTCATTAATTGCTGCCCTCTCCCAGCTGATGAATGTAAGCTTTGTCTGTACCTTTTTCTGAGTAAAATCTTGGCACACAGAAATTCATTAAAAATTTATCATATTTAAATAAAAACTATGTTTTAAAAGCTAGATAAGTAAGTATAAATATGATGGATCAACCCATACTTATGCAAAGAAAAGCAATGCATTGTACTGGTCCTTTGGAGAAAGGTATGGTTCTTTTCCAAGAAAAATTAGAGGGGACATGATAGTTTAGGGAATTGTTAATATAGCAATAAGCTGCAGAAAGGTGTACTAATTACTGGGTGTACCTCAGATGTACTGCTAGGCATGAGACTGATGGATGAATAATGAAGAGAATTATTGTGATTTTGATTTCATTTAAACCCTAAGTAGCTCCACTTAAATTAATGGAGTTCCACACGTGTAGCAGTGGTGTGGAATCAGAATCAGATCCAAAAATGCCTTCAACTACCTGGGATGCATACCTCCGTACAGTCCTTGGCGGCGAGAGGCTAGGTTTGAAATATTGCAAAGATAGCTTCTAGCATTAATAATTCATAGTTTTAAAAGATGCCTTTTTCCTTTGTACAGCTATAATAAAAGAAATAGCCCCTAGAAAAGCAAAGATTCCCAAGCCCTACAACTTTTAAAGAAGAAAGCCTCATCTTGCAATGCAGGCATGGAGAGTATATCGTTTACAGAAACTCTAACAGAGGAGCTGCTAGGCCTTTTGCACAAGTCAAATGCATGGCACGGTTAGGAGGAACACTGGGTGACAGTTACCTGATAGGAAATCAGATAAATGACAGTGACTGTCTGTTTACACATCTTCTCAATGATAAGGACACGGCCATTCAACACGGACAGCTCTGCCCTGACTGTGGCCTCATTAAAAACATTCGACAACCCAACTGCATGTAAGGTGTTGAATTTCCAGAGACAAATTCAAAGCAGCCCTGCCTGAAAGGCAGGCTGATTTTCTTGAAAGGAGAAGGGAAAGAACTGAAAAGACATGGAGTTACTCTCTTCTCTCTCATCAGGATTCCCCAGAACATGGTGAATGTACAGGGAACTGCTCTTATGAGAGCTGTGCCTGCCCCATGGAGAGAGGACTTGTACCTTCAGGACATATTTTGCAAGTAATGACTGCACTTGCACTTGCACTTGCAGAAATCAAGAAACTAGAGACAGCAGATGTTAATGTAGGAAAGACAGGTGATTTCCAACTAACAGTAAATGCATAGTGAATCCAGAAATGTGATAACTTTATTTTAGAATATATCTTTGGATTTAATTCTGTCACCTTCATTATCCAAGACAGCTGGGCTATGTAAATAAACCCTCCCCCCTTCTTTTCCAGATGTTCCTACAGCAGCCGACAGTATCCCTGAGCTTTAGCAATACTCAGCAGCCAGAGCCACAACAGCTACAGCAGAGGTCAGGGGCCATTTCTCAGCAGCAGCTTGTCCCTAGTCCTCAACTTCAAGGGCAAATTGCATCTTCACAAACGGCAAACCAGCAAGCACTGAGAGAAGCAAGCGTGATACCGAGCCAGGTAATCATTTCTTTGACTAGAGAAGTATTTATATGCAAAGAAGATGCTGAGCTGTTATTAAGCAAGCAGGTAAAATCGTGTCCGTCCTGCAAGTGTGCCTTTGCCTTTCCTTCCCTATTCCCCCAAAGAAGGGCAGCCTATATAAAGGGTCTCCCTACAGCATTTACTTTACCTTAAATCCCTTTTTTTAAGAGCTCAGCCAGGAAGGTTACTTGAGCAGCTATTTCAACTTGAAAACTGAGCAGGGAGGCATGCAGAAGATACGGATCACTTGCTGTTCTTCAGTTGATCCTGAAAGAAACCTGAGCGACCACACTGGATACTGGCAATAGTGGTGTCGGCAGTGCGACCTCTCGAAATAAGCTGTACCCTGGCTCGCTCCCTGAATCCAGCTGGACACCACCAACGCAGCGAAGCCTGCTGCCTGCTGTGGTGGCACTCAGCTGGAATACATGGAGATTCGTGTGAGACCCCCAGGTTGTGAGCGTAACAGATACCCGCACGGGGAAAAAACGTTCAGCCTCAGTGAGTTGTAACTGAGACCTGGGAGAGCCAGGAGTAGGTTTGGCGTGGGAATTTTTTCTTATTGCAGGTTTCTCAGCGCTCATAGCGTTTTCTCTCCCGCCCACCTGTTGTACCTCCCTTCACAGAAATCTTAGCTCCTATTTCTGCTGCCTGAGTATGCGGCAAACACAGCTGCACCACCATCTTCAGACCTCTCAGCTGGAGCTTTTAACATCCTACATACCTGTATTGTAACGACTCTATTAAAAGTGTATCCATATTATAAACAGAAAAAAACCACCATTTTTTTCTTTAATAAGGTTTATTCCCATCGCTGAGTTTTTACAGCAGTGCTAATCACACCTCGCTTTGCTCCTGCCTTCACGGGGTGTCCTTTGTCTCCCCAGCTGCTTGCCGGCACGACCGGGAGCAGCTTTGCTTTCACAGCGCTCCGGCCCAAGGGGTTTGCGGGGCAGCTGCGGGTTTGCGGGTACGACATCTGCGACAGGCGACAGGCATGCTGTCGTGTCGCGTCTCTGACAGCAGCAGCCGGGTGGACGCACCGCCAGATATTAAGGGCGACTGCGCTCCCCGCCGCACCGTCACGCTCCGTGTCTTTAGGCTTCCTCCACGCAAGCGCTTCACGGCCGTGCTCGGGTTTCGCTCTCTCTCACCCCTCTCTTCCAGGGCCCGAAGGCGGCGAGGAGCGCGGAGCTGGCGCCGGGCGGCGGCCGCCCGCCCCGCGGCGCCCCCCCGCCCTTCGCAGCAGCCCCCGCCGGCGGCGGCCCCGCGGCGCCCCCTGCCGCCCTGCCGCGGGGCGGCACCCCCGGCCCACCCGCCGCCGCCTGCAGCCACGACCAGCAGCTCAGGTAGGGCCCGGGCCCGGGGCGGGGGGCGATGCGGAGCCGAGCCCGCCTGGCCTAGAGGACCCCGACTGCGCTCGGTTTGGGCCCGCGCCTCCTCGGGCCTCCCTGCTGCGGGGACGTGGGATGTCTGCGCTTTTCCTTCACTGCCTCAGGCTCCCCGGGGTGGGCGGTGGGGGAGGGCCAGGGCCTTGGCACCCAACTAGACTTGTGAACCAAAAACGTTACAGTCAGATACTCAGAAAGCTCAAACATGACATTTCCCTCTCCCGAGTGAATCCGAGCGCCCAGCCCCCCCGCAAGGCACCCCCATTACTGCCCTGCCCCAGGCTCCGCTCGCAGCGGGAGCTGAGGTTAGATCTCCTGACCCTCAGCCTTGTGCCGTGCCTATGAAAGCGTCCTGTCTCATTTTTCAAAATGTGGCATTTGAGTGGTCCTTCTGTGACAGCAATGTCACTTTTTCTCTTTTTTCCCTGTGCCAGGCTGTTGCTCAGCCAGCCCATTCAGCCCATGATGCCTGGGTCCTGTAACACAAGACACCCTTCAGAACTCAGCGTGGCGGGATCCCAGGCTAAGTATGTGACTTCTCAAAGATAAACCATCCAAGTTGCTTTTTAAGGGAAATAGCCTTCTTTAGTAAGATGACGGAGGAGCTATAAATATCAGGAACGTGTTACAGTGCTGAGCCTGCCTTCCAGTGTCAGGGCCAGCCTTACCCTGCCTGGTCACATCAGGAAGGATGACAGAGAGAAATACAACGTGCCAGTGGCGTTTTAACAAGCCAAGGCTGGGGGAATTTTTCTCTCTCACGTGATGCTGGCTTCACTGCTAGAACTTCTGACCCACCAAGGTAAATGTGAGAAGGAAAGTCAGCACTGGCCCAGTTAAAATGACCGGTGCCAAGAAAGCCCCTGCTCTCTGGGCAGTGAGAGGCTGTCGTAATGGCAGTGGAGCTGTGTCTCATCGACAGAACTGAAAGAACCATCAGGCCCCTGCAGCTGAGCGGTCGCGGAAAAGCTGCTGAACAAACCACCTGAGTTGTTTGTCTCCTCAAAACTTGGATGAAGGAAGCAGAAAACATGGATCAGAATATGCCTTTTTTTTCTTAGCTGTTTTTTGTCACTGTACTTAATTGTGAATTGCTAAAATAATGGGCAACTGTTTACACATATTAATTCTGTATGTTACCTCAGAAATGGAGGTATTCAGTACTTCTTTTTTTAAACATCACTACTGCTGTTTAAGATTAGCTTGAGTTAAATTTGTCAACTTTAAATATACAGCACTTTAGATCTGCTTTTCAGCATCTAAATAAGAGGCCTGATTTGCAAAGACAGATCTTCTGGTTCATGTAGTCTTCCTGACTCATGGGACCCATTTTTAGGAGCTGACATCCTAGTACAAGTACCCAAACTGTAGCATTTCTGACTAACCCCTAATGTTGAACAGCTGTTGAGCAAACACACGCCACACTATGATCTCATCACCCATTACAGGATAAACAGAATTAGGCTGGGTTGGCAATAGCTCCATTGTGGGTTTTGGGGGTTTTTTTTGCCCACAACCTTCCACAAAACAACACATATGTAAGTTTTGCTATACAAAAGCAGATTGTCAAGAGGAGCTGAGTATTTTGTTTCTGTCCCATCCTTCATTCCGGAGGGCTTCTAGAGGCTTCTTCTGTTCCTACAGTGTGGCTCACAGCGATGGGAACTGCTGACCATACTTGGCAGTATGTGTATGAGCAGCTTAAAAAGTAATCAACCCTAGCCTTCTTTCTGCAAGAGATTACCACCCCACAGGCAGCCGCGGGGGAGCACAGGCAGCAGAATGGGAGGAGTATTTACTTCTCTCTCTCTGCAGTTCAGAGCTCATCATATTAATATAGAATCAAAGGCCATTTGGTTTAAGGAGCCTGGGATGTGAATGCTGTGGCAGAAGACATGCATAAACCAGAGTCTTTACTGAATCTAAAATGTAGTCTGGATTTTGAGGTGAGATGTGTGCTGCCCTCCAAGTCCAGCTCACACACAGGGTAAGGGAAAACAGTGCTGCCAAAAGTGCCGTCGTTCATATTAGCAGGTCCTATGCACTGGGATCCTTTATTAGGAACTATTTATGAAGACTAGGAACTTCCATCCCTATCCTAAGAGAAGACCTTTGCTTCCAAGAGTTTGTTCTTGACTGTTTTACTTCTTTCTTCCACAGATTCTCTCAAACCCAACAAATGTTTCAAAGTCTGGAAGTGCAGACTTCCAGCAGTGGCTCTCCAATTGTACTGATGGGACAAGCAGTGTTAAACCAAGGGTTCGCCACTACACCTCCTTCCCAGCCATCCTCTCTGCCACCTATGCAACTCCAGCACCAACAGCATCAGCAACAACGCTACCTGCAGGTAGGGTAGGACAAAGAGGACGATGTATAAAATGTACACACAGAATAATTATAAGGCGAACGGGCTGTGCAAATGGGACCCCGTGTTTCAGCGGGAGCCTGCTCATGGCAGAAATGGCCGTTTTAGAGGTACTGAAATGTGTGAGACACTGATACAGTGTCGCGTAGCCTTCCAGTATAGCAAGGGAGCAGGGAGGATGGTCAGAGTGTTTCAAAGGAAATTACTAATTCTGTACATTGGAAACATAATCAGATTATCCTGGATATATTTAAAGCATATTTCTAGATGAAGAAAATTGCTGCCTTAGGATTTATTCTGTACTCTTTATTCAGTACAAAATTTGCTTAGTTTACAAGTCAAAAGATGATTTTTAATTACAGCGTCGACATAAAATAAGATCTGGATCAGATATCTGGATCCCTTCAGTAAATTAGCATATTTCTTCAACTCCACAAGGCAAAGAAGACAAATGGGAGCACATTGCCTGGAAGAACCAGGTGATTTGAAGATGTAAAAATACCTACTTTTTGACCTAATTCAACACATACTGAAGTAAAGGGGAAGGAGGGGAAATGAGGTGTCTCCGTATTAACTCAAAAGGAGCTGAACTCAATCTATAAAACCTCACATATCCACTGGAAAGCATTGAAAGAGTATTATCAACCTCAAATTATTAAACTCTTGTTATTGAAATGAAATCCTTATCATAGCTGAGAATTAATGAAAAACTATGGCAGATAGTGTTCCCAATAAAAGCATCTGCAAAATTCACATCAGCTTCACCTCTTCAAGGTCACACCCTATTGTAAGCTCACAAAAAGGAAGGGCTAGAAGGGACTGCATGAGGTACACTAGGATCCCCTGTTTCATTTCTGTTTCATTTCAGTCATCCATCTGTGTCATTTCTGACACGTTCGCCCACCCAGTTCCTAAACAGGCTTTTCAGGATAACCTGCAAATCCTAGGCAGTGCATTCTTCTTAGAAAAACTTTCTCAATGCCTAATTGTAATGTTCTTCGTTGCAATTCATGTCCATTCCTTCTAGCATTAGGTAAGCTAACCCCATGCCAAACAGTCCCAGAAACAAAAGCCAGCAAACTAGTAGTATTTTTAAGCACCTTGTACGTTGAGGATGAAGAGCTTTAACATGTGAAAGAATCGAGCACCACAGTGAATTTTATTTTATCTGTAGGTGCAAACACCAAGTTCTTTGCACAATGAGCAACCCGATTCTTTGCTCCTGCCATCTTACTCACCACAGCAAGGAAATATGGGGTATCGTCAGACACAGCAGCAGCAGCAACAGCTAACATCAAGAAGAAGCAATAGCTTGTCAGAATCATCAAATTTACCACAGCCACTGCGATAGAGTCCCACCAGCACAATCAATGCACAATTAGCTTTAACCAATGGGCACATGGGGCAGAAGAGAATGACTTTGTACTTACTGTTTTGGCTTTTGCACAAGCATTTCTTTCAAAGCTCTATGACAGAAGTACGCCACAGAGTGCAAGACTTCCACAGACAGTGCATTTACAGCATGCTGGATTCAGTTTGTGCTGTCTCATGAGCACAGTACGTACTGACAGAGCAAAATAAAAAGGAACACTATCCTGTGCAGCCTCCATCATGAATGGGTGCACGGGAGGAGGCGTTCAGTCTTGGCGTGTCACTCTGAAAGCTATCTGGCAATTCCAAAAGACTGTTGACAGACTCATGAGGTACTTGGCCTTCACTGTTTCAGTTCTTCTTTTGTGTATGAAAAGCACTGCATCAAAGGTCTATTGAGGAGAGAACAAGAGATTATTTTTATTATGATTATTGTTATTATTTTGCACAACTGCACAGAGGACAAAACTGAGGCACTTTCTGTAAAGAGAAGTTTGTTTCCTTATTCTTGTGGCCAAATCAGCACATCCAATGGAGGAGAAAGCCCAGTCATTGGTGAAGATGGTCTACAGCTCATAACCCTTGATTTAGAATCTGAAAAGTATTATGCAGCTTACCCTAACAGTTCTTCATGACTAGAAACAAAAAAAAAAAAACAAACCCACAACCCACACTGGACTGTTTTCTATATGAATTGTGATTGCAAAGGAGAACTCAAATTGTAAGCACAATCATGCAACTCTCCAGTATTACCACATGGATCCTTCTTCAACCTAAATAAGTCACCCACTGCAAGTCTCTGAGAAATATGCACTGTGTTTTGGCCCACTGACTTGGGATGCTGCAGACTATTACATATCTCTTTCATTGTAACATTTAGGATTAAATTTTCCTTTGGGGGGAAAAAAGAAATGCACTTTTCGCTTTTTTTGTATGTTTTCTGTTGATATGTTTCTAAGAAAGATTTTATGTATAATTATTAAATAAAAAGTAGTGTATTGTACAGCTGTTGTAATAATGACCTATTTCTATATAAAATAAAATTATATGGAATTATGTGGAAATTATTTTGTATATGAAATATCAACTCATTTCACAAGTATAAAGATTGTGCTTGTGCTTTTTTGTGAGTGGGTATTTTGTAATAAACTAATGAATTAGAAATGTTTTTGTGAAAGGAACTACTGTTTCATGCTATATACACCTCAAACTATTATTTTTTTCCATTTAATGATGGACAGTTGTCTTTATTTGTAGAATAAAATAAAATAGCCAAAAGGCTTTATTGCAGGACTTGCACACGTTTTCCTGTGGCTGTTCAACTGTGATTCACTTGAGATTATTAATATTAGCCGTAGCCTGGAAAAGTATCTGGCATCCAGTTAGCAAAAACAAGTATCATCCTATGGGATCTTTGTCATGGCATAGACGACGAGAATGTTGTTGCTCAGGAAGTTGTATTAGCTGCTAGCCAAGACAGCTCATTTTAAGCTCCTTTAAAACTTCAAAGACCTCAGGCAGCTCTGTACTTCCAACCAACCAGTTTTAGATTAGGACAAAACAGAGGATTTAAAGAATGATTTGAACCAGCACATACCACGGCTTTGACCCATGTCCAGCTTCAGTATTTTAAGACATCACTGTCCTGAGTTTTGTGATACACCTCTGCTGGAATTGCTACCATGCCCACACTGTAGGCAGTCTAGTTTCCACTTTGGCATCTTTGTGCAGGCTCTTTTCCATGTTAATGCAAACTGACTACAGGATGGAGCAGCCAAGGTACAGGTCTGCTTTCTGTCTGCTGACTCTGCTGCAGGAGCAGCAACCTCCAACATGGAATGAGGTGGATAACTGAGCATAGTAATATTTTCATTCACCACAGAGATACTGAAAGGGGATGGCCCTCAGGGCAGCTTGCAGCTGCTGGAGCCAGGGTTAGCTTCAAGAGAGCACAGACCATGATGCCCTTCCCGCCCTTCAGTGCCAAGGATCTTGTCAGCAGGACCCACATGTTCAGCTCGGGTTTCTGTGTCAGAGAAACAATGGAGATAATTGGGCTGGGAGCTAGAAATGGTAAAAGTAAACTTGCAGAGAAATTAAAAAGGTTCATTTGCCCCGAGTTCTGAAAAAGCTAAAAATCTCCTGGAGAAAACCCACTGGCAAAATGACCCTGCTGCTTCCACAGCAAGACTGGCTGGTAGCACTGATTGGTGCATGTATATTTCAGTCCATACGATCCCCTTGTTTTACTTCATTGAAGGAAGATAAGGGAATCAAGTACCTGGTCTCTAAAAACTGTTTAGAGATCAGATCTGGTCTCTAAGAATGTGATTTTACTGCTAACTTTAGGTTCCAGTCTGAGTTAGACTGCTCATCTCGTTAAATTCTTGTATTCAGTGAAGCAAGAGTGACCCCACCAGATGAAGATTAAAGCGCTAAATCTTAAGGTGCCTTCACTTGATGTCTGAAGGAACCTCTCTCTTTCCATTAACTATAGACAAACCTTAGCAAAGGCCAGTCAGCTAAGGTAGAGGCTAACTTCATAAATGCCACCCACTCCTGTAAGGGCTTATTCTGGGAAAGGAGAGGGGAAATTTGTCTGTAGGCCAAAAAGTTCATGCAGGAAAGAGGTGATGAAGGAATATGAGCACCTCAGAGGAAATACATGGAAGCAGTACTTGATGGATATCAACTACTATGATGGAAGTCACCGGAAAATTCCTTTAAGAATTTGTTTTACTCTCAGGGATAGTTATAATACACCCACATCTCTCCTGATTGCCAGTGGGTATGTCCAAACCAAGCTCAGCCTTGGAGCAAACACTTATCTTTCTCGAACCATCAGTACTGGAATTTGTTAACAGGGAGAAGCTGTAAATAGGGTGGGGTTGCCTTCCACTAAACTGTTTTACTATAATGTTTGGAAAGATACAGAGCACTTGCAAGAATAGATTTACGTCAATACCTAGTTTTTCATGCTCTGTCTCATCTGGTTTTGGATTATTGCTCTTGTTCCCTGTTGCACACACAATGCAATGCCAATCCTCTTCAGAGCTGCGCTGTTGTTCTAGTTCATTATAGCCGAGATCTGGCTTGTCCCAACATGATCACTGAGCTTGGGTCAGTTTTCTGGGCAGGCGGCCAGGCAGTGCGGGTACCGCAGGCTACTGCCCCCCACTGCAGTACCTCGCTCGTGTCTCAGGAACCAGGAGCTGCACCTCTGACCAGGGCAATCTGCTCGCTAGAAGCACAACACCCCCCAAGCCGAGGGCCCCATACAACGCACCGCCTGAAAGAACGGCTCCTCAACAGGGGCCAAGCAGGCAGGCAGCTACCCGAGGGCCGGCCCTTTGCGAACCCCGCCTCAGGGCGCCAGGAGCAACTCAACGACCGACCGGCGGTCGGGGCGAGACAGCCGGGGACCGCTCCCTCCGCGGGCAGCAGCGCCCCGGGGCCCAGCACCCGCGGAGCCCCGCCTGCCCCCCACCGCTCCCCGGTACCGGCACACAACGCACCGCCGGCCCCGCCCGCCCCGCGGCCCGCGCGCATGCGCGCCACCGCCTGCCCCAGCCCCTCCCGCCCGCGCCTGGCGCCGGCGCAGTCGGCCCTCACCCCCATCCCGGAAGCGCTCCTCGCTTCCACAGTTCCTTGCGCGTTCCTTTGCGGCCTGTGCCCGGGCAGGGTGAGTGGTGGCGGGGGGCGGCGAGAGGAATCCGCATCCATCCGCCTTGCAGACCCCGCGGCGGGGGACGTCCGTGGTCTCGCCCGGCGCGGGGGGCGGCCCTGCTCGGGGGGCACCGGGTGGTTCCTCTCGGCAGGCCCGCGCTCCGCGGGGCTGGGGCCCATCTCCTTGCACCCCCAGGTCTGCGCTGAGCCGCGCAGGGCGCAGGCCCGGGGAGGCCTGCGGAGCACTTGGTGGGCTGGGCGGGTTACGGCCCGTGCTGGGCCTTGGCGAGGGAGGAGGAAGCCGTAGGCCGCCGTCAGTCCCTGGAAGGAGCCTCTTTGGCACCGTCATTTCCTTTCCTGGACTGGCCGAGCTGCCCACCTGGGTCGCCTTGGAGAAGGAAGGGGCTTGGACATACAGAAGCAGGACGAGGTGGCTTTAAGGGCTCTTGGGGCTGGGCTGGGCAGGAGCCCGGTCATCTTGGGAAGTGGCCGAAGAGTCTCAGGTGTGTTTCATGCTCTGTCAGGGAGATGAGAATAAAGCATTTGTGATGCTGAAAAGTTGCTGCTTAAAATCTGCAACTGATGTGACCCCGGGGATGAATTGATCTTAAAGAAGTTTCTGAACGTGGGAGTTCTGTGGCTTGTAAGGAGCTGGGGACGATGTGAGGAGGGAAGGTGGTGATGGGAAAGGTCTGAGGGAAGTTGGGTCTGTGTTTGACGTGCGCACGGGTGCTTTTCAGCGTTGCTCAGATGGCTCCTGCAAAGAAAGGTGGCGAGAAGAAGAAGGGACGCTCTGCCATCAATGAGGTGGTAACTAGGGAATATACCATCAACATTCACAAGCGGATCCATGGCGTGTAAGTTCGTCTTTTTATCAGTGAAACTGGTCTTATGTGAAGTGGCATTTGGAAGTGGGTTCAGTAGGTTTTAAACGGCAGAGAATGACAGTCCTTACCTGCACCGATGCTAATGTGTGATGATTTAGTCCCTTGTGCCACAGTTGTGTCCCAAGAAAGCGGCTCTGTGCCCATGCCGACCTACACTTAGCACATGGTTTTCAGGAACAAGCATGTTTCTCTTTTTGTGAGTGTTCCTGAACTTAATTTGAACTTAGATCTGTTTGCCTGTGTGCACAAGTTGTCATTCTTTCCCAAGCAAAGTTTAAAGTTTAGGCCACTGTAGTAAGTTTTAGAAATTAAATATTGTTGTAATCACGTGATTGGCTCCTTGCTTATCCCTAAATTATGTGAGGTGTAAATTGGGGTATGATTTGAGTTAAACAATATTTGTTGTGTGTAGATTAGAGTAACTTTCTACATAACAAAATGTTGAACCTCATACAACCATGTAGTAGTAAAGTGCTTGAGAGGACTTGTTGGGAAACTGCGTCTCCCTTGGGTTCTCTTTGTATGTGTATGGCTGCAGTTGTGGCAGAAAACTATATCTGAATCAAAACAGTTGGTGAAATTGCTGAAGTTAACTTAGAACAGGAGAGAAACGAGACAGTGGACTATTGCAAAACCATGGATGAGGATGGGATGCAGTGGTACCTTTAAATGGCAGTAAGATATACTGACCTTGCCTGCTGATTGTTTATGGCAATTCAGTCTATTTTTAATGCTGATGATCCTGCTATCCACTTTTCTTTTTGGATTATCCTCTTTTCTTTTTGGGCATGAAGTACTAGGGGTGAAATACTTTTTGTTTAATGCTTGTCTCACTCACTGACCCACTTCCCATTTCTATCACTAAATATCAACAGCAGTGTGCAAATAATACTAAATATAACCCACTGTGGAACCTCACACACTACTGACACTGGTCGCATGTCACAGTGTGGATATAATAACGGCAAAACACTCACAGTGCAGCTGTAACTTTTGGTGTGAATGCCCAGTCATGCAGAATCTGTCCATAATAGGCATGAGACAAGCTGTACTTGTAAAAAAAACAGTTCTGGTGGTGGTATTGGTGCAGTCCTGCTAATGTGAAGAAAGTAACCATCAAATACTGTTTAGCAGAAGCTGTTATTCAGAATAGCATCAGTTTTGTTCTTCTGCCTTTTATTTCAATACTGATGCAGTTCTGTCAATTGTATTACTATTGTTGCACTGCTTTTCTCATTGGCCTTTTATTCAGAGTATGTGTGAAAACTCTGATCTCTTCAATAATATCACGACAAGTTTTAATGTCAACATGCTTGAATAAGACTTAAGATATGGGAGAACTTGCAGGTGCAAAATTTACTGAAATTATTCTGCGTAGATATATGTGGTTTCTTTTAGGCATAGCCATTAAGGTTAGCAGCTACCTACCAGACTAAAGGTCTAGTCGTACTATGATGCAGCTTTTGAACTGATGTTGAACACAATTCTTTGGATTGTATGTTTAGAGAATGTCAGTGGTTGAATGTTGGAACAAGTGTCCAATGCTGAGAGTTTCCTGAAGTTAAAGAAATGGCTCTTGTGTTTGTCTTAGGGGTTTCAAGAAACGAGCACCGCGTGCTCTCAAGGAAATCCGTAAATTTGCGATGAAGGAAATGGGCACTCCTGATGTTCGCATTGACACCAGATTGAACAAAGCAGTCTGGGCTAAAGGAATAAGGTAGGTTTCTGCAACTTGCCTTACTGGGTGAGAAAGAACCGTCTAACTGTGTACATGGAGGTGCAGGACTTGGAGGGGTAGAAAAAATTGTATGCTTCTTGCAGTATTTGCATATTTTCTTTGCAAATGCTTCCTTTCTTACCGTGTGCATGCCAAGCTAATCTTTCTGTCACCTCCATGTTCTGGTCAGCTCCCTCAGCGTATTTGTAGCAAAGCCTCTGTAAACTCTGGAATTGAAAGAACTTTCTTCTATCTCTCATAACAATAAAGCAAAGGAAAGAAGGAATGCAGGTTTGGGGGCAGAGGGTGGGGGGAGAGAAAGTATTGGGGTACTGTAATACTGTAGTGCCCCAATCCCTATTGCAGCAGACAGGTTTTAGAAACATGGCTTTTTAGTGATACCTACAGTCCCAGGCTACGTACCTGGGATTTGTGTAAGGTGTCTGAACGGAATTAGGTTTCAAAGCATGCTGAATTGATAAATGCTACACAAGGAATAATGAGGTGTATTTTAAATAGGGCCATTAATGTTGTCTTGAAAGTACAAATGATAAGTAGTTTGGGGGCCAAAAAATAACAACTTCTGTTAAAACTGCTACAGAGGCAGCCAATTTGGTGTTTGACATATGTGAAGGTCCAAAAGGACTCCTGTGAGGAGTGGGACCTCTTAAACCATAATAAAAGGTTACCTGGTAGGGATTAATACTGACAGTGATACACTGGATACACATGAACCCTTGTTTTAAACCATGTCTTCTAGGAATTAGATTCCTAAGTCTAGCCTGTGACCTATTTACAGTCCTTTACCTGGAGTTGTGTGCTTAGGCCAACCCTTACTTCAAGAACAAGAGTGGGAAGATGGGACTAAGTTACTGGGTCTTCTGGGCAGGGGTTCTCTGTCCTTCCTGTTGAGCTGTTCCAGTTCATATGCAATGAAGAAGTAGGAATTGAGCCAGGTGACAGCATAACTTCAGAGCTTAGTAGAGAGGCTACTAACCAGGACTTCCTTATTTTAACTGGTAGAAGTGCAGTCTGTGAGGCAAGGAGTCATCACATCTGTCTTTCCAGCGTGAGTTTAACTGCAGTTTTCACTAGGCAGAATAGATAATGTATGCGAAGTAAAATACCTTCCTCTGGAAGGATCAGCAGAGGCTAAAATCACCATGTCAGATAGTATGATAGTGAGTGATCTAAGTAGTGAAAAATGCTTTTGACTTGTTTCAAGAACAGAGTAAATCGAAGCAAGTTACAGTGTTTTAATTACTGCATCCATCTGACTTAGTAAGTATACTCCTGAGAACGTACAGCAAGGAGGAAGTTCCTTCACATATTCTGTGCAGCAAAGCACTCTGAGCAGGAGTTTCCCAAAATCCTCAGTTCATTTGAGGTGGAAGGTTAGTTGAAAAATGGTGCAGACAAATAATTTTGTGACTTGCCTATTACAAACAAAATAATCTTAAGATGTGGTCCTGTGGGCTTTGTGAGGAAGAAATGTTGATCAGTTGTATGCCCATGAATAAGATCTTGGTTCAGGTCTAATGCTCACTAGAGTTTCCACACGACTTCTGGCATACAGATTGGGCAGTACTTGACTCTTGACAGGGCACTCAGGCTTTTCAAACAGATTGTTGGGGTTTTCTTCCTCACTATTTTCTATTCTAGTAAGAAATGCTTGTTAGTAACAGCTGCTTACTGATCATGTTCACACTGTGCTTCATGATCATCTTCATAGTATATTTCCTGGATCAGTAGTGGACTGACGATGCACTTCTGACTTTATGCTCCCACTAGATTATGGATTCATCTTATTCAAGGCTCAGTTACATCTTACCTGCTTACTTCAACAAAACTAAAAACCAAAACAAAAAGCTCCTCTAAGGCAAACAGTACAACCTGTAAGGTACAGGATTTTGCTCTGGTTATGATGCTGAGACAGAGAATTGACTCGTCATGTCTTTGCACAAATAGGCAAAGCTTAAGAATTTGAGGGGGGGTAGTAACCACAGAGCAAAGAACTTTTATTTTCTTTTCTATGAATTGGCAGGTTTCAATATGTATTTTACTGAAAATTAATCTGTTGTCTTTGTTTTAGGAATGTTCCTTACCGTATCCGTGTGCGTTTGTCCAGAAAGCGCAATGAGGATGAAGATTCACCAAACAAGCTATACACGCTGGTTACCTACGTACCAGTCACAACATTCAAAGGTAAGGTTGCGTGCTGTCTCTCTTCCTCCATGCCCCGTTTTTCTGAACATGTAGCAAAGTGGGACAGCTCCTCCTGCAGTGCAAAATTCAGATGAAAATCATGCTGGAGGGGTCAAACTGCTGGCTTAAACTAGCTCTGCTGTAGAGAACAGGGCTGCTGGCTTGCCTGATCAGCATTGAGAAGTAAATTTAGTAACAAAAAAAGAATTTAGTGACATAATCACGTAAAATTTGAGAAAATCAAAAACAATGGCCAGAGTTGTTAGGGTAGTATGAAGGTTTGTTTTCCCATATAAAGTACATCCTCTGATGTCAAAAACTCAAGCAGGTTGAGCCTTTTCTGCTTGTCATCTGAGAAGTATCTTATTTGGAGAGCTGATTAAACATGAAGTTTCTGTTTTAACATCTGGTGAAATACTTGCCTATGTAGTTGCTCTTCCAGAAGTAGATCAGCAAACTAACTTTGAAACTGTAGGTGCACTTACTTGTGAAGATGTGCATGTACATAAAGGGAATTGTCCTAGCAATGGGTGGTGATACAATTTCTTGTTTTGCAGGTCTACAGACAGTCAATGTGGATGAAAATTAAACTGATTTTCATTACAATAAAAGGATAAAAAGAAAGTTTATTCCTAAGTTGTTTTTTTTTGTTGTCCAGTCTCTTCAAGCTCTCATCCATGAAGCATTGAGTTGAACAGGTGACAAGATCTTAAAGTATCTTGCTTTCTTTGGGCTTGTACATAATGGTGTGATTTTCTTAATTAAAGATACTGTAAACTTCTGTTACACGTGAATGCAATAAGGAGGAGATGCAAATCTTCCTACGTGGGTGGCAAAGTCCTAGTGTTCTGTTCCTATGTGAATAAAGGGCCACTACAGAGGTATTTTAAGTTAAGGCCAAGTTTGTTTAAAAAAACAAAACCAACAACAACAAAAAAAAAACAAGCCTCAAAACTCTTAGATCAATCCTTCATAAATGTAATCTCTTGGGGATAAAGTAAACTCCCTGTATGTGGGTCCCCCGCTGGTCTCCCAGGCAGAATCAGTAGGCTTCTCCCGTGCAGGTCTGTGCACTACACTGAAACATGGGGTCCTGACCAGTGAGTTAATTGTGTGCACACTAGCCCGGATGAAGTGGGGGCTAAAGGCACTTACCTTCCATAAGTCAATAAATATTCTCAATGCAAGTCTAGTACAAAAAGGGTTTATTGAAAAGTGCATGTTTTCACAGACCACATCAGAAGCACAGTCCATGTACACTTAACATTTCAGCAAGACATACAAATTGGAATACAATCAAATATATTAAAATAGTTTCAATTACCAGCATTGAAACAGTTTTCCGTATTAGTGCAAAAAAGGCAACCCAAACAAACTGCGGACAGTAGCTGAGAAGTGTTTTCCCCTCTTTAAAAAAAAACAAACAACAGAACACAGAAGGACAACTGGAGCCAGCTTCTGCTCTCCCAGTGCAGAAGAGGGCTTCAGTGTCTTCACACTGTAGACAGATGTTTCCTTTTACATTCAAAACAAGAACATAATTAATAAATCAATGGCACAAAACAAACCTACACACCTTTTAGCTTTTAAAGCTCTTAAACTGAAAACCACAGACCAACAAATTGGTTACCAAAAGTCCACTGCTAATTGAAAGCATTTTACAGTATGTGCTTTGGCATAATTTCAGTGCATTTCATTTTTGACAGGTTTGTGACTACTGTGTGTTCAGTTTTGTATGTTCGCCCCGTGACAGGTAGCTCATTCCATTTGTTCTGAGACTATACTGATTTAGCTTTGCAGTCTCAAGTTTTGGCTTCAGTTCTAAGGGTTTTTCAAAGAAGTTAACTAATGACTGTTCAGTCAAGAGGGATGCTAAAATATGTTCAAAAGAGACAGTCCAGTCCCCTTCAGTCACAGGTGACGGCTGAGAGTCTTTGCGAGGGGTCTTCACAGTGTCAGTAAAAACAGCATCCTGGTCTGAAGCAGAGGCCTCGGGCTGGAAGTCCTCAGTGAACTCATCCGATCCGCTCCCCAGGCTGATGCTTCTTTGTCCTACTTCTCCAATCTGCAGTAACAGTGTGGTCACAGTGGCAATGGCTTGATACAAATCATTCTCCTCTGGATCTTCATGAAACATGCTATACAAGGTTTTGCAGAACTGAATGAATTCCCTCTGTAAAGGAGGAAAAAACAAAAACTGCTGAACAGCCATGCTGTGGGTAACTGCAGGAGTCAGGCAGAACACTGTGTACAGACTTGATCATTTGTAACTTCTGCCTGTGTTTTAAAAAAATGTTAGCAAAGGGATTTCAACCCCCACCGATGCTAGGGAATCTTGGTGCTGCAAATCAAAAAGGGAACAGAGCAGAAAAGTGTTTTGCTGCCTTGATGAAGGAGAGCAGGACCTCCCAGATGACCAAAGGGCAAGTGAGATACAAGGTAAGGGACACAATCCATTACTGGTGGAAAACTGGTGGCTGTTTGTCCTGGTTTGGACTAAAGCAGACCAATTTTCCTTTCAGTGATTTTTACTTTCAGCTAAGTCTCTTCTAAGTAACTGCACTTTCTGAAAGTAACTGCGTGTTTTGCTGACAGTGTCTGCTTCTAGGGCTGATGATAATGTTCGAAGTTTATAGTTATCACTGAGGTACTAGTAGGGATGTTATGCAGAAAGGCTCTTGCTTGTACTTGTTCTTAGAGAAATCAAGGTCACTGCTAAATTCCTCCCTAATTACGAGTGAAGAGCTGTAGAAGGGTCGCACCTGCAGGGAGAAGCAGACAGGACAGGTGACCCAAAATTGACCAACGAAGGTATTCCATCCCATACACATCATTCTCGGTATAAAGCGGGGGCATCACGAGGGTCTCGCTCCCTTCTGCTATGGCCAGCATCCAAAGAGGACTCTGTCCGTTTTTCTCCCGCCTTTGATCCCGATCCGTGCGTTCCTGAATCCAGCTCTCGACCGTCGCTAGGCCCAGCCTGGGCCTTCCTGGAGCCTGCCCTGCAGTGCCGGGGGTGACGTGACCGGCATCAGGGGAGCTCAATCTTGATTTTGTATATATTTAATTATTCCCATTATTATTATTATACTCTCTTTTATTATTATAGTTTATTAAAACTGTTTTAACTTTCCAACCCATAAGTCTCTCTCCCTTTTTTCCTTCCCCTTCGGGGGAGGGGGAAGAGGGTTAATAGGCTTGCTAGCAACTTCCCTTCTGCTGTTTCTCTCCATCTTTCCCCAGCTCTTTTTCTTTTAATGATAAAACGTAGACATCTTCCCTGCCCAACCTCTTTCTCTCCTTCCTTCCCTCGCTCACCCATCACAAATAATTATCAGGCTATGAGAGGACATTTCCATATCCTATTATGAAATTGGTGAGCCCTCAAGTTTCATACAGTCATCAGATGGATAATTCAGGCAGAAGGGACCTCAGAAGTTCCATCAAGTGATGCCTTTATGAGACATTATGTGGCCCTGCTGATTCAACCGATTAGGTACATGCCAACAATTTAAAACTATTTAGCAACACCAGCACAGAAGGGATTTTGGGTCTAGTCCCATCTTTCTTTGTATGTCTGTGCATTCGTTTAACTAATATAGGACCCTTTTCTCTCCAGTAGATCTCCTCATGCCAACAACACAGACAAAGCTCTACTGGCATTAGGGAGGAGATGGTAAGATGATGAGAGCCTTCAGCTGTCTCTTAATGCAGCTCTAGTCAGAGTTTGGCTATGATGGGGCAAGTCCCAGTTGGTGATGGACTAAGAAAGAAGTTAACGGTTTTGTGGAGAGGAGGTCAAGGAAGACAGAACAGCAATATGCATTCAGCAATATGCATTCCCAGGAATTCTCTGGACTTGGCAGGAGGGCTTTTTTTCCAGCCTGAATGAGCCTGTTTTCCAGTCTGTTATGCTGCAGGTGAGGGTTAAGTCTGAAATTCTTTCTATTTACCAGGCAGTCTGAGGCGAGGGAGCTGCTAGAAAGGTGGCTGAGTTTTTAAACATGATGCCTGCTCCCTGGATCGGAGTAGCCCAGTGCTTGATACCTAAAGGACTGAATCTAAGCTCAGGCTTAAGTTAGGGTTTCTCAGAAAAAGCTAAACTGGTTTATTTAGTCATTTCATTTTTGAGTACTCCTCACTTCTTTAAAAACAGACTATAGCCCCTAGTATACATACCTGGCTCATTTTTGGCAATTCTTTTTCAGTTTTAGTATCCTTTTCTTTGGCTAGATCCTTCAGCATCTGCTTCAACTGCTTTTGGTAATCTACTGCATCACCTTTTTTGGAGCAGACACAAAAAGGAGAATTAGTTTTCAAGTCACTGGAGTAAACTGACATTTCAAAATAAAACGCTAAGAGTGGAGATAACGGCGCAGAGTTAACAAATGGAAAGTTGGTTCTCTCATATGCACGTGCATTAGCGAACCATTTTGGACATACCATTTGATTTTCCAATGACTAGTGGTCTTGAAGTTGACAGCAATGGATTCTTTAATGGTGACTGGCTGTCTCGTTCATTTTCTGTGAGAGCTGTCAAGTAACAGTGAAAAATGTAATGATTACTCCTTCCAATGCTGCATAATGGTTATTTATGCTTTTAAAATTTACATACTTGAAAAAAAGCAAAATAATTGGGCAAAGATGTTTTTAAGTAGTACTTCATTAAATCATACTGTAAAATTATGTTAATGTAAGTAAGACTGGTGCTGCAGTGAGAGAGTTGGAAGTTTGCCAAGAATGGCACATTTAATTAAAAACTCTGCACAGAGACAGTACCAGGGAATTTTGTCACTTAATCAAAACTGGATCAAGAAGATTTCTACTGTACACAGAGTACCAGCCATCCAAAAATGTTATTCCAGTTCAATATTTTGTCTAGAAGTAGCCATATAATTGGCTGTGAAAGATCTCTGAATGCAGCAGATGTGAGCCTTAACATTGTATATCTGTAATTTGCACGCAAAAAGGTTTGACTGGTGCAATTTTTAAAATGCAGTGAGTGTAACTACAAATGCAAATCCTATATGCTCCCAGCTGAAGGAAGCAAGATAGGCTGCTTCATTAAGCAGTCTTTTCCCAGAAGCTGTAAGCAAGAGTTTCGAGGGAAACTGAGGTATTCACTCCCTTTCAAATTTCTTACCAGGTGGGATATGCAGCTTATACAGTAACTTGATCTTTTCATTCATTTCTCCATTATACATAACATCTGCAAGGAAAAAAAAAAAACAAACAAGAAGAAGGATGTAGATTAGAGCATTTACATCCACAGTTTAAAATCAATCAGGCATCTCCCTGTGCACAAAAGATAATTGTTTGCATAGACAATACATGAAAACATATGGCCAGTACATTACATCGAAGTATTTTAAGTTGTGCCTGTCAACGAGGACCAGCAGGTGAGAGCCATGGGGTTTGGTCTTTGTTCTTGTAAAACAGACTGGGAGTACCTAATCCTATGGATTAGGCTTTGGCATTGTTTAAAAATATCAAGAATGGCGGGGAATCTAGCAAAGGCTGTTTGCTGCCACAGATTAACAGGAATGTGAGAGGGGAGAGACAGGAAACTCCCTTTTTGGGGCCATCATATTCTTAATATTTGTTCCCTTCAGCCCCTACTGCTGTTCTACAGAATAAACCCAAAGGAGATAACTACTTCATATGTAATATAATTCATATTTTCAATGACCAGTAGAAATGAGATCCTAAACTTTCCAATGCACTGAAATACTGGGAAGAACTTTTTTAAAAATTTATTTAAAGTTGTATCCCTCTAAGAATCAAAATCATACAACAATATAATACAGAGTGGCTTGGTTCACATCAAAAAAACCTAGAAAGCTTAAGTGGTGAGAATACGGATTTACTGATTTTTATTGAAGCTTTGAATGTTGATTCATTTGTTTCATATGGGGTCAGGCAACAGTTGAGATGTGGCACTTTCTTCTTCAGCCACATTTTGGGACCAGCAGCCTCATGTCATTAGAACAGATGGTGGCCTCAAGACCAACCCTAGCGCAGCTCTCAGTCCCTGCTGGCCATATTTCTTTTGTTCTGCTAATTGTCAACATATAAGGCAAGCAGCAGTCGGCTGTGTAAGATGAGGTCTTCAAGAAGCAGTTACAAAGAGGTATACTGAGATTTCAGAGGTATACTGAGAGCAACAATCTGGTAGACAGGATTTCCCCTAGACTTCCACGCGGACCCGAGTATAATTTCAGTTCATAAAATATTTTCAACAAAATTACTATTGTCCAATAAATCAAATCTTTTAATACAATATTCAGTCATGTCCTTAGGCTGTCTTTTAAATTGACTTCAGTTGATCTGAACACAAAAAATTAGTGAAGGTCACTGGTTAGGCTAATTACAAGCCCAAGAAAACCATCTGCCCACATCCTCCCCCTGCATTTTAACACCCGTGACTCACCCATGTGCTGCCCTCCACTCTGCCCACCCTCCACCCCACAGGGGAGCTGATACCTAAGCAGCTGGCGAGCCCCTTGAATTCAACCAGCTGGTCCATGTTCTCATCCAGGAGTCGGAATGTCCTTTGGGCAAGGATGTCTGTGTGCTCCCCGCAGGTCCAGGGCGAGACCAGCCTGTAGAGGTTAGTGAACTGCTGAGCATCGATGCGGTACTGCTCGGCGTACGGTCTGCTGGGGTCATGTCGCTCAATGATCGGACTCGTCGTTTCCCAGTAACACCTTATTAAATGTTCCCTCTAGGAGAAATCAGAGGCGGGAGAGTGGGGATTGTGGTGTGCGTTATCAGAGAGCGTGCAACCGGCAGATAAAGGTATTCACATCAAAGTATGTTGGAAACGCTCACAATTCTCTTTGTGCGAGGTGTTACAATGATACCAAAACCATTCCTGTGAGAAAAAGCAAAGTATGAATCTTTATTTAGAGCAGCCAAGCGCTCATGTGATTTCCAGTGGATAATTAATAAATTGGAAGAGAGACTGGGCAGATTCTTGGAAGAAATTCACTGCAGGCTACTGAAACTATTAGCCACATCTGGCTCGGGATGTCTCTAACCAGCCAAAGGTACAGAGGGTCGGAGAAAATCCAGGGTAAGTGTTATACAGGCTTGACCTACTCATTTATTCTCTCTCAGACCTCTCCATTTGGATACCGTACCTATTAGTCTTCCCTTAAGGACAGGCTGATGCAAAACAGAGTCTTAACAAAACGAGCTGTCCTGGGAGACCAAGGGAGCTAACGAAAAAGGAACCACCACCAAGAAATAAATGAGGAAAGGGGAGGGGTGCAAGCCAGTCAAAGGTCAAAAACAGAGCAGCAAGGAGCAGGAGTGAAGCAGTGAAGAGCAAGCCCCAGCAGCATCGTCTTACAACCACTAATGGAGGGAGAGTACAGCTGCTCATAGCCACAAAGCTATGTGACACTACGAACATACCACAGTCATATTCTCAGTACCTAGTATTTATGGCTATGAACAATACACAGAAGAAATGGTCCATTAAGGGCGATAATCACATGCTTGGACCTCTAAATCAAGTACAGTAGTATAAGCTTAGATGTCCCTGTCTCCAAATAACTTTTATAATAGTTCATTCAAACATCAGCTTGACAGAAAGGAACTGAAGTAGAAACTGCTTTTAGTTCTAAAAAAAAAAAATTAAAACTACTAGAAAATTGGGAACAAATAGCAAGGACACAAGTTTGTGGGGATTTTTTTCCCCCATGGAAAGGAGTCTGCCTTTAAAGAGCGTTAAGAGACCAGGACTTAAAAAGTACTGCAGAGCTCCCACTGAGCAGAGCTACATATTACTTAATTTATTCTGCATATGAAAGTTACCAGAACCTAGTTTCTCATGGACCATTTCCAAGCAGCAAGTTAGAAAGGAAACTCTGAAGCAATTCTCCTTTGCAGGATCAGTACATTACTATTCCTCTTTAACAACTGGAAAACCACAGAAAGGACAAAATAACAAGGTCCCATCTGAACAGTACCGCCCAGACAGAGGATACAAGGGCCAAGGTGGCTCTGCAAAGCAACTGCTGGAAGTTATGCCCAGAAGCTTCAAATAGCTGCATCCCATACTTTTCAGGGATACCTACCTTGAACAAGTCATACAATTCCTCTAAATCTTCAGGAAGAATCGAAACATCTGGGATGACAACTCGGAGCTTAAAAAGTAAGAAAAAACATGTTAGTGACCATATTTTCTCCCATCATCACTGACACAGGCAGGCCCATGAGGCCCGCAGGGACAGTATTTATGTGGTACCCCTAAAAACCACAGTATTGAAAAACTTTTGCAGTTTTTCCCCCTTCTTTAAGTCCACGGGTTGGACAGATCCGTGAAAACAGAACTCCCTCAAGGGCTATTAGAAACAAAGACAGGAAGTCCCTAAGCTACAAGTCACAGGAGGCCGGGGAAGCATCACATCATGCTTGCTCTCTTCTTACAGTCTTCTCCGTGCATCTGCCTAGGGCCCTCGTCAGAGACAAGGTGCTGGGCTGGACTGTCCTGCAGTTGATCTTAATGTTAAAGCCACCCTAGAAAATAATGCATGTGGCTGCAAAAGAAAATCCAAACCCATCAGCATCTCAGGAAACAGATTTTTTGAGAGTCAGTTCCTTTTTTCAAGATCTGGTGGTGCCTTTCAAAAAACAAAAGCCAGCTGCTTGACAGTGCTGGGGGAGAGGGGAGATGTTAAACTACCTCAGTCAAAAACAATATTCTACTCAAGCTGAAACAATATGCTACTCACCACATTCTGCTTGGTCGTGTCTTCGTGGCTCTGCAGCACACGGATTCGGTGCTTGTAGCGCATGTGCTCTATCTGCGCCACAGAGTGGTCTCCAAATTTCTACATGGGAGGAACAGAAGTTAATTATTTTTAGAGTATTTCATGATATTTGTATTTCTCATTTACTGGAAATACAACTTTTAAAGTATTGTGAATCCTTGAAGAAAAAGCATACCCAGTCTCTAATTGATCTGTCGATGTAGGTATTTACACTACACCTAGCATCGTGCATTTGAGCAATTATTCAAGGACTCTGTAAGGATGTGTATTAATTTTCAGAACATTCATGTTGAATTTAACCTTTTTCTTTTTTAAAATTCTAACTTAACTGACCAGGAGTCATGGAGCAGTATTTTACCTCATAGGAGTCATGAATCAGGTTAGCTATTTCAGTCACTGGAGAGGCATCCTGGTCGTCGCTGAAGAACGCATGGTGATTACCAATAGGTGGCAGAGGGCTTTCCTCGTTTTTGACATGCTCTAAAAACCTGAAGGGAACAAATATAAGCAACACAGATCACTCTGCAATGTGCTCTTCTCAGTATAAATAAGCAAACAAGTCTTATGGCTCAGACTTAGAAATAAATTGTTTTTTGGGTTGCTAGGCTTTTCAAAAATGCCTTCATGATTATTCATCCGAGGAACAGCAAGCCAGCCAAATGACTAACTGTTGCCCAAGGAAGAAAACTCCTTAAAGTCTGGAGCAGGAAGCCCGTCACTCTAGGGAAGGCACGAAGAGCAGCAGTAAATATTGCACATTGACGCAGTTGATGCATGTCTCAGCACTGCCAGGAAATTTCACAGGACATCTACTTGTCCGACGTACAAAGCCCATTGTTTAAGGCAGACGCTGCGAAAGCAGCAGCAAGGTAACACAGAGGGTCCCGCTGGTGCCTACAGAGCTCCATCAACATCACAACAGCACCCAAATGCCTTTGCTTTACAGCAGAACGATCTGCGATGGAAGGGGCACTCCTGCGTGGCCATACCTGCTCAGGATCATCAGGGCCTGCCCATCGTCCTTGCTGTTACACAGATCCACGGCATTGGCTTCCAGTATGGCCAAGCCCAGCTGGAAGATGGCTTTGATCCCATCATAGAAGAAGCAGTCCACAACATTAACAGCACTTTCCAGGGGCATGATGCTAAGGAAAAGGGTAAGGAACCACGAAAGAGAAATGGAAGCTAAGGTTGTCAGATCCTTCATATGTTCAGCGAGCTCTGGAAGCTGCTCTTTTATAAGCTCTTCAAACACTGACTGGTCCACCTGAGCACCTGCAAGTCAAAAAGAAACAGTATTAGCCAGGACTGACACAGGAAAAAATATTCTTTAAAGCTAATGATCGCTGTCAACTATCAACTGAAAGACTTTCTTAAAATTGAAACGGACAAGATACACACACATCTACAACGAAAAATCCCATTATTCTCTTGCTGTGATCTCAGCCCCAACCCTCATGTCTGTAATCCTTACCATACAACTTTCTGCAAAGAGACAGTGTTGATTCTGCTAAAGGCCTTTAGGGTACAATGAAACAGTGATAGCAGCAGCTGTTGTTTTTGGCTAAAAGAGCACATAATAATTAAGTGCTAGCGAAAGCAATCTTAAAGCGTTTTACTGTTCAACTTGGGATCTATGCAATGAAAGAAGACAGCACAGATTTCTCTCCAGTGTATGTACTCAAGCAAGCGGGCAGCAGAGCTTTCATTCTAAGTGAGGAAATATAAGATGGAAATCCAGATATGGCTACACACACTAAGCAGGAAGAAAAATATTTACACCTAAATATATGTGCAGATATAAATATATACTTACATGCATATATATCTATATATAAAGAACAAAAGATTTATGCACTGCCCAAACATAAGCTTTCCTAACTGTCACAACCAGCCTTTCCAAAAGGAGCAGATCTGGGCTCTGTTTTAGCTACGAGCTCAGTCAGCAGCTACTGTAGAATCAATATAGTTTCATATTGCTGAAGTGGCCTGTGTCTACAAACCAGATCTGCCACATCAGGGGCTTTAACGGAAGACACTAGAAGTTAAAAATGTTCCTGAACACAAAATGCAGTTAGCTTTTCAATTATTTTGTCTTTCGTTTCAAGTTATTTCATTTCTTTCTCACAGTTCATATTCTGCTAATATTAAGAGACAACCTCAATTGCTATGAAATTCCTGAGACGTATATACCCTTAGCACTCAAAACTTCTGTTGTCCAAAAGAAGAATATAATCTGGACAATTTGTGGCAGAGAGCCAGCATCTTTTGGCTTTGCAGCCAAATCATAAAAAAAAAACCCAAACAACCCAGCTATGACATTTCTCTGTCTTAGAACTTTTCACATCAAGTCACAAAGAGCTTCTGCTGGTGGCTGAACAAACATTACAGCACCACAAATCAAAAATAAGTGCCCAGGACCATGCAAAGAGCTTCTGAGAAACACATCAAGCATGGTGCTTTGCTTTGAAGAGAAAGCCTTCTCACGTCAGATGGTCATAAATAAGACAGGTAAAGAAAACAGAGGAGAAAACGGACTGGGGTTACTCAACAGAGGGCAGGTTTTTTTGGGGTTTTTTTTTTTAAGAAGCTTAAAACAAACAATTTAATAGCCATAATTAACACAGACCCAAAAAATAGAGCTAGTCTTAAGGGTCTTTGAAGGAAGCCAGAGACAAATAGGCAGACACATATAAAAAGATCATTCCAGACTCAGAGGCAGCACTGGCAAAAGCAGAGGTTTAAAAGGAATGTGCAATGCTGCCCAGATCTTTCACAGATCTTATTATAATTAAGTGTTGACACTGTAGGCGAAAGACAAGCAGGTGTATTCAAAGTGAGGTTTACGCCCACCTTTTTATTAGGCTCACAGAAACCATGACATCTGAGTAACTGAATCTCTGATTTATTATAGCATGAACCCATGACGAGATAGGAAAATACCAGGGTATCCATTTAAAAAATGACAACCCAAGATCCAAACTAAATGACATCTCCAAGACTGAAAAGGCAAATCAGAGAAATGAAATGAGGTTTTCAGCGTTTCAAGAATTATAATAGCAAGACGATGACAGTCTAACAGTTAAAGTGGGGTAAGATGGCCTGCTGCTTTATGCAGAGGATGGAAAAGTCATGGTAACATGAGAATAAGATGTGTATGACCCTTGCCACCACTCTTGACCCAAGTATAACTTGCTTCTATCTTGCAGCTCGCTGCTTATAATTTCCTCTATGCACTGCAGAATGGAGAAGGATGGAGGGAATTACAGAAGGAAGAGATAAGGGGTGCCAGCCCTGCCTGCAGGCTTTTCCCATTTGCAAGCAGTGAAATGATGAAAAGGCTTGTTAAAAGACAGAGCGGTCATAGCTGGCAAGGGTGAAGTAGGGACAGGGTCATGTGATAAGAGTAAAAAGGTTGAGGAGGACTGAACTCCCTAAGTTTTGAAAGCAAAAATTAAAAAGAAATAAATTTTTAAAATATCCTGAATGTCATAAAGAAAAGGCACAAGAGAAGATGGAGCTAAGAAGGCCTGGAATACCCAAGGTCATTAATTCAGTAGCTGTTTTGACTATAGAGATTACTGGCTAACACTGAAGAGGAAAAGCACAGTGACAGGTACCAAGATCAGAGATCACCAAAGCTACAGAGAGATCAAAATCTGGATAACAGTGTTGGCAGTGTGGACAAAGAGGAAAAGTTGGGTCTTGGAAGTGTTACGCAGGAAGAAACAATACAAAGTTTAGACAAGAGCTGGTTGCAAATCAAAAAAGGTCAACTGGAATATGAAGCCAACACTAACTCAAGCAACAGGAACCAGAGGAGGGGCAGGGTGGAGAAGTTCAGTAGCACCAATTTGGCCAGCTAAGGTCTAGGGTAAATCAAGCTGCAGAAGTAACCGCTCAGTGAAGCAACCATGCTGCAAAACTACGTTGCTGCCATTAGACTAGGGGGAGAAGAGGAACTTCTGAGCTGAAGCCCCTGGCTCTTCGCACTGCAGTGAGCCATAGCAGTACCTCTTCTATTGTCACGGTACTACGCGCCCTTTCCTTTGGGTACAGAGGACAGGAAAACAGAGACAGGACAACCAAGACCATCAGCACTCAAACAATGTAGGCTATAGCCCTGACGAGTGACAGGCAAGACAGAAACACAAAATTAATTACAATTTAGGGCAGCGATATGGCCAGCCACGTGGGAGCACTTAAGTTTATTTGGGTGTGAAGAATGCTACTTACAGGCAATAATCCAGCAAGCACCAAAATCATCAGTAACTCAAGGCAGGCCCTAGGCTGATGATATCTAGAAATGTACAAGGACTGATAAAGCTGTGTTTCTTTTTTAATCAAGAAAGGAGACAGGCAAACATGGGAGTAAGTCATTGAGATAGCAGTTTAAACTCACATTTGGAGACAAGAACCAAAGTTCGGACACATGGGACAGTTACAGTACCCAATCCACTAGTTGAAAATACCAGTGGCATTCAAAGCACCACAAAACATCTTAAGCATCCAGCTAACTTTGGAATAACTCTGCTTTAATTTACCTTACCTGCCAGTTCAGTGACAAGACAATAACTGCAGCAGCACAGTATCAGGAGGGAGGTATGACAATCCCATCCTCCAACCAAAAGATTGGAAATCTTCAGCTCCCCAGGCAGTACACGAGTGCCTGCACCACTTCTAGCTCCCAGAACCACTAGTGCCAGGGATTTTCTCCTATCCCCACCTCCTCACAAGTGACCCTGATCCCTCTCCCTTTTCTACGGCGATGGTGTAACAGCAGATACCGTAACTAAAGAGTAAGGTTAGCATTAACGAGGGAAAAAGCTCAAACATTTCTGTAAGAGGAGGAGGAAAGTGATTGCAAAGAACAAATACTCCTTCTTGTATGCATACCTGCAATTCCTGCGTTAAGCTGCTCAGCCCCTCTATTTCTGTGCATTAGGCAGACGCTTGCACAACAGTCTTAAAAACAGTCGCGTTGCAAAGAACAGGAGACACAGCACAGGCAGTACAAGGCACGCACTGCAGAGGGACTGGGCTCATTTCTTAATGCAGCCTCTCACATTCAGAGGGTTTTGTATCACCACCAAGGGCCAGTTCAGATGCAAGCCTGTATTACTCCAGCAGCCAGGCAATGCAGACAGGTCAGATCAGAAACAGCTACCCTAGCAGATCTTTCCTAGGTCCATCTTAAACAGCTCAGGTCTCTAATACTGAATGCTCCTAACCAAGACACACAAGCTCTTCTGTTTTTACCTAATAGGCAAAAGTGCTGCCGCCTTCTGACCAACAGGGAAAAAAAGACAAAACTGTAAAGCTGAGCATATATTTATAGTTCTTGCAGTTCAAACCCTTCGAACCAAAACCAGCCCTAGGGGGAACCTGAGTGGCCACTGCTGCTGTCCCTGCACACCGCACAAGTCGACGGACCACCTCACCTGTGAGGTCTGGACCTCAGAACACCTGCGAGCGCCTTGCTCACCCCAGTGCCATTCGGCTGCCCCTTCCCAGTTAGCAAGGAAGAGAGACATGAGCTCACCTATCACTCGGTGGTTAAAGTAATCCGGCAGCATTCGCTCACACACAGCAACCAGCAGCCAAAAGGCTTCTTCCTCTTTGGCATACAACAGTAACACGGAGGTCAAAATATTCATAGACTTGCAAGGGCAAAGAAGAAAATGAGATTTGTTAGTGACAGAAAATCCTACTGATAAAAGCTAAATTGTGGCTGTTTTCAAAGAAAGAAAAGTAGCCTAACATGACGTAAACAACTAAAAAAAAAACAGCAAGAGAAAGGTAATAGACAGTGCATACATAATTGCAACCCAAAGGCATAACAAGTTTTTCAAGCTTATGTATACTGCTTTTCCTAAGAGCAACAGGCAACAACGGAGAAAAGCACAGTACTGGATTTGCCCAGATGCAAAGTAGTGCAAGATGTTTTAGGGCTGTTTTCCCCCCGCCTCTCCATATTTGTTTTTCGAAAGAAGACAGGGGACATGGAACTGCTCTGATGTTCATCACAATTCAGGGAGCTGCACAGAAGGTAATGTTACTATTTTAGCTGGCCAGCTGGGTAAAGTACTTCATAATTTGTCATCAATTTTGGAAGAAAGGAGCAGAACTTTAGTTCATTAAACCTCTGTCCCAGTGCTCTACATGAATGTCATCTGTGCAGCCCAGTTTACTTGGAACTGTCTCCACGTATTGGGTAAGAAACGCACTTTCGAACAAACAGAAGCATCAGAAAAGTTTTTTTTTCCCCCTCCTTTAACTCTAATTGCAGTTTGCAAAATGCTGAGCAAAGACGTTTGTTAAGACAGCGTACCAGCCTATCCACTTGTTTTCCAGAGTAAATCACATATAATATCTAAAATTATGTATTTTTCGTAACTAAAAAAAACATTATTTATCAAAACCACCATTAAAAGTACTCCCAAGAGAATGATTAAACTGAGAGAGCGGAAAGAGAAAAAAAAGCAGCGAGCGTTATCCTGATGGAGGTTTTTCACCTGGCAGTATCCTATTTTGGGGTTCCTGTGCGCATACGCCGTGAGCACCCTCCTCAGGGCGGCTATCCCTGTCTCGCTCTGGAAGGCGGGGTGCTCGGGCAGCGAGCGGTGGAGGTCACGCTCGATCTCCTCCGTCGCCATACAGCACTTGCCCATGGACGCCTCCACCAAATGTACGTAGTAACCGGGATGCGAGGCGAGATCCGTCACGGCGTCTGAAGGCAGCGGGAAGAGAGAAAGAGAAGACACAAGTGGATGAGGAAAATGCTAAACTTAAGTGTTGTGGGTATTACTGCTCAAAAGGATGTAAGCAAGATGGTTTTTCCCAAGGTCTGTGAATTTAGTGAAATCTCCAGACCTAAAAGAAATACTGTCCTAGCAGAATACATGTCTTGAAAACAAAATCATTATTAGCAAAGCTTATATGATGCAACACCATTCAAAACACCTTAATATTGACACTGAGCAGAAAACTTCCCCAGCAGAAAGTATTACTGGGAGAAAGGTACTCAGCGCTGTTCACACCCTCCAAGGAGCTAAAACTCCACGTAAAGGAATACTTTTTACAAATGTTTGAACATGTCATATACTGGATTAAGGACTAAACTTGAGATCATATTGTAGGCATATTCTGGCTCTGCCAGATCTGTGGATGAAATTAGTCGTTTTTTCCATCTCCAGTTCCTATCACTCCTGCCAACGTTCAAGCAGAAGCAGGAACAGGACTGCTGACTTTAGGATGTCATTATTTTCCAATAATTTGATTTGTCTAGGGTTAAATCAATATTTATGCTACAATCTAATTGTGCTGGAAGATGAACATTATTTTATGAAAACATGACGTTAATTTTAAATTACACAGATGAAGCAGATGTTATTTCAGTTCTTCTGCACATCACGTCATGTCATCCAGAGGGAAAATTTTTACAGATCTGCCTAGGTACTTCCTTGCACGTATTAGTTCAGTAGCTGATCATCTCTCTTCCGTAAGCACTATCATAAGCTCCATGTAAATGACATTTAATTGCCCTTGGGAGATTTCTTGCCTAAATGTTTTGCCATGGTCAGAATCAGATGATGCTACAGCCAACATTTCTAAGCGTGCCCACCTGAGAAGAGCAGCCAGAGTTTGCCTCTTAAGGATTCAGGGATTCCCATTGCAACAAGTTTTCTGATCTTCTCTGTGCGAAACATGCACACGGTTCTGCCATATTCTACAAAATGGTCATCCCACAGACTCTCTTTGATTTGCTCCCTAGACTGGGAACAAGAAGATACCTTTTAAAAGAAGAAATTGTGTGCATATGAGAACTGATAAACAGAAACATTTTACATATTAGAAATTCTGCAAGGTATTTCCATTACCAATGGATATGGGAAGTTTGCTCTAAAGACTAAAACTTTCTCAATTCTGCATATGGAGTTCACCACACAGGGGGAGAGCAAAATGGATCAGACAGGGAGAAAAATCATAAATATTCACCTGAAAGAAATGATGGGGAGGGAGAAGAAAAAACTCCAAGCAAATAGAAAAGCTGTTACTCCATATCTAACTTCTCCAGCCAATACAGAGTTCATTTTACTGAAAATGAGTACCTGTTTGAATGTCAGCCCAGCTTTTTTTCTTCTGTAAAAAAACCCAAACCTCTTACAACTTCCCCCAAATTTTACATACCTTTCCAAAATCAAGGCCCACCATTCCTGACTGATGAAAGTCCGACCTTAGTGCTTCTGCATTGAGCAAACAACTGCTCTCCTTTCCGCATTCGCCTCTTTCCTTGCTTTGTGAAGCCTCTGTTCCCGGACACGCAGGCTCACTGTCCCTGAGCACACAGGTGGATCCAAAGGCAGGAGTGTTCTGCAATGCAGAATCAAAGCGGTAATGACTGAGAAGAGGTTAAGAACTACGTCCTCAACTGTCTTCAAGACACAGAGCTAGGTTAGCCTTTGCCTTTTGCATCAAAACCTTTCACACCTTTCAGGAGGAAAGGCCTTACCCAAGACTTTATTCAAATTATCATTCATTTGTATGTCAGAAAATGGGTTGTTACTTTAAAACAGAAGTTGTTAGTAAATTCTAAGTGTCCTTGACGACAAGCTACCAAACAATCTTCTACTTTGGTTATGATTGGAAAAACAGAATCAAAGAACAATTTAGGTTGCAGGGAACCATGTTTTTCAATCCCCTGCTCAAAGCAGGGCCCCTCAGACCAGGTTGCTGGGGGCTGTGTCCAGTCGAGTTGAGTAGCTCCAAGGAAGCCTCTCTGGGCAGCCTGGTCCAGCTCTGCCCATCCTTGAGGGGAGATCTTTCTCTTTTTATCTAATCAGATTTTCCCTTGCTGCAACTTGTGACTGTTGCAGCTCGTCTTTTAGCTGGCACGTCCAAGAAGAGTCTGGCTCCATCTTCTCTGTAACTCCCCATTAGCTAGTGGAAGACAGGCTGAACAAGCCCTGCGCCCTCAACCTCTCCTCATAAAGCATGTGCTCCAGCCCCTGACCATCTTGTGGTCCTCCACTAGACTTACCATAATGTGTCAATGCTTTTCTTGCGTGGTGGACTGGAGTCAAAACTGGACACAGTACTCCTGATCAGCCTCGGAAGTGCTGAATAACAGGGAACAGTAACATACCTTGACCTGCTGGTTACACTCCTGCTAGTACAACCCCATACGCTCTTGACCCTCTTCAGTGTAAGAGCACATTGCTGACATAAGCTCAACCTGTTGCCCACCATGACTCCCTCGCCTTTTCCACATGGCTGCTCTCCAGCCAGCAACACCCAGTCCTTCCTGTTGCATGGGGTTACTCTGCCAGACTTCTCATTTGCTTTTGTTGAACTTCATGAAGTCTCCATCAGCCCATTTCTCCAGATTGCTGAGGTCTCTGTGAAGGGCAGCCCTGTCCTCCAGCGTATTCACTGTTCTCCCCAATTTTGTGTCAACCACAACCATGCTGCAGGTGCACTACATCCCATCAGGCAGGTCATTAAAGAAGGCATCAGACAGCACTTGCCCAAGATCAACCCCCTGAGGAAGGCAGGGCAACAGACCAATGGATAAACACATTGAATTCATAATAAAAAAAAAAACAACAAACCACAACCGAAAACCAGAAGTTCAGTACCTGGTTCTTATTTTGCAAGTTGTTACAATGCACTGGGTTGCTGGAGTTCACTTCTTTTAGCCTCTGGAGCAGGTTCTCCACCAAAGTATCCCGGTCCTTCAGTTCAATGAACTGAAAGGCTGTCTTGCTCCTTATGCTAACAATGATGGGATTAGGGAGAAGGCTCGTGTCCTCCATCTTCTCTATACTGATTACCTTTTCCAGAAACATTATATAAAACATATTATGCACCACATCCACAGAAACATCTTCAAATATTCTACGTGCACCAAAATGTACAAAACCAGCATTTATTTACACACATCCTTTAAACATGGTTCTTCATATTGGCTTTCCTTGATCAGACACATCCTGCCTCCTGAAGTTTATGATCTCTTTAGAAGCTCAAAGCAGGCAGCCAAAAGTAACCCAGCTGCCTTTTTTTTTTTTTTTTAAATTACTTTGCTGCCCACTTCTGGAGAGTGCACTGAGGGGAAAGATAAGAAAGGGGATTGATGATTAAAACAAGATTTAGAAAACTATCAACTTGATCAAATTCTGGGGGACGGAGGAGGATATTTACTTTCACACTCCTGAGGACAGGGGAAAACAGTTGTTTTGCTGCTTCAATTAAGTATATAATCTGTTCTCTTATTGTTTTCTCTATCTGTAACAGTGGAAGGTAAGTTGCTACAGTTAGGATATTTCGATGTTACTCTGTTATTAGTCAGGGATAAAAGGAAAGCTTTAATTAAAAGATCATAACAGCCTTGTATCCACAGCAGATCAGGCAGGTGTTTGCTGACAGCTTCCTTCTCTTCTTCTACTCCCACCACCTTCCCATGCATTCTCCGTTCCTTTCAAATAAGTCTCTGATTTCATGGAAATATGGCAGCTCATCACTGCCTCCACAATATCCCCTTTTTCTCTTTGCCCTACAGGTTTGCAAAGTGTCCCCAGGTTTGCTAGAGTTTGTCTGTGGAGAGAGAGCTTCAACACTTGTAAGTGTTGATTCCAAGCAAGGATGCTTTTACATTCCTCGAATGGGTCCAAACTGAAGTCCCCATCAACACGAAGCTGGACGTACGCCTCTGTGGAACTGGGAGGGGAGCACTGTCCAAGGCCTGGACTGATCAGACTCTGGTTTTGCAGTGCCCTGTCCTGCTGCATTACCTGTCCATACTTCACTTTGAGGATAGTGTTGAATCAGCCAGATTTTTAGGAAATCATGTCCTAATGAGTCCCAGAACAAGCTTTACAACAATCCTGTAGGCACAATACACACAAACATCCTACTCTCTTTCATCAAAGATACCTTGCAGGTAAGTCAAGTGACAGTGGATGTTTACGGCAGAAAAAGGCAGATGGAGACCCGAAATGAGACAAACAAACAACTGTACCTCTCTAAGTGGGATGATAACATTGCAGCAGCCATTTTCTTTGCTGGCAAAACAGATATAACTGTCTGCAGTATACATCCTTCCCGCTGTGTGACAGCGACTAAACGGCGTCCAGAGAGAACAGTCTACAACTTCATGCAGCTTCTCCTTCCTGGGCAATCTGAAGAAGGCCCGAAAGAATTCATTCTGCGCTCTGGCTTCAAGATCCCTTAAGAGAAAGCAGTAAGATCGAATCACAAGACCCTGAAAGCCAGGACATCCAGCGCGAGGTTCGTTTTCTTGTTAGCATCACCAAGAGCAAGGAATATAGAATAAAAGCACCGTGTGCAGCTATCTTCACTGCCTATGTGAACAGATTGATAAAAGACCAACTTTGAAATACAAAAAAAAAAGCATTATCAACACTTGCTTGTTTAACAATAAGATCAAAAGCAATTACTGTAGTGACTAGGAAAGGAAACTAATTTAAATCAGCTGGTTTGTTGGGGCTTTTTTTTTTTTAATTATTATTTAACTCTGAGTTTTCTATGGCTGCTGTACCACTTTCCAGCCTCAAAGAGTTACAGGATTCAATGCCCAGGAGATAACTAAATCTTTCATCTGATGAAAATAGGTCAGGCAACAGAGATTACTTTATGTTCCTTGTTTCCCTTCCCAGTAGCATTACCAACATCATCCCAGGGATTTGCACCTGCACCCAATAAGTAATGAATTTGCTCGATGAGTACTTCTGAAGTGGTCAGTAATAGAAGAGTTAATGATGGTGGCATTTACACCATCACATCCTTGACTTGCAGAGGTGTCAGCCTCTGAGAGCCCTCAGAACAGTTGCAAAATGCACAACAGTTTCAGGTCACTTACAGACTCAGTCAGGAACAACAGCACCAGCTACATTCAGTTTGGACTTGGCTTCCTTCCAGTCACCCATCCACATTTATGTGGAGAGAAAAAGTTTCAATAAATGAAGCTTTCGTTATTGAGCTGTGGTTATATAGACTTGGCTTTGGGGATGTTTTTTTCTCCTTCTTTTTTAATGAAGAAGTCTGCAGTAATTTAGAGAGCTATGCAATTACACTATAAACAGGCCACGGCTATTATCTTACCAACAGCAGCTCCAGAAACATTAGGGCTTAAATTCTATCATTTTCTTTACTACAAGTAATTTTTTCCAAACATGATTCACCTTAGGGGGAAAAAAAAAAAAAAAAAAAAAGCTTGACTTTGTTCCATTGAAAGAATTTAAAGCGTGGGCTGAAGCATAACAGGGAGTGGTACCTTGGTGCTCTAAATCCCCTCTCCACTCCTTCCTTCACCCTCCTCTTCCACAGACACCTTCCCCTTACCTCAGCCCTGATGTTTAAAAATAAATTGAGACAGATGAAGCCTCTGCTTCAGTAAGTAAATCAGTTGTGTGGGTTTTTTTATTTCAGTTTAATCTGTAGAGAAAACTAAAGCCATGTGAAACAGGGAGGAAGACAATCAATAACAAACCGAGACCTGAGAAGGGTAGATCTGTATCTGCAACCAACAGAAAAGACAGAATGCGCTCGACCACTGTTCGGCTGCCGTTTCCTTCTCAAGCATTATCTTCCTTAATAAGATTATCCAAGGAAAACAGACAAATCGCCTCCTGTTTTTTCACAAAGAACAAAGAGAAACTATCTTTGTGAAGGAAGACAAAAAGTATGCTCCCGAGTTAAAATTCCACAGCGAGAGCAACTCTGATAAGTGCCCACAGCGATCTGCTATTGTGACAAAGCTGGATCAGGATATGCCTCCTAGTTAACTCACCACGAAAATATTTTCCATTCCTGCACAGCACAGATGAATGCTGCTGATAGCATCTGCAGCCAGGTCCGGGTAGAGCTGTGCTCTCCTGCTATTGTGCTGAGAAGGTAAGACCCTCCCTGGATCTACTCAGTTCTGAAAATTTCTATACCTTTATGTGAAAAGAGGCATTATACAGAAGAGTGGGACCTCTGTTGAGGCAGAGACTGTCTGTTATTTAAGAGATGACTGTTTCCAATGCTCCAAAATCTGCAGTTTCTGAGTGTTCATGATTTTGCTGCATCTCTTGGGGCTGCAGGCTCCAGGTGTGGGGCCTTTCAGACAAGAAGCCACAGGTTTTTAAGCTGAAGAATGACATTTCCTGTATGTGAAACTAAGTCAATTCACCAAGCACAGCGTCCAGTCCCCTCAGCCCGTACGGGGGGAAGGCTGCCAACCCCAACGTCCCTGGAACTGCCTGTCCCCCGTGACTCACGACACAGGGTCATGCAGGCCCACCGCAGAGACCACACCACAGCCAGGGCTGCCCCAGAGACAAGTGCTGAAACAGGGGCCAGCCCTGCTGGCAGGAGGGATCCCGGAAAGAAAAACGGTAGCATGGGGATGAAATGCTGTCAGCACCTACGGCTGCAGGCTCAAGTAAGAGGCTTTATTAGAACATGGCACACTGTGAAAACATTCCCTGTTAGGCAGGTAAATTCTAGGGCTTAAAGCAATTGCTTCCCTTCACAAATAGAGCCAAACGAAATTAGAACTGGTTAAAAAAACCCACACCCTATAACTCTTCAAAAAAACCTACAAACAAAATTAGGTCCTAAAACAAGACAGGCAACTGTTTAAACTTGTTAAAGACGCAGCGACTGGCCCAGGTCCCACAGCTTCCATTTTGAGTTTCACAACGCCTCCAATGCTGAACAGAAACACAACCTTTCTACCTGTCGCCCAATCTGTTTGAAATTTTCTCCTCTAACTTAACAATTTCCATGGTGGTTTGGTTTTTAAGCAAATGCAGCGTCCTGAATTGTACCTAAGAAAAAGAAGGAATGCTATCGTTATGTAAAAATAGTGTTTATCGAGTGTTTACACAACCATCAGAAGAATAAAAGGCGAGAAGATGCAACTGCCTTGTTCCCTACTTTTCAGAAAACTCAGCAATTCTTTCCAAGCGCAGTTCCCGACTTGCACATTACGGGATCCTGGATTGCCTCCAACTCCAGCACTTCAAAGTGAACGGCAAGTCTGAACTGCGATAACTCCTTCTGTGTGACCCCTACGTTACCTTCCAAGAGTTTTAAATTAAAGGAAATAACACACAAGACTAACAAAATGCCTAAAAGTATCAGGACACTAAAAATTATGTCCTCACTGTCAAATGTTTTTCTCTGCTTTAAATCTAACAGAAGCCAAGTTGGCAAGATTTTAGCTCTGCTGAGTCGCTGGCTGCCTATCTAAAATCTAAACAGGCTGGTGGACCTCTTGCTTTTAGAGACCAATTACTAGACTCTTCTTGCTATTCAGACTCCAGAAATTTACAGATTTTGGAAGTAACACATCCAATGATATCACGTCTTGTTTATTGGAATAACTTAAATTCGCGTGGCAAGAAAGGCTTCTCGTAAGCAAGCCAGAAGTTGTATGAGAAAAGCCAATATGGACTTGTCAGGACAAATGTAAACCCAACCTAATTCCTTTACGTAGCAGGAACATTGGACTTGTAGGTGGAGGAGATGCAACGTATATTTTAGCCAGACTTTATGAAAGTCTTGATATTTCCTCTCATGGGAACTAATAAAACTGGATTGAAGTGAAAAGCTGTTGTACCAAGCCAGCTGAAAAGGAGTACCCCAAAAAGCAGCGCTCAAAGGCTCCTTGGTAAATTGGAAGGCTGTATCGAAAGGACGTCCTTGGGGATCTGTCCTGGACTAACTTCTGTTCAACATCTTCATTAGCAATCTGCACAATGGATCAAGAGATTGCTGTTATTAAACTTGCACATGATATGAGGCTGGTATAGGCTAATGAGCAGAAGAACAGGATCAGATTCAGATTGATATTCATAAACTTAACAGATGGTGTGGAAAAAAAGCATTACAAGTATTTTCAGCTGTGCACCATAAGCTGCACAAATGCAGCATGGAGATCAACTCCACCAGCCACCATTCAGCAAAAAGAAAAGACCGAGGGGTTACACAGGATAACAAGCTGAACATGAGCCAACAGCCTCATGCTCACAAGAGGCAGAGGAGCACCGTGCTGGGCTGCAGAAGTGGACAGCCACCAAGATGCAGCATGGCAGTCCTGGAGTTTCTGCAGAGACAGTCATGCTGCTCCTGCCCTGGTCAGCACCAGCAAGGCGTCGGGGGTAATCCTGTATCCCACCACCCCACGCCTGCAGCTGCATGGGATAAGTGACACATGTCCAGAGAAGAGTGACCAGAAGGGCTAAAATCAGGACCAATACGAAAAACCTGGCTGAACTAGGGCAGTGCAGTTTAAAGAAGAAAAAAGAAAGGAGATGCTACCAACCTCCAAATACATAAAGGGTTGCTCTAAAGAAAGACAGAACATCTGATCTCTTCAATAGTACTGGGTAGGACAAGAAGTAACAGACTCAAAAAGCAGCACGAAAGATTCAAGTTAGACTTCAGAAAGACTTCTCAGTGATAGGACAGTGAAGTACCAGTATGGATCCTGGTATTTCCATTACTGGAAATCCTTAAAAACAGATTAGGCAATCATCTGTCACAAGTGACACGCAGAGATTGTCCAAATTCTGCCTTTTGCCGGGCAGATGCAATAAAAGGAGGTTCTTTCTAGTCACACCCTCCTTGTTACTCAAGGTTTACAGTGTTCTCAGATTCCCTCTCTGAAGGAATTAATGCGGACTGAAGTGACATTTACGATCCAAGATACTTCAAACAGTTTCCGTTCAGCTTAGATCAGTGTTAAAAACCTTCTTTGCCTTCATATGAAGAAAAGCCAACCTCATTGGCAATTCACAGTTAGACATGAAGAAAAGAAACCGAGGTGGTTAGAGCCTGGAGAAACCTATCATACTTTTGAAACCTCACTGGCACTAAAGCTTTTAAATTACGTGTTCTGCCCTGGCCAGCTTCCTCGCTACCTTTGAGGAATACAATGGATACTCTTCCATCCTGAAAGAGATGGAAATAACAAGTACAAGAAACCTACGCGAGAGATTTTAGTGACCTCCATATTAAAAAAGAAAAAACAGTTACCATATGTTCCAGTAAAATTGTATGGCACATAAATATATCTGCAGGAAATGGCATTTGTAGTTATCAAACACCTCAGCCTTACTTTGGCTTTTTATAGCAATTAACTTAATTGCCATTAATCCCTTTGTAATCCATTGTTCCAAGCCTTATCCTCTCATTAAGCAGCACAGAAACTTGTATATGAACTTGTTTGACTCTGGCTGTGATATAATTTGTGTCACAGACTGTGGGCCTAATCCCACAGCCTCTCTGAGCCCCGACCCCCACTGCTCAGCAGGATGACCCCAAGAGCCTCAGGAACAGCAGCAAAGGTTTCTGGCTTTCAGAATGTAGAATATACAGACCATGACAACATTAAAAATGCATTTTTTAAAAATAAAGACATTGAGATGAGCTTCTTGCAAAAGAAAGCCTAACAAACAAAAGAAATCTACAGCAACTTCATTAATTTGACACAGCTGGAATATTTTTAACGATGTGTGGATTATTGCTTTCATTTTGATAGACTACTATTTGCTTTCAAATCATGCGCAAGAATTAACAAAGACAATTATTAGGGAAAAAATGTCAAGTGAAAAAGAGTTGCTCTTGTAGTACTACAATGGCTTCAGGAAAAAAAGCAGCAACAAAAACTTCACCAAAAAAGTTCAAACCCCCCCAAAATACATTAGCATTAAAAACCCGTTTATCCACTATTCAAACTACGGTCTTGCTTAATCACGTTACATCAAAGTGGTTGCTGAAGTGTGACAAAGGGCACCAGAAAGAGCAACTTATCCAACCACTACCTAATTTGTGCAGAGAAAATGGGATTTTGGCATCTTCAGTGTTTCCATGTTTTCCTTTCTGCCATCTCAAGTTACAGCACATCAACATCAGCACAGGTTAGAGAACAACTTGCCCAGGAACTCTCCAGTAAGCATATTTTTATCTTTCCTTCACCTCTGCCCCTCCCCAAGGTTGGTTTTTATTTTAAGTTTGAAGGAAGGAGAGGAAAAAAACTGTTTGAGTAAATGTGTGGGATGTTTGTTACTTGTTTGCTAACAGACATACTACTTTTCAAAAATGCCACAAGGTACTTACAGGTTGATTCCCTGAGAGCATGTTACTAAGCTTATACTCTTCTTTGCAACTATCATTTTAGTTTCTTTGTAGTTTTCCATTCAGTCAATACCCCTGATTCAAAGACTTTTGGGAAGTGACAACGAGTTAAAAATCTGTAGATGCTGAAAATATCTCCCCCCAGTTTTTTGTTACATCTCCTCAGGATTTACTTTCCTTGCTTCGTGCATCTACATTTTCCATCCAAAAGCCCGAGAAGGGTGGAATGGTAAAGCATGGAAGGGGACTTAGATACAACCTATCACTCAAAGCCATACCCTACCTTAGTCAAAGTACATATCTTACATTTCTTGGACCAAAAGTCTACAATGTTAACAACATCCAGCTATGCACAGACTGTAAAAACAACGGTCGCTCTTGTGTTTAAAGGAACCCTGGCTATGAAAAAAAAAGCCTGCAAAGATGTCCGTGGCTGCTCACCACTATATCACTTCAAATGAATTCCTTGATGATATAATGAATGAAATCCTGGTGTCAGTGATTTTCCCTATCGTGTGTACATACGAAATTGCAGAGAGAATGCATTTTATTGTTTTAAACTCCATTATGAAACTTGCAGAAGTGTTTAGCCGAGTTGTATACCCAACACCACTGCAAAAATGCCCCTCAGAAACAAAAAAAACAGCTACTGGACATGTCTCTCTTTTTTGGGCATTTACCACTCATTCCTCATGTTTTACCCAGGAGGCAACACCTGGGTCATTGCCTTCATACCTCTGGCAGAGGGAGAGGAAGGAAGAGCAGGAAAGGGTATGATTCAGGAGGGGATAAGTGCTCCACTCACACCCCATTCAGAAAATAAGTATTTTAAATCAGCACGTTAACCCTGACGCCCCAGGCAAATTCCAGTTTGGGCTATTCCATCCTGCCCGCCTAAAATTCCTCTGGGCAGTTTCCCTTCCCCTTTCCCACAGCAGCAAATAAAACACAAAGTTGTGCGTTGTGCTACCGGCAGAGAAATAGTTACCAACCTTCCCCCTGAGAGCCCAATGCATTTCTGTAGTGGGAGAGGAATGCAGAGATGCATTTCGGGGATGCATGGGGTAGAGCTGACAACAGCATATTAATCTGTTGCAACTGCCTGTGGGTTTTTTAAGTCCTATAACTGCTTGCTAGGTTGGCTATGGCAATCACGCTAGTGGGAAATTCCATGTTTCAGATATGACCAAAAGCAATAATTCTACAGAATTGATGGCATTAGGAAAGCCTACACGTTGCCAAAATTATAAACAAAATAATGTCGCTCTTCAGCGGAGACAGGAAACATCCCTTGCTGCAATCTACCCTTCTACGGGGAATGGTACTTTTAAAACAAATGAACAAAAAAACCACAGTGATGTTCAAGGGAAGAAGACAGAATGGAAAAAAGTATCTTGCATGCAAGTTAAAATGCACCTATTTGATACACCACAGTACATCATAAAATCTCTTTTTGCCCAATCAAGTAAACCTGTGAAATCTGACTCAGCTACCAAAGCAAACCATGAAGCCCACCACTGAATCTCTGCTCACGCAAGGAAGGACAATATAGCTTTTTACCTCTTGGTAATCTGAGTAGGATCCTGTAGGCCTGGATCCAGATCAAAGATCTCATTATCCAATAGCCTTCGGAGTGTCACATCTGCCAGTTGCTCCATGATCCTGAAAGCCTCGGTGATATTGAGGAACGTGGAGAAGTCACGCTCTTTATTTGGAGTGGTGACGCGGACCGTGTCGGTCATGAAGACATTGGAGGTTCTTTCCAACTTCTGGACCTCAACCCAAGGAATGATAAGCTTCACTGCCATTGGAGAAAAAAGCAAAAGTGGCTGGTTTTATAAGACACCAGGCGTGACTGTAATACATGGGAAAGGTTTATGTCGTAGGGGCAAAAGGGTTCTGGGACAGGAATTAGCAGGGCTCATTCGGAGAGCTTTAAACTAGATTCGAAGGGGGATGGGGTAGTAGCTGGGCTTGCACCACTGGGGCAACGCTCTAGTGTTGAGGTAGACCAGGAGGCCTCGCATCCCCCTGGGGTGAAATCGGTGTGCTCAGCTCGCTCCCTGAAATGCCTGTACACCAATGCGCGCAGCATGGGGAATAAACAGGAGGAGTTGGAAATCCGTGTTCGGTCGGGGGGCTATGATCTAGTGGCAATTACAGAGACTTGGTGGGACGCCTCGCATGACTGGAATGTGGTCATGGATGGCTATGTCCTGTTCAGGAAAGACAGGCCGCTAAGGAGAGGTGGTGGAGTTGCTCTTTATGTGAGTGAGCAGCTAGAATGTATTGAGTTCTGTCCAGGGGCGGATCAGGAGCGAGTTGAGAGTTTGTGGGTGCGAATTAAGGGGCAGGCTGGCAGGGCTGATACTGTTGTGGGTGTCTATTACAGGCCACCAGATCAGGATGAGGAGGGTGATGAGGCCTTCTACAGGCAGCTGAGAGCAGTCTCTCAATTACAGGGCCTGATTGTCGTGGGGGATTTCAACTACCCTGATATTTGCTGGGAGGCCTACTCAGCCAGCCATCCCCAGTCCAGGAGGTTCCTCCAGTGCATTGATGATAACTTTCTGATGCAAATGGTGGATGAGCCAACTAGGAGAGGAGCGCTGCTGGATCTTATCCTCACTAACAAGGAGGGTCTGGTTGAAGAGGTGAAGGTTGAGGGCAGCCTTGGTTGTAGTGACCATGAGATGGTAGAGTTCAGGATCTCATGTGGCAGGAACAGAACAGCTAGCAGAATCACAACCCTGGACTTCAGGAGGGCCAACTTTGGCCTTTTCAAGCAATTGCTAGGGGAAATCCCATGGGACAGGGTACTAGAAGGTAAGGGGGCTCAAGATAGTTGGTTAGCATTCAAGGACTGCTTCTTCCGAGCTCAAGATCAGAGCATCCCAGCAGGCAGGAAGTCAAGGAAGGGTACCAGGAGACCTGCATGGTTAAACAGGGAACTGCTGGGCAAACTCAAGTGGAAGAAGAGGGTGTACAGATCATGGAAGGAGGGGCTGGCCACTTGGGAGGAATATAAGTCTGTTGTCAGAGGATGTAGGGAGGCAACTAGGAAAGCTAAGGCCTCCTTGGAATTAAACCTTGCAAGAGAGGTCAAGGACAACAGAAAGGGCTTCTTCAAATACATTGCAGGTAAAGCCAACACTAGAGGCAATGTAGGCCCACTGATGAATGAGGTGGGGGTCCTGGAGACAGAGGATAAAAAGAAGGCGGAGTTACTGAATGCCGCCTTTGCCTCTGTCTATACTGCTGGAGGCTGTCCTGAGGAGCCCCGGACACCTAAGGCCCCAGAAGAAGTCAGGATAGAGGAGAAATCTGTCTTGGTAGATGAGGGCTGGGTCAGGGACCAATTAAGCAATCTGGATGTCTATAAATCCATGGGCCCTGATGGGATGCACCCGCGGGTGCTGAGGGAGCTGGCGGAAGTCATTGCTAGGCCACTCTCCATCATCTTTGCTAAGTCGTGGGCAACGGGAGAGGTGCCTGAGGACTGGAGGAAAGCGAATGTCACTCCAGTCTTCAAAAAGGGCAAGAAGGAGAACCCGGGTAACTATAGACCGGTCAGCCTCACCTCCATCCCCGGAAAGGTGATGGAACAACTTGTTCTTGATGCTGTCTCTAGGCACATCAAGGATAGGGGGATCATTAGGGGCACTCAGCATGGCTTCACCAAGGGGAAGTCATGCTCAACCAACTTGATAGCCTTTTATGAGGATGTAACCTGGTGGAAAGATGACGGTAAAGCTGTGGATGTGGTCTATCTCGATTTCAGTAAAGCGTTTGACACTCTCTCCCACAGCATCCTTGCAGCTAAACTGAGGAAGTGTGGTCTGGATGATCGGGTAGTGAGGTGGATTGCGAACTGGCTGAAGGAAAGAAGCCAGAGAGTGGTGGTCAATGGGACAGAGTCCAGTTGGAGGCCTGTGTCTAGCGGAGTCCCTCAAGGGTTGGTACTGGGACCAGTACTATTCAATATATTCATTAATGACTTGGATGAGGGAATAGAGTGCACTGTCAGCAAGTTCGCTGATGACACCAAACTGGGAGGAGTGGCTGACACAACGGAAGGCTGCGCAGCCGTTCAGAGAGACCTGGACAGGCTGGAGAGTTGGGCGGGGAGAAATTTAATGAAATATAACAAGGGCAAGTGTAGAGTCCTGCATCTGGGCAAGAATAACCCCATGTACCAGTACAATTGGGGTGGAAACCCAATTACATGCACAGTACTTTAACTTTTAAAATACAGCTAACTCCCATACAAAAGGAAGCTTTTGCACACGGACGTTTTCATAAAGTTTAACTGTTACTATAAACAGGGCATTCAAAAAAAAAAAAAGCCACTCAGGCATTGGGAATCTTCCCATTTTGGTTACTTTTTACTTAAAAAGGTGCACAGGCAAATCTTGCCCCACACATTAACTCTAGTCAGACTTGTTTACAGAAAAGAAAAAGCATAGGACACTGTTCTCTATACTTAAACACTGCTGAATCATATACAAACAAATGGTAAACGGAATCAGCTTATTTTAGATAACCGCTGAAGGATGTTATTTGTCTCTCTCACATGAATCTCTGGGTAGAAATTAGGCTGGAAAGGACTTTAAAATAGACTAGATTTCTATTTAACAACTGTTGGAAGCTTCCCAGGATTCTCTGTGCCAATAACATCAAGACTGCACGCCCTAACATCCCTAGCTGGTCTCCTGATGCCAATAAAGCCATAAAAAGGCAGTAATAACAAACATTGTCATATATATATGACACTTATCCATGATCATTAATTGCCTAAGGAGCTACCCTCAGCAAGTTCTCTGTACTACATGAACCACAGCTGTCAAGATTATTTGCAGATTACTTTTTTTCTTACTGAAATAAAGCACAGCTGCGTCAACACACACAAACTGTTGTGAATGGTCATAAAATCATCTGCATGGGCACAGCCAAGGGAAGAAAGATTAAACAGCGCCGTAGCAATAGCCCTATTGTTCACGCAGGTCAGAATCACATAGGCTCCACAGTGCTGGTTACAGAAACAGCACACCAGACTGTAAGGGGCCCAAACTTCTGATGAAAGGTATCAAGTCTTCAAAGATTTAGAAAAACTCGAGTTTAATTAAAAAATGTGAAGAAACCCTGGCACGTCCTTTCAAGAAATGTGACATTCTAAGCCTCTGAAATTCTGCAAATACTTCGAGGCTTAGATAAAAGGGGACTTGTCCTGGAAAAAATGTTCCATGGAGTTTATGCTCGCATAAGCCATAAGTTAATTTTATGAGAATCTGAAAATAGGTTCCGATATTGCATTCCAGGTCATTTCAACATAAAATAAAACAAGGGGAAGGGGATAGTCTTGCCAGAAGCAAAAGACTTAACATTTTCCCTATAAAGAGATTTCAGTCCACAATTTGGGGGGATTTTTATAGAGTTAACACATATAAGAACTATTTTGATTGCAACTCATATATTGGGTTTTTTCCCTGCGCTGTATTGAAGAATGCAATAAATGTGATTTCTTAGCAGTATTTTCTAGACCAGATTTAACCAGATTTAATTTGTGATTACTACCTGAAAAAAAAAAAGACAATGAATGACTTGTTCTACATATAATCAGCATCAGCTTCTCCAACAATAACAAGAACTACAGTAAATCTGGATTATTCAATGTAATACAAGTATTTCATAAATGTGACAAAATACTAGCTTTGAAATAGAAGCAATCTGCTTTATCAGAATCAAGGTGGTGGGCAAATTATACTACTTCCCACTGAGCTAGAGAAGTTCTGTTTAACCAGAAGAAATTTCAGGGTTTTATTTCACATTTCCATGCAAATGCATGGGAACACAAAGGCAATGCAACTGACTGCGACAGCGAATGAACAGTGTATTTTCCACGGTCAAAATGAAAAGTTGCAAACATGTAGTTGTTTGGGGGTTTTCTGCATTTTCAGAATGAATTATTACTAAAAGAGATGAGAAGCAATTTCTTCTTAAATAACACAGCGTGATGTTGTACTTTCAGTATCATTTAACGATCTGTGGTATTGCATAAACAAAGCTTTTGGAACAATATGAAGGATTTTTCTCTCTCCCTCCTTCTTCCCCCTTTATCTATCATTAACAAGTATCATTTTTGCTTTGTGTGCTTTGGCAGACTGGATATCTCAGATTTAATGAGAGAAAGCCTGCAATGGTAACAAGAAGAAATAATTGACAAGGGCATTATTTGATACTAAACAGAAAACAAGGAGATTAAACACAAACTCAGATAACTAGTATGTATCGAGAGACTCCATTCTAGTCTTCCCAGCAAAACTCAACTTCTGTTTTTATAACGAATAACAAACTTACCAGCATTTTAAATATAACTCTGACACCTTTTGCAGATATGACAAAATTATTGGCCTGAAATAATATAAGCAGAAAAAGGACCTCTAACTAAGCATGTCTTTGTATGTTTCAAGTCCTAGAAATTACCCATTACTATCCTTCTTATTTTTACATTAATGTATTTCATTTTTAAGTCTACAGTTTTATTTGACTAGCCATCCTAACTATTAAATCCGGAGAGTAAATGGTAAAGTTTTCCTAATTGTTATAACTGACAATTCTTGCTGTATTTATAGCAGTATAGATTTATATTACTGTCCTTGCTGAAGTTGCAGCAGGATAAACAGGACGTAAAATGCTATCAGTTCACAATCAATCTTACTCAACAGAGAAATGCTATAGAGTTTAAATGGCTACATTCATTTTTACCTTCTAATATATATTATATTCTTTTTTACTTTCTAATATCTGTTCTGACAGGCTTTTCATCATCACACGACCCTTCCTCTGTAGAGGAACACCATGCTCAACTCACTTCTTTAAAATGTACATTTGTTACAGTCACTGTTACACCCAAGTCTGCCACCCTCTGAAGGCCTAAAAACCCCAGGACACACTTCTCATGACCTTCCTGCACTGCTATTCTGAAACACAAAGAAATCCTTAAATTCCTGTTGTTTTCCCTCAAGAATTCTGAATTTTCACCTGGCTCTTCAGGGCACAGCCCTGTTATGTGTCCTGGGCTATTTCCAGGCAGGCAGCTGGACTCCAGCATCCCTGGCCCCACCAGCCCTTGCCCTGCCACCTGGCAGCGATCACTCTGCTTCCCCGCCTCTGCAGGTACCCATCCTTACTCATCCTTTTTGGCACTAAAAGTCTCTATTTCAGAATCTGTAGGAGGTCTGTTGCATTTTAAGGCTGCTTCACCATGGCAAGAAAAAGAACCAGATAACAGCTGTGGCTGCATGCTCTTATAGTCTCATTTTTATCACCGGATTCATACTGAAACATAAACATAAAAGACTGAAGTGAAAACTAAATTAAACAGGATCTTTCAGATGAACAAACAAAAACCTCAGAAACTAAGCTTCAGACGCAAACTAGGCTTTTCATAAAAATTCTAGCTATTCTTGCCTTTTAAAATAGTTATATCTCTCCCCAGCATTACATTTCTTACACATTTATACTTACATTCTTTGCCCAGGAAGAAGGAATAAAAACAGAGATGATTGATGCTCAAATAAAGCCAGCCTTGCCGAGGAACTTTTCCTTTCCAACAGCAACAGGAATAATAGGTGATCAACTTCTCAGCTTCAGGAAAATTAAATCTGGATTCAAATTTGACCAGGGCTTCTCGGAACTTCTCGGGGTCTTCCTCCTGCTCGGCGAGCTTGCTGCTCGTTTCCTCCGCAATCAGTGCCTGAGTCCATAACGAGATAATATATCAGGATAAAGCTACAGCATTCACAGTCGAGCAAGTTGCTACAAGCTGCCCATTCAAATTTTAATAACGCAACCCTCTCTTACAAAGAAATTCAAGCTGATTTGCAATTGTCACAAATTGAGATATTTCTGTGGTGTTTGCATCTCTCATACATTTCGAATGCTTCCAAATCAAGACTTTTGGGGCCTTTTTTTTTTTAATTATAATTTTTTCAATAAGTCTGGCAGAACCATATATTTACAGTTTCACTGTGGCTTATGTGCTGTTATTTGGTGTATACAGAGGAAACGTAGAGTAACAACTGTGTATACTGACCAGCGCTATTTTCCTATGAAGAGGCAATGCAGTGAGCTGTGTCAGTAACTTGTTAACATGCTTGGAACGATTAAAAACATGGTTTCAAGAATATCTATATAAATACAATTAAGCATTGAGAAATGTAATAGCAGTAATCACAACAAAGGAGCTAAGTATGTAGTGCACCGTTCAGACAAATAACCTCTATGTTACAGCACCTGGTACAATTTGCAATTACCAAGCAGCCCTAATACACCAAAAGTCCCAAGCAGAGGTGAGGGTCCAAAACCTGGACTTACATTAACTAATGAAACCTGAAGAATTTTAAATATGTGCTGTGCTAGGTAACAGGCTGCCACAGCGTTATCAGGAGCGATTAATTGTATTCGAGCCTTTCACGGCACTGAGACAAAGTGGGTTTTTTAAGAAAGCGGGATAAAAACTGACATTTGCCCAGTGATGTTTTGCCTGTCCCTTCTTCCCCAACTTCAGAGCCCACTGAGATCACAGCAGCAGGGTTGAAATTCATAGAATCATAGAATCATAGAATGTTAGGCGTTGGAAGGGACCTCTGGAGATCATCGAGTCCAACCAAATTCACCAAAAACATTACGTTCCTACAAATTTTCCAGACCAAAAAGCAGAGTATGGGGGGAAGAGCACCTCACTAAGACTCTTAGAAAGCAAACGCTTGCAGCAGGACTTGGGGTATGGTAGTCAACAGCAGACCCGCTCCCGCACCAGCCATCACCAAGCTCCTCTTGGAGCGTGTGTTTTTAGAAGCAGAGCACAGGGCACCAGGCTTTCCAAGCTTTACCACACGTGCCGTTACTATTTTAAATCTGGTCTCCAGTCACCAAATTCCCCTACTTTTAAAATTCTTTAGCCTTCCAAAAGGATGCTCATTTCTGCAACCCTGGGGCCACAGCAGCTCCACTGCGGTGCCCGGCCACAACTCCCTCAACCTGCAAAGCCACCAGCAGTTTCCATGCCGGACCCTTACGACAAAGGTGACGTTGCACAAGGGCCTTGTCCCCTGTCCCTGTGCTGCGGGGACTGCGTCGTTGTCCACACGGATGTGCTGCCAGCAGATTTAGGCACTGTGGCTATCACCTGCTGACACCTCTGAGCCCCATCAAGAGGGACAGGAGTATGGAAATGGGCAGAAACGGGCAGGGGAACCTGATGGGATAAAGCTAGGAAAAACATGAGAAATTGGAGGAGAAACATAATAAGGAGGAAAAGCTCAGATACAGGAAGGGAAGGTATTTAACATAATGTCTTGGAGAGGTGGAAGACTTGAAAGTAGATGCTGAAGAAAGCTCAGCTGCACATCACAGGGAAGAGAAGAACAGTGAAGCTGGAAAGGGATGGGTGGGATAAAGATTAAATTAGATACTCTGGTTTTGAGATGTTTCCAAGGAAATGTGAGTAAAGATGCAGAGATGCCGGTCACATCAGGTGCAAGTGTCACACAGAAAACCAATAATGTTTAGATGGACAAAACCAAATATGAATGACAACATCATGACATTATTTCTAATAAACCACACGTAATCGGGCAGGGAAGGGTGAAAGTAAGACAGTCTCCTTACCTTCACTTTCCCTTTGACAAAATTAACAATATCTTCTTTATTGTCAAACACAGACAAAGTATGGAGCAAGTTTTGTTCCAGCCATTCCCAGTGCTGGTTTATCTCATCTGCAGTGGCACCTAGAAAAGCAAAAAGTAGTATATTGAAACTCATCCTACAAAATAAAGTTGAAAGGAAGAAAAAACATAATAAAACACACTATTTCATAAATTCATTATGACAAACTGAACTTTCAACCTCAAAATTCTTGGTAGCAAACAGGTCAAAAAGGTCTCATTCGTAGCGGTATAGTTAGAGAAAAACAAAAACCTCATTGTTTTAGAGAATTAGTTTTAGTGCTTTTGGTTTTATCTTCTCAAACGCTCTCAGCCAGCAAATGCTGCATTAAAAGTCAAAGCAGAAAAAGCAAAACTTCATCCTGAGCTGCTAGACTGCAGCTTATTTTGACATGGTGTTCCTCAAGAGGCCACTGGAAACCTTTGATTTAAGTCCTGTTCCCAGAAGTCCCTGATGTTCTTTTCTCTCTCCCCCAGTATGCACATGCATACACACACCCCCCCAACACACACACACACCTCCTTTGAGAGGAATATACATGGTCATAATCTGCATCCTATTTGAAAAGCTCTCTATAATAATTTAAATACCTAAAAATACAAGAGTTTTGTTCAGTAACACCTAAAAGGTCTACAAGAGCACAATTCTGCAGTTTGCAGAAGAAATACAGTGAACAGAAAATCTTTGACAAATACAGATTTTCAAATCTTTAAGACTTCCTCCCCTAAGGATTTATTTGAGGGTTTTAAATGTAATGTGTTCACACTAACTCCAGAAATAATATTTCAGTCACCACCTATTTGCTTTGGCTGTTTCTGCTTGAAACTGAACTGTCGCTGCACCACACGACGACAGAAAAGTCAGAGCAAGACAGGCAACGTACGGGGCAATCAGGGGAAAATCTGGCCCCTGCAGGTCTTACTGGTCAGTGATTAAACGTTACAGGTAACAAAGTAAAGGCAGCAAAAGTCGCTTTTCCTAATGCCTTGCTAGTGGAAGAAAGGAGAGAAGTAGCTGGACGTAAGAGACATACGAATCACAGATGAATATTATAATAAAATGAATCTCAAACAGAAGACCCATTATCTCAAGATTTGATTTGTGTGTACATTAGAGATGCACCATGTTGCCTCACAACAAAAAAATGATAAATTTAGCTAAGGTTTTTCCACTTTGCTCTGCTCTGTTTTCCATGCAGAATGCCAACTGGCAAGGAAACTTTCCAAGCTTTAACTTCCTTGACAGGAAGGTCTTGTGATGGAACTTCATAGATATAATTAATCAAGGTTAAACAAAAAAAAATCACAAAAGAAGAGACACTTAAATGCCCTTTAGGTAAAGAAAACAAATTATATCAATGGTTAAGAAAACCACAAATACAGTCATTTTATTTTGAAATGGCTGTGCAAAGCAAATACTGAGCTGAATTTTTGTTTCTGAGCCACCTAAAAGATACCAGCTGTATGGGAGAGCTGGTGGGCTGCCTCTTGTGAAATAAGCCGTGAGCAAGACGCCTTTCACAGCAGCATCCACGTAGCTCGGACTGCTCTGAGCCTGGGCCTGGCAATGGCTATCTCACACGGGGGCTATTGCAATCTTTCCTGCCTGCCTTTAGGTATCTCCAGGGATTCTGCTCGAATACTGAAAGATCTCTTTGCCCCTTTCATTTGGTCAGGCGAACTCCTCAGCTTTTCAGGTCCCCTAAATACCTTAGGGGCGGGTGTCAAGAGGATGAGGCCAGATCCTTCTCAGTGGTACCCGGTGACAGGACAAGGGGCAATGGGCACAAACTGAAACATGGGAAGTTCCATCTCAATATGAGGAAAAACTTCTTTACTTTGAGGGTGACAGACCACTGGAACAGGCTGCCCAGGGAGGGTGGGGAGTCTCCTTCTCTGGAGATATTCAAAACCCACCTGGATGTGACCCTGTGCAATCTGTTCTAGGGGAACCTGCTTCGGCAGGGGCTTGGACTAGATGATCTCCAGAGGTCCCTTCCAACCCCAACCGTTCTGTGATTCTGTGATTTCTAATTTCCATTTCATGGCTTAAAGTCATCCTGTGATTTGACCCAAGCATTGCCAATCTCTTCCTTATTCCTCTTCCTGCACCGATCCTCTGCACAGCATTGTACTCCACCTTTTACCCACCTTCTTTATGTGCCTGCACCAAAAGTATATTAAGTCTAACCACAGCCTCGCTCCTCATAATCTCTTCTTTAAACCCACTTCTCACTGAACCCTTTTGCTCTCCCTCTCCCAAAAGCTACGTCACCTGTGACTTGGGTTTCTGTTTTGCCCACAAGCCTTCTGAAAGGAAAGTCCTAGGTGGCTCTACACTAGGGCTAAGGTTAGGCTTTTTTTTTTTCTGTACTGGTGCAACATGATTAGCCATCTGGACTAAAACGTCTCTGGCAGAACAGCCATGCTGGGCAGGGATCAGACTTCCTAGCAGCCCTTGGAGATTTGCAAAAGTCTAACACAGACATGACCCCCACGCATACATTATCATTTAAGCCTACAGCTCCTGGAACAGAGGACTGCCAGCATACAATTAAAAAATGTCATTTTAATTAACTGCCTAATGACATGATGGCTATCCCTAATGAAGTTACACCAGGAGACTAGAAGGAGCTCATGCAGCTGCTGCTCGTCCTTGTTACACAGCAGGAACCTTAATTGGACTTGCTGCTCCTTCCAAATCCAGTAACAAAACTCTTAATGCCATGTTTGTGGGAAGCACCTCACTCGGACACCGCAGAGCTGGGCAAGCAGCGATGGCCACTTCTGTGCAGGGGAAGTCCTCCAGCTTTCTAAGAAAAGGGTTGGGTGATGCTGTTCCTCTGACTCTATTGCCAGCGCCAGCTCTCCCCTGGACACTCACGCCACGATTTAACAGCAGAGATATTATTCAGAAACAACTGCTGCTACCATGGTTCTTCATTTCCGTGCAGCTCTGGCAACCACATATGTCCTACCCACACGGCATACAGAACACAGCCCTCTGCTTTCCACTGTTACTACAAATCTCGTTTTCTCAGGGCTGAGCATCCATTCAGAAGAGCCAAAGAGAATTCTAGAAAACATTAATCAAATAAGTTTATCTCAGCAAAATCCTTAACCATTCCAACCAAACAAGCTTTTGATTTGTAGTTTCTTTAATATACTTAAAAAAAAAAAAAACCACAAACCAAAAAATCCCCAAAACCTGTGGGAATAATAGTGTGGCTAGGGCAAGGGTCAGCCCCAGAAAGTAATGCTACTTATATTCAAATGATCAAGAAGCCCATGACAGCAAAACTGAGCTTGCTTTTCCACTGAAAGCTACCTGGCTTCATGAGAGGACTATAAAAGCATGAAGCTCTTAAATTTCTCCATGAGATGGTATTATTTAAATATAAAAAGGAAGGGGGTAGGGATATAAAGCACAGAGCAATTGCAAACCCACGAAAACCTAGCCACAACAGAAACAGCACAAATAGATTTTATGCAAGCTTCTTCACACATGTCTGGCACACGGAAAAAATCCCAGCATTAATGGGGAACATGCAGAGGGGTCTCTGCTGAACCAAGGAAGAAATGCTGAATGGGCTTGTACAGAGGAAGGGGGCGACTATACAGGTTGCCCCTTCCAGTTAAAGGACTATTGTGCCAAACACCATCAATAACATATCAAAACTTACATTAGCTAACTATTTCATGGCGGGAAAAGGGAAAAGGGAAAAAAAAGGATGGCTCGATGTCCAAGTGGAGACCAGTGACGAGTGGCGTTCCTCGGGGGTCAGTATTGGCACCGGTCCTGTTTAAAAACTTTGTTGGCAACATGGACAGTGGGATTGAGTGCTCCCTCAGCAAGTTTGCCAATGACACCAAGCTGTGCGGTGCGGTCGACACGCTGGAGGGAAGGGATGCCATCCAGAGGGACCTTGACAGGCTTGAGAGCTGGGCCTGTGTGAACCGCATGAAGTTCAACAAGGTCAAGTGCAAGGTCCTGCATGTGGGTCAGGGCAATCCCAAGCACAAATACAAGCTGGACAGAGAATGGATTGAGAGCAGCCCTGAGGAGAAGGACTTGGGGGTGATGGTTGATGAGAAGCTCAACATGAGCCGGCAGTGTGCGCTTGCAGCCCAGGCGGCCAACCGTATCCTGGGCTGCATCAAAAGTAGCATGGCCAGCAGGTCGAGGGAGGTGATTCTGCCCTCTACTCTGCTCTCGTGAGACCCCACCTGAAGCACTGCGTCCAGCTCTGGGGCCCCCAAAATAAGAAGGACATGGAGCTGTTGGAACGAGTCCAGAGGAGGGCCACGAAGATGATCAGAGGGCTGGAGCACCTCTCCTATGAAGACAGGCTGAGAGCGTTGGGGGTCTTCAGCCTGGAGAAGAGAAGGCTCCGGGGAGACCTTCTAGCAGCCTTCCAGTACCTGAAGGGGGCCTACAGGAAAGCGGGAGAGGGACTTTTTACAAAGGCATGTGGTGACAGGACAAGGGGTAATGGTTTTGAACTGAAAGAGGGTAGATTTAGATTAGATATTAGAAAGAAATTCTTGACTGTAAGAGTGGTGAGACACTGGCACAGGTTGCCCAGACAGGCTGTGGATGCCCCCTCCCTGGCAGTGTTTAAGGCCAAGTTGGATGGGGCTTTGAGCAACCTGGTCTAGTGGAAAGGTGTCCCTGTCCATGGCAGGGGGGTTGGAACTAGATGATCTTTAAGGTCCCTTCCAACCCAAACCATTCTATGGTTCTATGATTCAAGGAAAAGCGAAAAGTGAAAAGGGAAAAAATAGCCCCGTGGGAAGGGACCGACAACGATCATCTGGTCCAATTGCCTGATCACTTCAGGGCTGACCCAAGGTAAAACATATTATTAAGGGCATTGTCCAAATGCCTCTTAAACACTGACAGGCTTGGGGCATCAACCACCTCTGTAGGAAGCCTGCTCCAGTGTTTGACCACCCTCTCAGTAAAAAAATGTTTCCTAATATCAAGTCTGAAACTCCCCTGACGCAGCTTTGAACCATTCCCGAAGGAAAACCTGCCGTAAATTTCAATGCTAGGATTTTATAGACTGGAGAAGGGATGAGACCAGCCCTGCAGACTGGCCAAGCAAGAACACGATGAATGGAACAAGTGCATTCGGATCACAGAATCACAGAATCATCTTGGTTAGAAAGGACCTTTAAGATCATCAAGTCCAACCATTAACATAGCACTGCCAAGTCCACCACTAAACCACGTCCCTAAGCACCACATCTACATGTCTTCTAAATACCTCCAGGGATGGTGACTCCACCACTTCCCTGGGCAGCCTGGTCCAATGCTTGACAACCCTTTTGGTGAAGAAATTTTTCCTGATATTCAATCTAAATCTCCACTGGCACAACTTGAGGCTGTTTCCTCTTGTCCTATCACTTGTTACTTGGGAGAAGAGAGCAACACCCACCCCACTACAACCTCCTTTCAGGTAATTGTAGAGAGCGAGAAGGTCTCCTATCAGCCTCCTTTTCTCCAGACTAAACAATCCCAGCTCCCTCAGCCGCTCCTCATAAGACTTGTGCTCTAGACCCTTCATCAGCTTCGTTGCCCTTCTTTGGACTTGCTCCAGCACCTCGATGCCTTTCTTGTACTGAGGGGCCCAAAAGATGGCCTTTAGTGTGCCATGGCCAGGTTGCTGCAATTCACATCAATATCACTTTCCTGAAGATCAATCAGCTCAGCCTTCAGAGGTTGCAGAAATACTGCAAAAGGGATTAGTGCACAACAGACCAGGCAATCTGACATTCCCTCCTAACAACTTTACCTCCTAAATCATGTAGCATCTTCCAAATGTTCCAGTTATATTTCATTACAACCAAGTGTGGTAAGACATTTCATAGTAAGCAAGTAAAAGACTAGACTGGTGAAAGCCTAGACTAAGCAGCTTCTTGCCGTAAGGAACTATTACTACTGTAGGAAAAGATATGCATATGAACAGAATCACACTGCTTTGCAAGAGACAGAAAATTAACGCAAAACAACCTCAGCTGAACAAGCTTTCTACAGAAACTTAATGTTCCTAGTTAATACTTTTTCGTAATTTGTATATGGAATTTTAACCAGAGGTTAATTTGGTTATTAAACAAGCTATAGGCAATAGCTTTCCACGCACACACTACTAGCTGGGGTTACCTTGAGCTTCTTGGACATGCAGACACTGACCATGCTCAGAATCGGTTTGGGGTTTTTCGTCTGTGACTCACCAATAGCTATGGCCCAGTAAACTTCTGATCCGTTCAATAACTCACCACATGCAATGGCAGAGTAAACCTGTGAGCCTGGAACTTGGAGTAAAATTCTAAATGGAGCGACGCGTGCATTAGAATCTAACACGGCATCCAGGGCACCAACCAAGCGACCTGCAAAGAAAAAGGGGGGGAAAGGGAATTAACACCAACTCTCACTTCTGTAGCCTGCAAGTCTTTTCACATCTAAAGCCGTAAAATTAAAATACAGAATGTAACAATAACAATTCTTCCCCTATTTTATGCTGCGATGCACAGATGCTCAAAATGCAAAAGGCAAACGAGATTAGAAGATCAAAAGCATATTGAGTTCTTTGAGTTTCTGGTTTTGCCTCATATATATGTATACAATCACAGAATTGAAGTGGAAAGACCTGAGGGCACCTTGGGAAGTTACCGTTCCAGCCCTGCTCTGAAGCTGGATAAATACACCTATGCCACAAGTGGTGTTGGTCTAACCTGTTCCTCAAACCTCCCAAACCCAAAATGCAACAGCTGCCCCGGCTAGCCTCTTCCACTATTTTCATTAAGTATTCTTATAGCAAAAAACCCCAAAAACACCCAAACAAACAAGCCAACCACCACAATCTCAAAATCTCTTGCTGGAAATTAATCCTGCTCCCTGGAACATAGAGAGTAATTGGCCATAAACATTTTTTATGGTAATGCTTGGCATACTGAAAAAGTATCATCATAGTTGCCCACATTTTAATGATTTCTCTTTTTCTAAAGAAACCCCCATCACCTCATCTCGTCCTTATGGGTCATATTTTTCAAACAGCTCATTGTTCTTGAACTTAAACTGGAATCTCTCCACTTTATCTTTAAGCATGACACTCCAAACTGGACATGATGCTCACTACCAGTAAGGTCTCATCTGTAAGAGTGGAAAATCACCTCCTGTATCTTGTGTACACACCACTACAGCCAAGAAAGCTTGCAGCAGTATCCCACTGTAAATCAGCACTTGACATAAATACAGGCAAGCTCCTTTTGGAGAGCTGGAGCAATTGCTGCCCCCAAAAAAGATTTTCCAGTCTGGAAGCCAGCTGGAGCTGTTGGCCTTTCCCGTTACCCACTCCCCACCACCGCAGAAGGCAGAACCAAGCTATGCATGAAAAAGTTATTCAAATGCCATGATCTGCAAGCTGGCATATTAAAGTAACTCAGAATTGGTTTATGTCACCTACAAATAGCATTTCAGGAGTAGCTTTATATCCAATTCCTCTACACTGTATGTCCTGCAGAGATATGACCTCCTATGGAGAGGGATGGCAGACAGCGAGGAATGGCTTTACCATGTTTGCTTAAGCCACTGGAGTATCCAGGAAGTTTTCTGCAATGCTACATTTTCCCTTTGCACATTTAATTTTTCCAACCTGTTGTATTTTTGTTCCTTCACCATTAACCCAACATAAAAAGAACTATTCTCAACCTCCAAAAGTTTTGCCAGCCCTTGGCACCACATGCAGTTTGTATAATTGCATTCTCCAGTCCACCACCTAAGTGATTAATGGAAACAATAAAATGATACCTACAAAGTCCTCATTTGAAATGCCTTCTCACTTGGACAACAAACCACGGGTAATTAATTTGAATACAGCACAACAAAGCAGCAGTGTAACCACTTTCTGGTCTAGGAGGTGTAAGCAGCTCACATGGAATAGCATCAAAAACCTTCCGAGAGTGAAGAAAATTACATCAAATACTTCCTCCTTGCATTCACACACACCGTTGATGATGCTTTCAAAGCCAAGCAGAAGTTGGACACAATATGTTTTAAAACTGTATTCAGCACCAGTTTGCTTCTCATCTATATACATGTCCAGATATAACACCCATCTATTTAAATTAAGACCTGAATTTGGAAACCAATAATACGTATAATATCAGAAAACGCTAAATGCTCTCCTGAAACTGTAAGAAAAAGACACAAAAATTCATCCAAGTATAAAAGGTAGCAAATTATCTGTGCTTACAGAAAACAGAGCAGCAACTCCAATGCGTGGTCTTCAAAATAGCTGGATTAAAGCCACTAAGATAGTATCAAATGATGCAGAGAACAAAAGTAGGGTTTAACTTTCAAATTTCAAAATACTTGAGACATTACAAGAAATAGAAAGAAGAAGAAACTTATGAAGTGCTGTGCATGTTTTCCCCTGATGACAGATCTAGGAAAAAGATTTCTTTTTCATTTCACTAAAGTCATGGAAAAAAGTCAACTAACAGTAAGTGCTACCCAAATCCCAAGAGAATGCTTAATGAACACCTGATTTATGAAATACTTTTTTTTTCAGAAATTATGAAAAAAAACCACATGAAAGCACAGAAGTAGCTGCAAAATTTTGTTTTTAATTCTTAGCCTGTGCAAAATTAATTCCTTTTTCTGTTCCTGAATAACTGACCAGAAAAACCAATTCCTCTTCTCACTGTTTACTTCTGCTTACAACTTCCATTTTGCTTACCAACTATTCAAAAGTTTCCTCCTTCAACTGTGCAAAGAAAAAAATCACCTCCCTTGTCTAAACTACCCATAGCTAAAACATTAACTAAGGACGACAAAGAGAAGCCAAGACTAATAATCAAAGAGAAGAAAAAGAGCGTGGGCAACAGGACACCTGAGAGAATAAAGCCCAAGAATCCCAGCCGTGTGCCGGCAGTCCCTGCAAGGGCTTCACAAGGGCGCTGGACCCCACGCCTCCATCACCTGGAGCCAGTGCTGTGGCTGACGGGGGTCCCATCCTGTCCTTTGCCGGGGGGTCGTGTGGTGGGGTCACTCCAGAAGTGACACGAGGACAGCAGGGAGGGGGAATAAAAGCGAGTACTGCTAAAGCCAAGCCTGTCAGAGCAGCAGCCTTGTTCGGCAGGACTCCGGGACTGTGGTTTAGCACTGGTGCCTCTGCAGTGGTTCAGCTGCACGTGAAGCTGATGCTTAAGTGCCAAAAAATAAAGGAGAGAGTGACAGAGGCAGGGAGGGAAGAAAAAGGGAATTGCTAATAATTACATTTGCAGGAGCATGAAAAGGATTAAACACTAATAAACACACCCAAGCCTAATATGACAGTTTAATTGAAACTGAAGTAGCATGAAAATTATGAAAACTAGAGGCAAAATTTTTCCCATGTGAGTTGCCTCGTACGCATTTGGGGTAACTTTCGAATTTCAACACTTGTGCCGTGCTTCCCACTGACGCATGAAAAATAAACAACCTAAAAACCCCTGAACAAACAAACAAGAAACTTTACACAGTACACTGATTTTGAAACATGCTTTGAAAAATAGCTAGTGAGCAAGCACCTTTCTAATAAAATGTCCTAACAGCTTGTTCCATTGAAGAGTCTCTTATAAAAAAAGGTCTGTTTATAAAATAAAAAGGTCTCTGGCTCACATGTTGATGCATTAGCATGCCTTCAGTTAGGATGCAGCAGACATCACCTCTATCACAGGCAACAGTGAAACCATTTGTACCTATAGGTCAGTAAAAAATTAAAAGAAAACAGAAGCAGAGGGGGAAAAGAGAGAAGAACTGTTACAATGGTTTCCTTCCCAAAATTCCCATCGTTTTGTGGGTTTGTGTTTTGGTTTTGTTTTTTTTTTTTTACTCTAGGTGGGACAAGATTTTGGGGAGGAACTTAAAATCCACAGTACCTCTTTCCCTTTAACAAGTCACTCCACCAACTTCTTGTCCAAGAGGCAGAAGCGTTTCAGGAAGGCAGATAACTGTACCGTAACTGCACCAAGGAACCTTGCAAACGTAGGTTTGCAAAGCCTTCTGCTAAAGACCACTGACAGAACATGCCAGGTTCCTCAAAAGGCACAAGTTTTCTCATGCAGAAAGAATAATCCCAGGCTAAAATCCATACACAAGTTTCAGGTATAATGTATACCTCTGACAAATATGGAGGAGAGGACAGAAGAGGGGAAAAGGAGACACTTCTACTGAAATTATATGCTTCTCCTCAATAAATCTGATTACTTTAGCTGTAAGGTAGATTTCAGGTAGAGGGAACACCTATCTATATTTTTTCAGAATTAAGTCTATAAAACAAATCTGGAAAACTCGCTACAAATCCCACACTTTACTTGGTAGTTTTTATTTCACTGAAACATCTACTTTTATGCATATTTTATTGCTTCAATACTGGAAATGGGAATATCTCAAAGTAAAACAAATGTTGTACTTCTAATTGCAGATTTATTTTTATCAAACTTACATGTGCATTATGGTTACAATACCACAAATAAACTCAAGTATGAAAATTAGCACAGAATCGTTTCAAGTTCTGCAACAGGTAGGGAGTGTCTCCCTTTTACAGAGGTCAATCTGTAACCAAATGGGACATCATGCACAACGAACTTGTTGAGCATTTCTTACAGAAAACAAAAAAGTCAAGGATACTTTGAACTATCACAAGGGCACCACTCTTCATCTTCAAACACACGGTTCCTTATGCGCCCCCAGAAAGATAAAAGATCCCATTACAGGTTATCCTGTGTCATGCTCGTAACTAATCTAGAAAAAGGAACATGTTTACAATAAGTTAATCTAATACCAATTTCTACTAAACATACTGTATCTTCCAAAGTAAAGAATGCAAGCTCCTTTCCCAGATCGGTGTTAATTATCCACGTGGTATTTTAAAAATTCTTTTAAACTTCTGAGACACTGGACAGTGGATGACTAAAGCTGAACTCTAAAAACTAAAAACTGGAACTGAAAACCTATCTTATTTCCATCTTTTAGGACAATACTCAACAGACAGTCCAAGGCACTAACAATTATGCCTGGCTCAACAGCACATGAAATAAGGCACCTTCTACATAGAGCAAGATGATTTCTGCTTACCTCCATCATATCTTAAAGGTCTGAGAGGGAAATTTTTCAGAACTACTCAAATGCCTTCCCATAAATGGGGTGGTCACTTCAGTAGCTAAGCCATGCTGCAAGGCAGAGAGACTTGGACTGATCACTTAGGAGTCTGGGACCAATAAATTAATAAAATCCTCAAAAAAGAAAACAAAAAAGCAAAAGGCCAAAGCTGCTACAGCTTTTTTTTGGGTGAAAAAAAAAGCAGAGTTAAATCTACGTCTAAGTGACAAGGAAGCCTGCAGTACCACAATACTGATTAACGCTACCCTTATAGTTTTACTTTGTTTTTAAATAAGACATCTGGTCCCCACAGCCAGGATCTTTTGTTCAACACAAACTCATAAATTCATTACAAAGAGGGAAGTGAAGGTCAATGTAGTTCAAAGAGGCAATAACATGTGGTATCTGCAATTAGTTGCTAAGAAATTCTGACAGCAGTTTTAAAAGCTGGGGAGCAGCGGGTTGGATGCCAGGCACAGGCACAAAGAGGTACCTCTTCCCACCCATGTGCCACAGCCCTAAACCTCCCAAATCAAGCGCTTACACCCACTCTCCCAAAACCAAAGGGGTCACACAGAAGACAGAGTCCAGTCTGTGTCTCCAGCATCCTGGGGAACAGCTTTAGCCACTCTACAAGCAACGCAACTACTGCAGAAATTCGAAGCAGAGAGAAAACTGTCCTTCCGCTTCTTGGTCTACTCGAAAAAAAAAAAAAAGACTTGATGTTTCCATTGCACCTGAGATAAGCACAGCTGGACAGATGTGCAAGAAGGCCTGCCTTAAGAATATCTGCCAAATCGAGCCCTTCGAGAAAACAGGCAGAGGAACCCCACCACAGTACCCAAACCGATTTGCCAAGGTGCTCAGCTCCTCCAAAACTGAGGCTGCTCTCAGCCGCAGGCACCTGGCACTTAGAGTCATAGAATTGTTTTGGTTGGAAAGGACCCTTGAGCTCATCAAGTCCAACCATTAACCTAACACTGCCAAGTCCACCACTAAACCATATCCCTAAGCACCACATCTACACATCTTTTAAATACCCCCAGGGATAGTGACTCCACCGCTTCCCTGGGCAGCCTGTTCCAATGTTTGATAACCCTTTCCGTGAAGAAGGTCAGAAGAGCAGTGGCACTGCGCCGTCTCCAGTGACTGCAGTGATGCTCTGTGGCTGATCTGCAGGGCCTGGCAGAAGGGCAGCTGGTGGCTACGCTTACCTGGATCATGCCAAAGCCTTGTTTTAAATACTCGTACCTTTTTTTTTCAGTAAGGCTAGGTTATTTTTGTAAGACAAAGCCACCAAATTGAAGGATTTATGATTGCAGCCACAGCCCAGCATCCCGTCAGGCTCCCACTCCCGAACAAAGCCATGAAGCATAAAGCATGCCTCTGAATTCATCCTCACTGCTGCTTTTTGCTGCTGCTGCTGCTCCTCCATCAGAAAGCTGGGAGCAGAAAGAAAAACAAGCCCAGGAAGCAAAAGCAGCAGTCTGACAAAGCGAATACTTCACCTGAAAGGAGAAATCTCGTCCTGGGAAGTGGAAGGGGTAACAGTACAGGTTGCTTCCCAGAGGATGTAGTTGCACAAGGAGCAGTAACAGCTGCAAAAAGCACTCCAAGCTGTTCAAGCACGCGAACTGGGAGAAAAGAGCAAATCAAACAATTCAGATGATCATAAAAATAAAGTTGGGGGTTTTTTTTAGGACAGTGAAATTGAACTAACAACTTCAATACAAAAGAATTAGTCTCAGCTCTTTGAGGCGGAGAAGCACACCATACCCTGAATCCTAATTATACTTCTTCACATAGTTTCCTCCATCTCGAAATGATTTGCAAACAATTCAGAGTCTCACAATAGCCATGGTGGGCAGCAATTAGCCTCGCTAGAGGAGGCCAGCAACCGGCTGAATGAGCAGCCCACCACCAGGCAGCAGAACCAGAAGGGACACCTGGATGTCCCCGTTCCCCAGCCCCACATCATCCCTGTGCTCCAGCTGGAGCAGAAAGGTGGTTTTCACACCAATCAGAATAAGCTCAGCCTGTCAAAAGGGCACTCCCAGGACAGCACCAAATAGCAGGGGTTACTCCCCTGGCTCTGCAAGGCATCTCCAAAGCTCTCCCTAGGAGCTATGTCCTTGCTGAGAGAGGGATGGAGAGGTTATGAAGCTGGCTGACAGCTGGCCTCAACCATCCCACCATGTAGGAGACCTAACTGTTGATCACAACCCCGGTGCTGGTCCAAGGTGAGACCCAGAGCTCAGACGCACTGAGGAACACCCCTGTCTTCATCCTCACCTCTTACAGCCCAGCCAGAGAGTGCTGCTCATCCCGCACTGGGTTTTATAGGCTAGGGCAGAGGCTTTCGAGCTGCACCAAGGTAGGACACAGCCCAGCTTCTGCTGGCCAGTGGTGACTTCCAGCAAAAACGTTTGGGGATGTCTCTAGGTCTTTCATGCCACCTTGATTTGACTTCTCTAAAAGTTCAAAACTCAGATGGTTAACGGGTTGTGACTTTCACTCAGGCCTCCCTAAAATCCATGTTTTTGCTGGATAAGAGCCCCGTCAGTTATGCAAGGCACTAACAACAGCGGCTCAACATCTTGGTGTTACACCAGCCACACTGTCTTCACTGAATTCTGCAAAATTATATAAACAGGTTTTGACACAATACAGCACCCATGAGAGAGTATTTCTTATTAGGCTTCCCTCACCAAAAAAAAAAGTTGCAGAACATATTTGGGCAAGTACATAAGAAAAAGGATAAAGGAGGACTCATGCAAGGGCTGAAGGAAGGCTGTGTTTCCTTTGTAACGATAAGGGCTCACCACACATGAAGATAAGCACAGACAACATTAGATTTCAGCGTACAGACCTAACGCTGGAAGCATTTATGCATCCGGGGAAATAACAACATTCAAGCCCTTCCATTGCTTCCAACATGGGCTTTGCCAGATCAAACACTGTCACTAGGTAAATTGGGGTTTGTTGATTTGTTTGGGTTTTTTTTCAGTCTGGCATGTAGAAATGAATTGAAACAAATTGTTTAATCATTATTCCTCAGTCTCAGTGCTCCGAGGAGGCTGGACATGAGAAATGAGGAGAGTCTGGGCATTTCACTGCAGAGGTCAGTGTCCCGTGGTCCCCATGACTCCCGTATCCCTGGATGTGATGCTGACATCTTGCTCCGGCATCGGACCACTGCACGGGTATGGAAAGACCACAGCGGGGAAAAAGAAGCGAGCTGAGCCGTGCACCCACTCTCCTGGGGTGCCAAAAAGAGCACCGCAGCCCCCAGGGGCACTGGTTATTTCTCCTCGCCCTCGCTTCCCCATGGGCTGTTTCCCCAGGTGGGCACGCTGCCATGGCAGGGCTCTCCCAGCTGCTTATCTCAGTCCTTTGCCACCAGTCCGGGTCAGGCCAAGCCTATTTTTATAGCCCCGAAGGCTGCGGAGGCAAATGCTTCGATTCTCACGTTACAAGCGAAAATACCTGAAACTGTTTTCCACCTGAACACAGACGAGAAGGTGGGACACACGAGCTGCTGCTGCAGTCCCGCAAATTACCTGGACACGAGACACTCCTTGGGGCAATATAAGTCCTTCTCATTTTTGGTGGGTGCTGTAAATAATGCTGAAGAGACTAATCTAGCATTACTTAAACTCTGCCACCACAGACATGCTCAATTATTTTATAAGGAAGATGTTTTTTTACGATGAGGGTGGTGACACACTGGAACAGGTTGCCCAGATGCGGATGCCCCATCGTTGTTAAGTGTTCAAGGCCAGGCTGGATGGGGCTTTGAGCAACCTGGTCTAGTGAAAGATGTCCCTGCCCACGACAGAGAAGCTGGACTAGATAATCTTTGAAGGTCCCTTCCAACCCAAACCATTCTGTGATTTTCCTCCCTTTTTTGGTGCCGTTTGGCTTCCACAACACAAAAATAAAAAGCCGTCGTAGCTGTTCACTGGATGACAGTGTTGTGCAGGCTGGTGGTCAGTCTCTGAGCAGACACCACCCAGACCCCTCTCTCCATGCACAGGTACATCCTCACCTTTAATATTAGTATTTAACATAACGTTAGCATTTCAACACAAGCAGCTGTGTTCCACCTTACCCATCTCAGCTGTGCCTTAGGAGCAGGAAACCCACCCCAGAAAGGCAAGCAGAGGGAGCCAGAGCGGCACACAGAGCTCGGGAGGCTTGGGGGGTCAGGAATTCGGGGTGCAGGAATTCAGGGTGCCCGGCTTGGCAGGTAGGAGCCTGGCCCTCCCGCTGCTGTCCCTCCTTCCAGCTCATGCCTCCCGGCCAAACGCTCTGACGGAGAAGCCACCCTCTTGGGAAAGAGCTTAGAAGCATGCATTCTCCTTAAAAAATGTTACAGTAAAATAAAGACCAAAAAAAAATAAAAATAAAAGGGGAAAAAACCCTGCTGGTTTGAATTCCAGCCGTGGGCAAGGCTAGATAACATTTTGATGAGAGTCCAAGCTTTCAGTAAAGTATTTGGACTTCCCCCTCTCCTTGTGCAAGGCTTCAGAGAGCTCTTCCTTAAGAAAACAAAACCATGAATACAGACAGTGAGCACTACCAATATCCTTTATTAACATAATTATTGTGGCGTCTTGCTCTCCTCAATCTGCTGCATTAAAAATAAAGGCTTTTTTTTTTTTTTTTAATAAATTAGAGCTCAGATTGAGCCTTTATCTATCAGTAGCTTGTTTTGGTATCTTGGAACATATTTTAAGACAAAACAGGCAAGCTGTTTTGAAGACTGTATCGGGACAGATCTTTTAATATGCTACTCATTTTGCTTTTCACCCCTCCAAAAGGTAAAGAAGTTTACACGGATACCCATTGGCATTCTCTACTAAAAATCCAAGTCTTCACCACATTTTTGACCCTCTCCTGCTACAATGTAATGAACAGGGGCAATCTACATGGATTCCCCATCTGAGTAGTGGGAACCCTCAACCTCTGCGGTCCCCTCGCTGCCTTTCTCTGAAATAGACTCTGTTATGATATTATTTACCCAGGCCTCGGGAGATGCACAGGGCTACTAAACAGATGATGTATTTACGATGATTACAGTACTGTTTGGCCTGGAAAACATGAAAGAACAGCAAAAGCTCTTTTGGTTTTTAATTTCCAGAGAAGGAACATAGAGTTTATCATAGCCATTTTTCTGTATGCATTAAAAAATTAAAATCCAGGTAAGGGGAAAATAAGGAAGAGAGATCTTATCATGTAACTAGTCAGATTTCCACTCACAACCAAGAGGTGCTTTATAGATCATTTTGAAAGCTATCACCCTGCAAGAATTTTATTTAAAAGACAACATAAAATCCTAAGATGGGAGTTTACTTCAATTGCTGGCATACAGGTCAAGGAAGGGTATTTATCGTGCCTACCACATTTATTTTCATTAAAGGAATAAGGTTCAGATTCATATACAGAACATGCTCCTTTTTGTCAGTGTATTACCTTATATTTAAAGCTGTGAACCTAAAGGTTTATATGAGCTGAAGGAGAAATTAATTTCTTTTCAAAATGTTCATCCTCTGTGAGCTGCAAACAATGTAAGACCACATTCAGCTTGGAAAGTGCCCTGAGCTGAAATGGAGGCTGGAAGAATAGTAAGGGGAAGTATCATAGCTAAATTAAAAACATGGGTAAAACAGGAACAAAACATAATCTTTTATTGATCTACTTCAAGCAAGAAGTTAAAGCAGCACTGTTCCTCAAAAAGTAAAGACAAAAAGCTGCTTGAAACAAGAGTTCATTTCAAAGTTTTATTTAACCTTATTTACAAAAGGGAAAATTCACAAGTATTTAAAAGAATCCTAAGTGAGTTTTTATATACTAAGAGTGTGCAATGTGAAGTACTGTGTAAACAGCAACTGCAAAGCTACTGCTTGGGAAGACTGCAAACCTCAATCCAGTGCCCACGATGAAATCGTTCCCAACACCTCCTAGAACAAGCAGTTTTGCTGTCAAAATGCACAAAACTAATCTAATCAAACAGGAAGGTGAATGAAGCTTTCAACATCCCCTAATAAAAATGAAAGTAGTGATTCAATTACAAGCTAAACCACCTTGTACTATTCTACCATAAGGGATCTGACAGTATTTTTGACTACCAGTGGCATCTCAAGCTAATCATTAATATGTAACCTCAGAACCAAAGATATCAGCAAGTATCAAATCCAGCCAACTTTGACCTGTTAATCATGGCTACATCATGTCTTTTTGTAGGGACAGCAAAAGAGGCCTTCAATTAGGAAAAAAAAAAAAACAAACCCAGAACCAACAGAAACTGCTGAGCTAAATCATTCTTTAAAATCATCCATAACTTAGTTTAAAAATTAGTTATTAGTTAAAAAATTATAAATCTGTTTCTGTAAATTATTTCTAAAACATTACTAATTTCCTTCATAAGTCTCTGATCCAACAGAGTTCTCAAGTAGAGACTCAGGTGAAGTGGCAAGGTGAACATTTACTTGAAAAGCATATCCCTCAGGAAGGCAGAAACCAGAATGACACTGGTCAGGTAATGAAGAGTTAAACACAGCCGCCATCATGTTTTGTACCCGCTGTTGCAAGCCCAGTGTGCATTTGGCAACTGCCCTAGGACGCAAATTAAATAACAGTAGTAAATATAGTCTCTCTCTTACAAACATCTGCTCAGAGTCTGACTGAAACACAGTACTCAAAGAAAGAAACGTAGATAGGGAAGAAAAGCGCTTTTGTGCGAGAGATCTTCTCTAGTCCATCCTTCAGGAATTAAATCCACATAAAATACACCCTCCAGCTAACTTACTCTTATGTAATGGATAAAATGCCCTGGTAAGGAGAGAGAAGTGTCCTAGTAGAAAAAAAAAACATGCGAATATGAGAATAGGACCATAAAACAGATGTCCTCACGTAGGTTCAGTGCAAATACCACGTTGTAGCAGCACGCACAAGGGCAGCTCAGGCATTGCACCCTGCCACCCTGTTTAAAGCAAATTACATCACGGCTGGTCCGCTGCCCCATCTGCACTCTTTACTTATGAAATCTAGTCTCCTGGAGGTTTTGTTCTGCTGATCCCACATGGGTCTAACACAGCCTGAGGATACACAGCCTCCTCTTCCTCACGGGAGGAGCTGAGGGTCCCTTTTACCAGGGTACCTGCTTTCACGTACGGGATCTTCACATCTTTGAAACTTCTACCTTTCCATCAAACTTAACTGCTATCAGCCAAAGCTCAAGTTACTAAAGAGAAAAAAAAAAAACAGATATGGATATCGTTCTCACTTAAGCTTTGCTTCCGCAGTAAAACAAACAAAATTTTCTAACTTACAGCTCGGTAGACCATACTCTGAAATAAAGTAGTGCTTAACTGCCCTTTGTATCTGTCAGTTGGAAAAGGCAGGTACTAATAAAGTGTCTCTATAGTCACGTAAAGAAAGATTCAGGAGGTAAGCTTTGCACCAAAAGCAAACAGTTCACCAGCAAAGCCCAGCTGTTTCTCAGTACAGGTCTCCATTTCGCTCGTCCCAAGTAAAAACTGCGAAAAAAAATTAAGCTATCCGCCTAACGCCAGCTATGCTTAACGCTCCCCCACACTTGCTTTTTGGTTATAGGACTCTAATTTTTAAGCCCTTTTAAATACAAACATTTACAAATGGTTTAAGAGACTGTCAGAATTTAGTTTCCTTGGAAAACGTTGTATGAGACAGGAGCGGCTTTCCTTTGCCAGCCCAAAGAGATTTGTGCAAGCCCGTGCACTGTGGATTCAGCAAAATGATTCACCTGAAACTTAACCAGAGAGAAAAGCGGTTTGTTTGGTTTAAACTTGCAAAATTTCTGCCGTGGAAAACTCAGGCACGAGGAGTTAACATTTGTGGATCTGAACCTCATGATTGTCCTGGACCTAAATCAAGCAGCTGTAAACGGCTATTTTTAACTCTGAAAATTAAACCACATCATTCTTACAATCACAAAAGAGTGGCCTATGGCTTCCACACAGCGAGCAAAGGAAAATATGAGGGTAAACATTTGTTCAACTCGCTAGCAAAACTTCCATTAACCTTACCAGGGCTAGCATCTCATTAGTAATACACTGATAACATGGGACCTACCAAGTCACACTGAAGTTTTGTGCTCTTCATGACTTCACAGCTAGGACAAGCTCAGATTTAAAAAAAAAAAAAAACAACCAATGCAGAAAGCACTATTATCAAGTGGCAAGGGTCAATGGTTCACGAGCAAAAGGTTTTAATAAAATAAATATCAAACATGGTAATGTAGCTTCTTGAACTGCCTAGAAAATATTGACTTTGAAAACACATGAACATCCTTTCAGATATATAAACCACCACTAAAAAATCTGATTTTTAAAAGGTACAGAACAGCCTTACCTGCTTTTATGCAAGAATTACACTGTTAAACTGTATTATTTCTCCAAAGCAGTGTTTGTTTGAATTCAGTTTTTGATCCCTTTGAACCAAAAGTTTGGCCCAAATCCTCACTCAGTTACTCTACAAAGTCAACGCAGCGTAGAGCAACATCCTCGCCAGAGTTATTCACAGATCTATACTGTTGCGAGGGTAGAGCGTCATCCTTGTTCTTCATATATATCCGTCTCTACACGTACCACATGGATACAGCGTAGCTTACCTACAGCTACATAAGCGTAGTATCTTTAAGGCAAAAATAAGTCAGAATCCACTTTTCCACCACACTGAATTAACAACCCTCTCCCCTCAATGTATGTATCGGCCAAAAGTCAGAAGTCCTATAGGTATTTATATAACTCCCATTATACAAAGGAGGGGCGAGCCTCAGCGCAGGCAGCGGCCGGTCTGGGGGGCACAGGGGGCCCAGCCCAGCCGCGCTGCACCAACAGCCCCCCCGGCATCCCTCCACCTCCCGCCGCCGAGCCCAGGGACCTTCGCCCGGTCGCCGCTCGGGTCTCCGCGGGCTGCAGCCAGCCCTGCGCGGAGCGGGGCCGCCCCCGACTCCTCGGGGGCTCCCCCCAGCCAACTCCACCGGCACCGGGCCCCGGGGCGGCTTCTCCGCACCGCAGCTCACGGGGCCGAGCTTGCCCGTAGTCACGTTTAAGCAAGCCACCGGGAGGGCAGAGGGGGAAAATAAAAATAAAAGTGGCTTTAGCGGTGCTCAAGGCTACAGAAGCACAAAGCTACCCCCGAGGCAACTCGGGGGGAGCCGGGGCCGCCCCCACGGCCCAGCCGGCGGCAGCCTCCGCACCGCCCGCGGCGGGGGAGCCGCGATGCCCCAGGCCAGCGGCGCCCCCAGCCCGCCCCGTGCCTCCGCCCTCTCCGCTTCGCGCCATCCCCCGGGCCGAGCCGTGCCGTGCCGAGCCGAGCCGAGCCGGCCCGGCCAGGGGCCCCAGCGCGGGCCGAACAAAGAGGCCGCTCCCGCCTCCCGCAGCCCGCCCCGCCGGCGGGTCCCCCCGGCGCGGCCAAGTTCCCGCGGGGCAGAGCAGAGGCAGGGGGGACCCACCGCCCGGCCCGGCCCGGCGCCCCGCCGAGTCCCCGCACCACCAGGTACCCGTGAAGCGGCCGCCGCCGTCTCCGTGGCCCCGACGCCGCTGCAGGATGAAGTAGCCGCTGCTCTTCTGCGTGACCCACAGCTTGAGGGCGTTTTTCAGCAGCACCTCCTCGGGCTTCAGCCACATCTTTCCCCGGCTCGGAGTCTCTCTCCCTCTCCCACCCCCCGAGCCCGCCCGCCTGCCCCCCGCCGCGCGGCACCCCGGCTACCCAGGTCACATCGCCCCCCGCGGGCTGCGCGACGCCGGCTCCGGCTCCCTCCGCTCGGGCCCGGCCCGGGGAGGGGCCGAAGGCGGAGCCCGTGTGCGGGCCGCCCCTGCCGCGGAGCCGGGGGCTTTGCGCGGCGGAGGAGGTGGCGGCGGCGGCCGGTGTACACGCCGGCGGGACAGTTACGGCGGTGGCGGGGGGGACTGCGGCCGAGAGGGAGGGGGAGCGGGGAGGTTGGGCCTGGTTCTCCCTCTCGGGGATCCCATGGCGCCCCGGGCTCCTGCCATCGGCCCGGCAGCCGGGCGTACAGCAGCCCGGTGCCGGACGGCACCCGCAGTGCTCGGGGAAGGCACACGCCGTTCCCCTTGACAGCGGGGCTGGATCGGGCCCCCCGGCCTCCCCGGGCTGCGCAGACACTGCCGGCATGTGCCTCGTCGGTGCACACCGCCACCCGTGGGTCTGTGTCCCACGGCCTCCGCCGGCGGAGGAACGGGCGCATCGGCTTCAGCGGGGGGCGGTTCTGCTTCCCTGCCTTCTGCTAGAGCACAGCTTAAAGCATGAGCCCGCAGCTACTTGCTTTGATGTTTGAATGCCAGTGCTCGAAACTTCATCTCTCAACTGAAAAGTCAGGATCTTAATTTTACAGGTTTTTTTTTTTCATTTAAGAAATAATCAGGCGCTGCTTGGGGTTGAGCTGTCGGTGGGATCGTTTGTGAACTGCACAAAAGGTTACTGCTGCAGCACCTTACATTGGTAATCCTCTGACACTGTATTTTACGTTTTCATTAACCCAGACTGCCATTAAAACATGACCAGTGTACTTTCCCTCAGTCATATTCCACTTCCGATTAACAGCAAATGTTAAATAATGCTTTATAACCACTGCAGTAGCAAGCTGCTAAACCTCACACACTCTTCATCAGGATTAAAGACCCCAGTCACTGTGGGTTAAGTCATGTACTCGTAATTTGGGCAAAGATCCCCCTTGGTAGAGAATGTCCATTATGGAAGAAGACCTGAGCTTCACTTTACCAAGCTGAAGCCATTGTTCTGTGAGTTGTGAACTTCCCAACTCTTTGAAAGGGACTGATGCTGCAGTTGCGCTACTTAGCACAGCCAGCAGTAATTATTAAGTAGGATTTGGAAGGTGACCATGTGGACTGGTTTCCAGCTGCCAGTGGGAACATTTAGCAGGCAAAATTCTGTACTCAGCTGCAATCTAGTCAACACTGTGTGATCTTTGTTCTTTACAATTTCAGTGTAAAGCAATGATTTCATTTCCATACATAGAATGGAAGCATACTACTTGTCTGATATAAAAATAAAAGCTGTTTAAAGGAGGAGATGATGGACAACCACAAAACAATGTATTTAAAAATTAATCAGAGTGTAAGAAGGAGCTATTTAAAATGCTTCTTCAGGATAAAAATAGCTCAGAGGTTTCCCCTGCCCCCAAAACAATCCTGAAGACATGTAAGTCTTGAAATTTTAAATGCACAGTGAAGTGAGATGGTGAATATTTCTTCCCTTTTCAGATATTTGAATACGAATTTCTGTTACTGTTTTGGGAGCATTTTTTACATTCAACCTTGTTTTTTGGGCAGGCTGATTTGAGATGTAACTGAGTAGAGGTCCAAGCAGATTGCTGGCCTTTGGGGTGCTTTTGAGCTTGAGAGTTAGCGAAAGAGTAAAGCAGTTGGTTTCAGGATCTGGTGTCATGCACAGTCACCTCTGTTAATTCCATTTTGAGACATGCCTCTGGTTGAACCCCACCAACAGTACTCCTTCAAAATCATGGTCTTCGGAACCGCATCAAGGCTGGCCTGACAATCGTTCAATCAAAGTGGTATCATTCACGCTTTTTAAATAAGCAGCTTTTCCAATGCATGGAACTGGTGGAAGTAAACTAACAAAGAGCCTCTGAGAAAAGACTTCAAAGGGGAAAAAGGGGGATGGATGAGAAGAGGGAAAAACTGATCCAAGATGACAGAGTAAAACAACGCACTTTGTAATATATATTGTAATAAACACTTCACATCTACTGAAAGTAGGACTGTACTCCTTTCTCAACGTAGCGTTGCCTGTGGCATTCCCTGACATCCCGAGGAGGCTACAGAGAGGCGTTCGCTGTCAGAATGCCCGTGAGCGTTAGGATGCTACCACCCAACTCCCACCAGGCATCTCCTTTCCCATAGAAGTCAGCAGGACACATGAACCCACCGGAGCCACTTTGAGCGTGAAGCCGTTTGGCATGCACCATATCCCTCACGCCGCCAGGCCAGGTATTTTGAATGGTTCCTGGCCTTGGCTGCGGCACGGCTGAGGACCGTACACACACCCTTCCTGTGGCTCTTCTGCGCTGCTCCTAACCTCGGACACATGGGCAGCTGCAGGCATGAGGACGCAGTAACACAGCCGCTTCGGCACCAAAACAGGCGCCGATAACATTGAGGTCAAAAAGGCTTGCAGAAAGAAGTTGAACATGCTTTTTATATTATTTAACCAAAAATCAGCAAGGAAAAAACACCCCACACGTGTATGTCTCATCAGCAAATGGCACAGCCTCTCCTTGCTAACTAGAGAGCCTTTGGCAACAGCTAACGAAAGGTTTGCATTGAAGGAGAAAGTCCTGCGGCGATGCACTGGCTATTTCCACAGCCAGTATTTCAACAGGATTTGGATGATCTGAGGATCTTCTGAAATCTCCTGTGGGGCAACAGTTTTATAATGCTGGTGTCTAGAGAGGTAAGTAAAATCAGGGAGAACAGGAATTTAATAGGTTATTAGTCAAAAACCAGGGTGCTGTGAGAAGTTATACACCTTTTTATGTGTTCTCTGATACAGTCTAGAAAAGATAGCACTACCTTACTCAATTGCCGGAAGGTACTTAAGGTTAGTAGGCAGGAGAAAAATAGCTTTAGAAAAAATGAAGATGTATTTGAAAGGAAAGAGCTGAAAGAAAATGGGGTTTCTGGCCTTATGCCACCCTTAACATGCGCTCTGAAATGACTGTGTTTGGGTTATTTATGATGCTATGTATCTTTCCAAGATTTCAGTACCAAATAGCACAAGGCAGGGAGTCTACTGTTCGGAGTACGTTAGAGCACAGCATCACTCATACCTGGAATAAACAGCAGTTTCGTGGGGAGTGTCATAAACTGCAGAGACCCTGAGCATCCATCAGACGTAGTACAGGCTGCACAGGGCGCAGGAGGGAGGCACAGGGAAAACACAGAATCACAGAATGTTAGGGATTGGAAGGGACCTCGAAAGATCATCTAGTCCAATCCCCCTGCCGGAGCAGGATTACCTAGACCATATCACACAGGAACGCGTCCAGGCGGGTTTTGAATGTCTCCAGAGAAGGAGACTCCACAACCTCTCTGGGCAGCCTGTTCCAGTGTTTGGTCACCCTCACCGTAAAGAAGTTTTTCCTCATATTTATGCGGAACCTCCTGTGTTCCAGCTTGCACCCATTGCCCCTTGTCCTGTCAAGGGATGTCACTGAGAAGAGCCTGGCTCCATCCTCATGACACTTGCCCTTTCCATATTTATAAACATTAATGAGGTCACCCCTCAGTCTCCTCTTCTCCAAGCTAAAGAGACCCAGCTCCCTCAGCCTCTCCTCATAAGGGAGATGTTCCACTCCCTTAATCATCTTCGTGGCTCTGCGCTGGACTCTCTCTAGCAGTTCCCTGTCCTTCTTGAACTGAGGGGCCCAGAACTGGACACAATATTCCAGATGCGGCCTCACCAGGGCAGAGTAGAGGGGGAGGAGAACCTCTCTCGACCTGCTGACCACACCCCTTCTAATACACCCCAGGATGCCATTGGCCTTCTTGGCCACAAGGGCACACTGCTGGCTCATGGTCATCCTGCTGTCCACTAGGACCCCCAGGTCCCTTTCCCCTATGCTGCTCTCCAACAGGTCTGTCCCCAACTTGTACTGGTACATGGGGTTGTTCTTGCCCAGATGCAGGACTCTACACTTTCCCTTGTTATATTTCATTACATTTCTCCCCGCCCAACTCTCCAGCCTGTCCAGGTCCCTCTGAATGGCTGCGCAGCCTTCTGGTGTGTCAGCCACTCCTCCCAGTTTGGTGTCATCAGCGAACTTGCTGACAGTGCACTCTATTCCCTCATCCAAGTCATTAATGAATATATTGAATAGAACTGGTCCCAGTACCGACCCTTGTGGGACTCCGCTAGACACAGACCTCCAACTGGACTCTGTCCCATTGACCACCACTCTCTGGCTTCTTTTCTTCAGCCAGTTCACAATCCACCTCACTACCCGATCATCCAGACCACACTTCCTCAGTTTAGCTGCGAGGATGCTGTGGGAGACCGTGTCAAATGCTTTACTGAAATCGAGATAGACCACATCCACAGCTTTACCATCATCTATCCACCGGGTTACGTCCTCATAAAAGGCTATCAAGTTCGTTAAGCATGACTTCCCCTTGGTGAAGCCATGCTGAGTGCCCCTAATGATCCCCCTATCCTTGATGTGCCTAGAGACAGCACCAAGAACAAGTTGTTCCATCACCTTTCCGGGGATGGAGGTGAGGCTGACCGGTCTATAGTTACCCGGGTCCTCCTTCTTGCCCTTTTTGAAGACTGGAGTGACATTCGCTTTCCTCCAGTCCTCAGGCACCTCTCCCGTTGCCCACGACTTAGCAAAGATGATGGAGAGTGGCCTAGCAATGACTTCCGCCAGCTCCCTCAGCACCCGCGGGTGCATCCCATCAGGGCCCATGGATTTATAGACATCCAGATTGCTTAATTGGTCCCTGACCCAGCCCTCATCTACCAAGACAGATTCCTCCTCTATCCTGACTTCTTCTGGGGCCTTAGGGGTCCGGGGCTCCTCAGGACAGCCTCCAGCAGTATAGACAGAGGCAAAGGCGGCATTCAGTAACTCCGCCTTCTTTTTATCCTCTGTCTCCAGGGCCCCCACCTCATTCATCAGTGGGCCTACATTGCCTCTAGTGTTGGCTTTACCTGCAATGTATTTGAAGAAGCCCTTTCTGTTGTCCTTGACCTCTCTTGCAAGGTTTAATTCCAAGGAGGCCTTAGCTTTCCTAGTTGCCTCCCTACATCCTCTGACAACAGACTTATATTCCTCCCAAGTGGCCAGCCCCTCCTTCCATGATCTGTACACCCTCTTCTTCCACTTGAGTTTGCCCAGCAGTTCCCTGTTTAACCATGCAGGTCTCCTGGTACCCTTCCTTGACTTCCTGCCTGCTGGGATGCTCTGATCTTGAGCTCGGAAGAAGCAGTCCTTGAATGCTAACCAACTATCTTGGGCCCCCTTACCTTCTAGTACCCTGTCCCATGGGATTTCCCCTAGCAATTGCTTGAAAAGGCCAAAGTTGGCCCTCCTGAAGTCCAGGGTTGTGATTCTGCTAGCTATTCTGTTCCTGCCACATGACATCCTGAACTCTACCATCTCATGGTCACTACAACCAAGGCTGCCCTCAACCTTCACCTCTTCAACCAGACCCTCCTTGTTAGTAAGGATAAGATCCAGCAGCGCTCCTCTCCTAGTTGGCTCATCCACCATTTGCATCAGAAAGTTATCATCAATGCACTGGAGGAACCTCCTGGACTGAGGATGGCTGGCTGAGTAGGCCTCCCAGCAAATATCAGGGTAGTTGAAATCCCCCATGACAACCAGGCCCTGTAATTGTGAGACTGCTCTCAGCTGCCTGTAGAAGGCCTCATCACCTTCCTCATCCTGATCCGGTGGCCTGTAATAGACACCCACAACAGTATCACCCCTGCCAGCCTGCCCCTTAATTCGCACCCACAAACTCTCAACTCGCTCCTGATCCGCCCCTGGACAGAACTCAATACATTCTAGCTGCTCACTCACATAAAGAGCAACTCCACCACCTCTCCTTAGCGGCCTGTCTTTCCTGAACAGGACATAGCCATCCATGACCACATTCCAGTCATGCGAGGCGTCCCACCAAGTCTCTGTAATTGCCGCTAGATCATAGTCCCCCCGACCGAACACAGATTTCCAACTCCTCCTGTTTATTCCCCATGCTGCGCGCATTGGTGTACAGGCATTTCAGGGAGCGAGCTGAGCACACCGATTTCACACCAGGGGGATGGGAGGCCTCCTGGTCTACCTCAACACTAGAGCGACAAAACTTTGCTTTCCCTTCTTTCTTTTGCCACTGACTGCCCTCCCAACCCTGGGCATGCCCTCTAACTTCACACACTTCGCCTTTTTCACCCACCAAGATACAATTTTTATTCTGGATGCCACCGAGATGCTTCGGGAAGGCGGATTCCTCATGAATGATGCCTCCATGGGCAGGGAACAGGCACGGTGGTCTAGGCCTCCTGCCTGCCTGGCCCTCTGCAGAGGGTACCGAACCCTCTGAGCCTGCACCCGGGGGGGCTGGCAATGCTTTAACGCTGCCAGGAGAGTATGTAATGCTTTAGGTAGGCTCCGAGGCTTGCAGCTGCATGGTTGAAGCTGATACACATATGGCCTGACACCAAAATAGGTTGTCCATGCTCTGCCCCAGCCATACCTCCTGTAGTGAATTGCATTAACTAAACTAGTTGCAAGCTAACTTTTATTTATTTAAATGTTTCGGATAGGTTAGTTCTTTAGTCATGTTGAGACTGTAGGAATACTAGGGTAAAAATGTACATCCTGGGCTGGGTGAAAGAAAAAGGCTGATCTTTCAGGCAGGAGATCGTAGGGAGATTCATTTGCATTTATTGTGAAATAAGAGACTAAAGATAGAGCTTAACTTATTTATACTTATAGCAACAAATTAGCTGGAATTTGTCTAGCATTCTGCAGGTGCACAGTGCAATCAGCTCCATGTTTCCAGTTTTGAATCTTTACCTTGTGTCTTTATTAGTGTCTGAAAAAGCCCTAATCAGTGAGCTAATTCAATTCCCAAGACATATCTGATGAAACTCACAGATGATCTTGAGTTTGGACATGCTAGAGGCAGCAGTGAGTGCAGAGAAATAATGTGTAGGGTGCCAGGGAAATAATACACATTAGTGAATATAACATTGGAAATTCAAACTGCTGGCTAATACACCTAGGGAAAAATAACTAAAATATACTTTTTCCAGGGGACAAAAAAAAAAGCTTCACAGAGATTAATCAACAGCATCTGTTTTCTACCTTTTATTTTCTGCAGCCCCCAAAGTTTTCCACTACGGCTTCAGACTCCTGTAGACCAGTTGTCAGCAGGCATCAATACATTTGTTTTTCTGAGTGGCATGTCCCTTCGAAGCCACCCGTCAACGTGGAGGTCTGCAGCCCTCTGGCTGAAAACCACGGATCACTCTGACAGCAGGGAAGGGATTTTTCTGAAGAACTGAGCCACAAGCCTTCAGATTCTCCATATTGATATGTGGCTGGATTTTGTAAAGACCTTATCTCCCACCTACACCAAACTAAGGAGCAGATGTGGTGACACGTTTGGTCAGCACCCAGCAGCAGCCTTAAGCCCTCAGCACGCTGCTCCCAGGAACGTGGTCACCTTTGAAAGGACCTTCAAAATCCAAAATCCCCCACTGCTAAGACTGCCAGGCTTTCCGTGTAACGTAGGATTATATTTCTTGCATTGTGGAGACAAATCCCTGTCACGGTTTAAAGCTGGGCTGGCTATTAACCAGGTGGCAGATGCTCTCTGTTAACCCTCTCCCCCCCCCCTAAGGGAAAGGGAAAAGGGAGAGAGACTTATGGGTTGAAAAGTTAAAACAGTTTTAATAAACTATAATAATGAAAAAGAGTATAATAACAATAATAATAGAAATAATCAAATATATACAAATATATACAAATATATACAAATATATACAAATATATACAAATATATACAAAGCCAAGACTGAGAGCTTGGAAATCCTCCTCAGGCAGAGTTGCTCCCCCAGTACAGGCAGAGGGGAAAATGCAGTACCTCCCCCCAGCACGGGCAGAGGGCAAAATGCAATAGCTCCCCCTGCCATCACACCTGCAGGCTTTTAACTGGAGAATTGGCAAAGCTGGTACCAATCAGTGGGAGACAGGAGGACCCCTCCCTCCTGGGCCCCACCTCCAGGAGGCAGTGGGTTAGTGATAAATAAGAAAGTGAGAATGACGTGTGTGGGATGGAATACCTTGTTGGTCAATCTTGGGTCACCTGCCCTGTCTGCTCCCCCCTGCAGCTGCGACCCCCCTTTGGCTCTTCACTCGTAAGCAGTGAGGAATTTAGCAGTGACCTTGGTTTCTCTAAGACTAATGGGCCTGGTTTGGGCCAAACCAGGACAATCCCCATCACAAACCAGGTAGATAACAGTATTCCTCTACAGAAGTCCAAAGGGACCATTTTTGATATCTCATATTAATTTCAGAGTACTTCAGTGCTTGAATGACGTAGATCTAGCAGAGACAGTTTGAGAAAAGAACAACAGAAATGATTAAGTGTTTAAAGCTGACTTGCAAGCTCTGATTTGATGGGTCTGATATATGTGTGCCTCAGCTGAAAGTGACAACCGAAGTGGAGGAAAAATAGCTGTCTACAAGTATCAGTGTGTTAAACACAAAGATGATGATGTATTTATTGCATTTAAAAAGCAATTCACTAAAAGCAGTGAGAGAGGGGTTTTTTTCAAAAAGGAAATGTTAGATTAAATACTAAGCAAATCCTGCTCACCAGTAAGTTTTTTACTGTGCTGAGTAGTGTACCGAGGGACTAGAGGCATTTTAGAAATAGTATGAGATGAGTCATTTTATATAAGATGGAATTACTTTCTAATGTAACTCTCTGATCAGAAAGATGAGGCAACCAAGTAAGATGCCCTCTGCCTCCTATGTCCAGCTAATGACTTTCTTCCCTACAAGAAATCCTCTACAAGAGGGGATTTTTAAAGATGCTTTGAAAGGCTCCTGTGCAAGGTTTTTCACGTCAGACACCCTCCCGGACATTGTCCTGTTGGAAAAGGGCCATGTTTGCTTCTCACTTGCAGAAAGTCCGCTTCAAATTTGGCGGAAAAGAGAGGGCCCAAAGGGAAATCACGGTAATTCACACGCAGGTCCCAGCTCCTGGCAGCATGCCTCCATTGAAACCACACTGCAAAGACCCCTCCTGCCAGACATATCAGATCCCGGGAATACACAAAAGCAGTTTTTAAGCTTAGATCTTTTAAATAGATTCAAGCACAAGAAGCATTTGGGTTTGAAATGATCCAGGAGATGGCAAAGGCAGTCAAGGTCTTCCACACTGAGAACTGCTGTGGAAATGCCTGAGCATTCTGGGCTACATTTCCAAGTAATTTAATCTTCATCGTCTTTCTCCTGTGATGACTGGATTGCAAAAGCCAGTTAATGTTTATGGGTCCACATGTTTTTGTCTTCCTGCCTGCTCCAGTAAAGTAACAAAACTGTTATGACCTGTAATTAATTCCAGAGGTTTCATTTATTATCTCTGATTAAATTAATGCCTGTGCAATAATGAAGATAGAAGAAGATATAATACACTATCAGGAGCATGTGCAATTAAGCTACAGGCAACACTGTAAAAACACATTAGAGGTCTTGACTCACAGCTTTATACAATAATATTTCACATCTTTTTCCCTGTCAACAACATTATAATGTGCATTTTTGTACTTCAACTGGATGAACTCATTCAAGTACTAGGTCTTTTGATGAACTGTTTAGGACATCAATGTCCAAAATGTTTGTGCTGCTGATTCCACTTCTTGTTTTACTTCCAGCATCACTCCCTGCCTTCCAGTTGCAAAACCCACTTCTGCAATTTAGGACTGCCAAGCCTCTTCTGGGAACCACACAGTTACTGTGACACTGGAAGAGCATCACATTTCAAGGTGTTTGACAAACATTTCTTGAGAAGAGAGCCCCTCTCAGGACATGTAATTAAAATAATACATACATGTGGTTTAAGGCAGTGATTCTCCAGCTTTTTTCTTGTCTCACTCAACTTCCAGTTCTCCAAAACACTGGAGGCAAAACCAGTCCCTTAGCCCTATACTCACATGCAGCAAACCCCTGCAGAGCATGCAGGTGACAGAGGGCAAACCCAGGCAGGGACTTCATGGCCACTGTTTCTGCAAAGGACAGCAGAGGAGTGTGACCATTATTTACCCTGCCAATCACTTGACACCCCCCCAACCAGTGCTTAATAATGCTTCTGCACTCTGCCAGAGTTCAGTCATGCCTACTTTCCTCTCCCCCTTCAGTAGGTGCAGAAGACCTCTCTTCATCACAGCTTGTCCAGCCCCATTGGTAATGACCCCGGGAAGCCAAGAGGAGATGCTGTTGATGACTTCTGGTACGATGGAAAGAAGAATCTACTTCTCATATTACCACCCAGAATACTCTCCCTGCCCATCCTCCAGGGACCTGACCCCTCAGCTCAGAGGCATTTTCATTATCAAAGACATAGCTATGGATAGACCCAATCCTCTCAGGACTTCTATATATTACACAGTTTGACATTGAAATAAGACACCAAAATTATTCTGGTACAAAAGGAGAGCAATACCCATCCCTGTATAAGAAACTGCATTCCAAGAATACCATTTATTTTTGGCATGGCATAGTCGCTATAGTGCAGTGGCAATGGAAGAGCTGGCCTTGTAAAATGCATCGGCACCCTTTAAGGAGAATGAAGCAAGCAGCCAGTGGTTTTGATACCTTCTGGAATGTGATGAATTAAACTTGGTGATACAAGATCTTGAACAACAGAGCAAATTAGCGGTGCCAAGAACAAAGGTGGCAGAATCAGAGGTAAAGCTGCAAAGGCTCCATAATGTGTGACAAGGTGAAAAGCCCGGAGCAGAGAGGACAAAATTTCCTAAAGAGAGGTTTTGACCTGCCCATTTTCTAACTGCAATTTTCTGTAGAGCAGTGGTGTTTCAGCAGTGAAAGCAAATGACCTTGGTAGGAAAAAGGTATTGCTGCACTAACACGCTACTGAAAGCGTAGCTGCTGGCATTCACTCATGCTAGGCAGTCTCAAAGAAAGCCTGAAGTGGAGTGGCCAGTGTTAGCAGCAACTTCCTCAAGGCTGTTTCCTGATCCAAAATCCCCATTCTAATTCATCTTCCAAGATCAAAAAATCTTCAGGAGTTCAGCAATAGTTAGGTGATTTTGGGAAAACAAACAAAACCCAAACACCTCCAAAAGTAAGCCAACATTATTTATAGTGCCCCATCTTGTTTCTGTATGAAGATGGGCAGTGGTATTTCCACCACAGCTGTCTTCTGCTAGATCCGGGTACAATCTGCCTTAGCTAAAAGTATGGCCTGGGAAGCTGGCAGAATTTCCATTTTGCTTTGCTGCATTTGGAGCTAGAGGTTCTTGTTTTAAAGATTTCCTTTAGGAGCTTACTCTGTTTTTCCTTTGAAAATCTATCTCCTGGAATATCATCCATGTAGACAGTAAAACCTTTTTGAAATTGTGAAATAACCGTGCCTGTTTCTCTGTCAGAGATGACTCGGGGCACACAAGAGCTGCAGAACAGGAAGACATGAAAGTGTATTGCCTCATTAAAGTTATTATGGTCTCCATCCTGCCTATACGCAGCAGGGTCTGATGCCGTACTCCTGTTCCATGGGATTTCTCATAACCCTGCGCACACAGGGACCCTATGACCAGCTTGAAGCTGCATAAAACTCAACTGCTTTCCATTTTTGCAAATCCTGCCGCCTGTTTGACACCTGTGGAGAAGTCAGCATCTCCCATTGTAGAGCTTGACACTGTATTACCACCCAAGCAGTGTCAGGGTGAGCGTGCCGGGGCTGCCAGGGCTGCCAGTGGTGATGGGGCTGGGCACGGTGGTGCGGCAGAGGACATAGGGAAGAACCACCATTTCTGCTCATCTCCTGAGGATTGGAAACCACCCATGGGGAGCTGCAGCTGCAAGAATGGCAAAACTGTGTCACAGCACAAACCTGATTGCCACAGAAGTGTCAGCGCTTTGAGACAAGTTTTAAAATGTGTATGTGAGTGCCTTTGAGGTATCCTTTACGATATTTTTTTCTGGCAATTTTTTATTCATTTTTGTGCGCTGGGGATCCCCAAAGGAGCATTTCTGTTGTGATTCTTGCATCTTCCCACTGATCTGCTGTGACACTCAGGGTTATGCTGAGACTGTACTCGGCACAATGCTGATCTTGCTGGGTAGGAACCATGCTGCACATGCCTAGGACTGGGTTTGAACTTGCTCTCTTTGATCAGTACTTCATTTCTGCTTCTACCTGACTGCTAATGAAAGCTCTGTGATTTCCTCCTGTTTTGGCTGCTGGCTAATTTAAATGTGACACCCTCCATTTCTACAGAATTTGGAGGCTTTTTCACCACTCATGTTCCTCCCTCACTTCAGTGAAGCTGGTGACTACATACACGTCCATGTTTTCTATTCCTTTCAGGGATAAAATATTCATCACACACTTACAGAGATGCACCCAAACCATCTGCCTAGTCTTTACAGGAGATGTAGAAAGATTTAAAAACATGCTCTGCTTCCCTTCCCATTTGCACAGATGAATGGGTTTACTTGGAAGTCTTTTCTTTTAAACTTCGTTTTTCTTTGCTCTTTTTATAAGTGTCTTAAGCCTGCAAAATCTTTGTTTCCATCCTTGTCATGGTGCAATAGTGACAAATTAAAATTTTTTACATATCTATTTATCTCATGAACAAGCCTCTCCATATACACTTTGGGAAAACCCAACAAGCCAGCAGAGCCTGAATTTTCAGAAGCTATTGCTGCTTTTGAGTGCACAGGTTTGGACCTCGCTTTGCAGAAGTAGCCATACAGTTGACAAAAACGTATAGTTGACAATTATGGCAACTGTGAAATCAGTCCCTTTGGAGTTCTGGTGCTGAGCGTCAAGGGGAGCTCTTAAAAGTAGTTTCTGCTTTTGAAATCTTTGGACTTAAGCCAGAGCTTTCATCTTCTTATCTATGAAAATGCAATACAGCTTAAATAACTCTCTAACAGCTCGTGAGGGTTCATTAATGTTTATAAAACACTTGGAATTGAAAAGCACTGAGTATTACTGATTATTTATTAATTCCCGTTGTCTTGCACCTTCACGTTCCTTTCACATGTCAAAGAAGAGGATTTTGCGGGCAGCAGAACCAGAAAACCTGTAACAGCCTCCGCTCTCACCTCTGTCTTCCCTCACTGTAACAGTTTCCCTGTACCCACCTCCCTAGATCCCCACATTGCCTTTACATCTTCAATCCCCCCTTCTCGCACTGCCTCCTGTCTCCCCTCCTTCCAGCATGGTCCTGGACTCCCTCCCAAGGCCTTGGTGCTGAGACTGGCTAGTCCGACACATCTGCAGAGTGGCCAACAAGGGAGAGCAGGAAGATTGGTTAGACTTGAGAGACCAAAGAGTAAAAATGAGGACAGACTCCACAGTAGAGCCCTTCTCCACCAAGCTTTGTGCTGATGGAGCTTGTAAAGCTCCATCTCTTCCATGCCTCTGTCTCTCCCCCTCCTTTGGTTGAAATTAGTCACAGGTTTAAGAGTTACTGGGAACAGGGAGGATGGTACAAGATTATATTAACAGAGAGTTCATTTCTTCCTTTGTTGATCAAGTAGACATTTGAAATGCTCTGAATATTCAGATCGTAAATAAACTGCACTGAGCAAACTCACTTTTTCCTGTTGAGGCCATTTATCTAAGTACAGTATTGACCTTTCTCTGCTGCTTTTTACAAGGTTTGTACTCACAGTGGTGCTTGTATGTGAGTTGATCCATTCTTGCTACAGATTAAATCTTCTGAAGGACACAGTGGCTGTGTCCAGCAGAAGTGCTTATGTTCTCCAGCAACCAGACTCAGGACCTTAACAAAAAACATTTTCAGAAGCATTTTCATGCTATCAAACTATCCTGTAGTAGCTCTCAGCCCAGCTACCTTGTTTCAAAGTAACATAAAGTTTACTCTGCCCTGGCACGGCCTGTGCAAGCTGCAATAACTCCTTCTGGCCAGAGGAAGGATGTTGTAAACCGAGCAGCTTGCTGGGGCATGCCATCTTCTGAAGACAAAGAACATGTCTGCAAAAATACAGAAACACGTACATCTGTACAGACACTTTGTATACCTACATGGAGAAAGCAGTGAACTAATGGGGGAACCAAAATTAAGCTAGTCATGTTAGCGCTTTGCCCTTTTTTTGGCTCAGGAGCAGCCCTAGGACTCGGAGGACCTGACACTTTCAGTTCTGCGACACATTTGCAGCTCTGGCAAGTTAGACCTCTGCCCACTTCTCGCTGTAGGATTTACCCTGACTTACATATATGGGTGTGGATACCCAGACAAACCAAACTTGCCTGAAAGCACACATTTGATTCACAGTTCTATATGCAAGTCCACACGAGGAGTTTTGGGAGAGTGACTAGGACTTCAAAGCATCACCGGTATGAACTACCTAAGGAACTGTTTCACCGTGTGCTGAGGAAAGACGTGTTTGTCTTTCAACTCCTGCTCACAGATGTTCCTAGTCCATTATTAAACTACCAAAAATAAAATACCTCTAATTCAGCATTTTCTCCCTTGTGTCCTCTCCAGCTGCTGCCCAGGCATAGATCCTGCACCCGTGAATGAGCTGTTCCTGTTTTGGGCTGTGATGTTATTTCAGAAGGATGCACACAGAAGGTTCTGGCCATGAAGGGCATTTCAGCAGTGTTTTTTTTAACCCTTACTTGACCGTGATAGTTCCTGCCAAAGAAACAATGCTGCTGACGTAGCAGAAGGGAGACAGCTGTTGTTTGCCTCAGCCCTCGCCAGCTGAGGTCTCTGGTGCCACAGGGTTGTGAAATTGCACCAAGATCTAGAGTAGGGGTGATAAGCAGCAGCTACAGGGTTATTGAATAGGGAAAGCCACCTTCATGGAGCCCTGTGAAGAGCTTGCTCTGACCCACAGGTGCTGTAATAAACCATGTAGCGGGGGCAGTGCACGAATGAGTCATCACTAGTAACTGGGGATGGCTGCACCAGGCTTAGGTAACCATTTTTGTGTTGATTAGACAACTTCTAATGCTGTGATAGTAAGATGTTTGTGCTGTGTTTGCTGATGCCAAACCACAGGCTCCAGTGGCTAATACACATGAAATAGTAGCTGGCTGAGGGCGAGTGCACTTTTCCAACCACACCGACTGCATGCGTGTGTCCCTGGTGTGATTTCTGCAAGAAACGTGGGAATGACTGGCAGTCAGGGACACAGATCTGCAGATGGTGGCTGGTCACAGGGAAACATTTATGGACACAAGTACAGGATGCATAGTGCATGAAACAAGGATCCTGAGGAAGGCTAGGGTTTTCCCTTTGGAGAAGGGACTCAGTTTATTTCCAATAATATACTTACAAATAGAATGCTTCTGCCCATTATGACATTATTTGACCCACCTCACCATCTTCTGTCCTGGCATGCAAAGTTATAAGCTGAGCTCAGATCACCTGATGGGAAAAGAACATTTAATTATATATTAAATACTTGCAGAATGGTTTCAGTTGCTGAAGGCAAAATGGCCCAGCCTTCAAACTTGTTTGGATGCCAGTGTGCTCCGTGCCATTTGTGTTAACACAGCACTCTGCACCTTCACAGCTTCTGTGAGGGTGTCAGTTAAGGATGTAAGTCTTCTGTGATAGGCAGGGACAGAAAGAGAAATCAGGGGTGCCACAGGGTCCCATATCTCTGTACTGCAAGTGGCATGCTTGTGTGCTTGTGTGCATCACACTTTGTGTATGTGAGAGGAAGAGTTTCACGCTGTAGGTACTTCTTGACTCTTCTTCCTTTCCCATGCACTCCACGGCCAACCACATTCAAAACAATTTGGATCTGTGTCCAAGATCACTAAGCATTTGAAGGAGAACGGAGAACCTTTATTCCCTCCCAAGAGATTCCTGCGCTGTCATCTCATCTAAGAATAAAACTGTATTCTACTCCCTCTACTAAGAAAGAATTTTCTCATTTACATTGTTCATCACAACAGGGTCACAATCTTTACGGTATCTCTTTTATCTCATCTCTACCCATTAGCCTGTTCCAAATCCCTTGCAAGACAGTAATTTCCAGACTCTAGGAGATACTTCAGATTTAGGCTTGAAAGAATTTAGGAAACAAGTAGCTCAGGTTTAGTGAGAAAGGGTAGGGCAATTGAAGAAAAGGTATGTCACCAACACTGGTTTAAATAGATTTTTAGGGTACTGACTTGTTGGAATTCCCTAACAGAAGAAGCTGCTTCCCAGAGCTGTGACAAGAGACCTTATGTCTTTGCTAAGATGTTTAAACATTATCTGCTGACCAGTGTATTGTTGAATAGGGAGGAACTATAGGAAGCTTAGTCTCTTAAATGATCTTACCAATTTCTCCATAATAAAAATAATTCTCAAACATCACAATAAGGGTGTTTGGAAGGCATTAGCAGACGTCATACTAAGTTTGAGAAGCTTTTTAAAAACAAAAATTGCTTTTTCTTTTAGTTTTGTGCCCTTCTCTCATAATGTGGCATCATGCTACACATCTCCAAGGTGATTACACACTTCCATTGCCACTGAGACTTAAAATACAGGTCACTGGGGACAATGCTGTGATGCTGAAATATAAGAGAATATATATTTCACAGTGGAAACATGAACTCATGTTCACTGGGCTTATAATCTTAGCTTTATCTAAGATTATTTTCCAGGCATCTGGACTGTTTTCCAGATATTACTGCAAACACGGGTAGAGTAAATAAATACTTACCTTGCATACTTCCCTCTAACACAGAAACTCATAAGCCACTCAGGACCATACCTTACAGCGGAACAGGCAGGTGGTCAGCCAGGGGACAGGTTGGGCTTCTGCCTTGGTATATTCTGCCTGAATATACTTGGTGTGTTCGTGACACTGGAAAAACTCAAAGACTGTCCACAACTTAATATGTGGGCAAATCTGTGCTCTCCATTTGAGGCAGCACATGCACTTGCAAGGGGTTTATCAAATGACTGGTTAGATGTGAACCTGTCCCTATTTCTCCAGTCCATGTTATTCTCCATGACAGGAACTACCTGGGAAACACTTGCCAGGTAATTACAAAGATGACCACTTCCCTAGCACTGGCTTTGCATTTCTTTTCCACCTTGTTCCTTGAGCCACCACTGAGAAGCTCCCCAGAACATGACATTAACTTTCAGTCCCTTTGGGATATAAAGAAAAACCCCAAGCATGCTCTGACCCCTGCCTCCCACAGGTCCAACAATGATGCTCCTTCCCTTCCCCTCCCCTGTGCCACCTCTCTCTCCCCACCCCTGAAATACCACCAAGTACCCAGGAGAGCCCCTCCAGAAGTACCTCTGAACTGCCACATCAGTCCCTCTTGTTCTTCCACCTTCAGGAGACAACATGCGTCATGGCAGTGTTACAGCCACGCACAAGGTGACTTGCCAGCGCCTTGCTGCCTACCCACTGAATTCAACCAGTACTTACTTCTCCAGTGAGGGAACTGATGAGACCTCTCCCCTGGCCAAGCCACTGATTTTCATAAAACTTACATGCATTTCACACTTTTTAAAGAATTTTACCTCTCTCAGATCTGTCTGGAAAAGATTAATGGTGAGAAGTTGATGGGGGGAGGGAAAAGGGGAAGGGGGCTGATTTGATAGACAGACAAATAGACAATGTGATTGCATCAGTCTCGTTTCCTTAGGAAACTGGGCTAAAAATAAAAGGCTTTATTTGCCCCTGGGAATAAAGCAGAATGTCTCTCACATCTTTACAAAACATTTGTTTCTGTGTATACTTATAAACAGGATGAGAGAGGAAGTTTGCACTGGATTTTGAGCAAAGAATTAAAAGGAAGAGCAGGAGGTGCCTGAATTTCAAAACCTGGGATCCTTTTAGGCATATGACAGCACAGCAACAAATGCAGGGTCTTGCACACCAATGCCACATTGCCCAGGTGTGTACATCGCTGGCCTGCAAACCAACTTCCTGTTGGGCAATTTTTCACACCACCACAGAATGAACGCACTTTTTCTGCACCAATGATGGATGATGTGCTTTAGACCAAACCCTTCGTGCACTTTGAAGTCAGCAGGCTCTCTCAGGTGTGAGTAACATGGGAATTGCTATATTTGATCAGATTTATGGTCTAGAGATTTCTGTCTGACGGTGACCAAGACTAGCTACTTCAGAGGAAATACTCCCCAAATAGGTCTCATCCACCATTAACAGATTGTGTAAACTGAAGAAGCACTTATTCGCCTTCTAAATGTCTCCTGTCCTGCATTAACTCTAGATATTTTATTATCTTTGAAGATGTCGTGTGCCTCCTTACAACCTTGGCCTTGGTGATAGTCAGTGGCAGTAAGTTCTTTTTATGCACGCTGTATATAAAATGCTTTTTGTTTACAAGATCTTAATTTACTACCTTTCGGTTTCATTGAACTGGCAGTATTGTGGACTGGGGCTTTTATAGTCATACGTAACAGACAGGGAACAAAGTAGTTCCACATCCTCTAGAAACTTCTGATTGTTGCAAGACAGGAGTGCCGACATAACATCAAAAAAAGAGAACGGTTCATACAGCAGGAGCCGAGGGGGACTTCCCTCATGGTGGGCTGGCAGAACAGAAGCGGTTGTACTGGCCATCTCCTTTGCTTTTGCACTACCTTTTAGTTTTTGCTTCAACGGCCTTTGTACGGAAGCCCCTTCTTCCTGAGACAGGCTAGAATTTCCATTACAGGGATACTCTGCAGTCCCAGCAAATGCTGCACTGAGGACTGTCACTAGAGGCAGTCCTTGTCCTGAAGAATTTATGTTTAAAATACGAAAGACCAGCACAGTCTGGGAAAAAGGGATGTAACACAACATTAGAAGATAAGAATAGGAACATACATCTTGCCTGCAGGTATAACTGGGGCTCTTACCAGGATTTAGCCTCAACTCAGCTTCAAACTTGATCGCTTCCCCAGGGGATTCAGCACGACTTTAGGGATGGGATTGATCTGTCCTAACTTAGAGGTCAAAAATGAGACATCTGAGCTCATCATTCTACAATCCCTCCGTGGTCAGCCAAGAGTATTAGGTACTTCCAGGGGACCATTCATGTGACTTATCTTAAATAAAATGATAACAGCCATTTCTTCTGTCTACAATTATATGCATCTGGTATTTCTTCTCTGAGTCGTTTAAAACCCGTGCTCTGCTCTACTGCTTTCAGCAGAGTTACTCATTACTACCACCATCTATACAAGATAGAATGTTTTTCCCATTTCCAAATTTGTCAACCAAATTATGATGGTCTTCTTGATCATCTCTGTCACTAGCTAGAAGTCGGTGTCTCTGGTATGGGCAGAAATAGAACTTTACTTACACTTTGATCACAAAACATGTGCCTATGCCTGTCTTAGGTACCTTATTGTTAAATAGTTTTGACTTTCTTAGGTAACCCCTGAGAATTGTGTATCTTAATTTCAGCCTAATTTGCACACTGGAAACTACTACTAATTTAAAAGCATCTTAGATTTCACAATCACTTACATATTCTCAGAAATTTTGCTCCTGACCTCACTTGCATCACGATCTTGAAAGAAAAGCACAGAGGCTGGAAAAAACAGCTGAACAAAATGGTAATCAAAGCAGCTGATTTTTTTTTAAGCTCAATAGCAAAAACCCTGTCTAATTATACTCAACTGCAATAAAGTCTGAGACATGACTTGGCAGATGATCCTTTTGGTTGATGTGGTTACAAACCAACAGCTGCACATTGGGAAAGCAAGCGAACCGAAGACCTTACAAAAGCATGTCTTCCTTGTTTCCCTGGTCCTTTGCTTTTCTCTCTCTCTCTGTATTACCTTATGTTCAATCAACCCATAGGACAGAAACTGTATTTCCTAATATCTGATAGTGTCATGCACATTTATGTGGCTGTACAGATAATTGATGTGTAAAGCACATGAGTGATGCTGTGAAAGGCCAGAAGGGTAAGGCTTATATTTGTTGTAAACTTGACTTGTATTCATTTCCTATAAACGCTCCCCCCAAAAAAACACATCACAGCACTGAAAAAATAAGTTTTTTACTTATAACACAAGGAGCTGCAAGAAAATATATGGCTGGTGCAGCCTGACAACACTGCTGTTAGCGTTATGGCAAGTAGCCACACACATGGGCTAGTCAGGGCACTGAATGGCTGCTTCCCATCTTGCTCATTGACTTCTCAGAAACCTCTCCTGAAAACAGTACTCTCCATAGGATGCAACTACTGAGTTATTCATCAAAAGGGAACTGTTATTTTATGTTGATGTGTATGCTTGCTGGTTCCATTTTTCTTTTTCTTGTTTCTCAGCCCACCCAGTTAGCCTGAGTTAAGGTGTCCCATCTCCTATCTAGAGGGCATCCTTGGGCAGTTTACTTCCCTGTGGAGTGAACGTGTTACATTCTCTGACAGCACTGACTGGATGTGGATCATTAATATCTTCGTCACAACCAGAGCAGGTAAGCAAAGCTGTGTCTGGACACAGCGATTTTGTGTTTTTCCCTTTTATTTCCTTATACCATGGATTATGGCTTGCTTGTTTTAAGACACTGAAAATTATGCACTTCTAATGCAGCAGATTGCGGGTGAGGGGGGAGATGTTCACTAGATAGAGATTGTGGAGTTTTTTTAGTAGACAGATACTGTGTTGCATTTGCCTTGTCTTTGAATCACATTAAATATACACACTGTAAAAAGGCTATTGAAATGTTCAAATGTCAGTGTTTCAAATGAAAATCAATAGCATGCTATTAGGCTCATTATATTGCTGTTATGCATCATTAAAACATATTTAAAAGCTTTCAGCATAAAACAGGAGATGGGATGAATAACAAGGCCTTAGAAGGCACTAAAGAGTCAGGCACAAGAGAAACTTCGTAGGCAGCTGGAAAGCAAAGAGCTCACTGGGTGTTTGAAACATATGGGGGAACACAAGAAAAAGAATGACGCAGAACTTTTGAGGATCCAAATCCGTGGAGCTGCACCGCCGCCAGAGGAAAACAAAATTGCCAAATATTTTTAAAGATACTTTTATAAACGGGTCTTTGCAGTTTGAGATTTTCTCTTTGCCTGGTGTATATATATCACTATACCACAATGCTCAGTAATGCCCCTAAAAATACTACTGACATTTTGCCCTCTTGTGCAAAAGGATTTTATCAGGTCTCAAAAGCACATTTAAAAATTAGCATTTCCAAGCATCTTTCTGGTCAAATGTCATGTGGAAAAGTGTCATGTCATCAGATACTCTAATCTACTTCTTCCCTATCTGAAATAAATGTCTAATGAGAAACTTTTGGTTTAATATTTAAATATGTGCATATGTTTATACATGAATAAGGATGCACATATACAATTATATACATATGAGAGAAAGAAAGCTTCTTTACTAAATTTCTGATTTTTTTTTCTAAAGAGAAAGAATGGGAAGAAGTGACCCTCCCAATGGCTGGGAGTTTAAATGGGCAAGAGGGACAACAGATTTCCAGTCCCTACAGACATGTATTTTTATGCTTTTATACCTGATTGTCATTGCGCACATGCTTGCCTTGTTCCTGGAGCAGACCACCATCCTGCATCTCACCGAGCACATTCTCACTAAAACCATCAGGCCCTGCTTTTGCTCCTTTTCCCTTCCAGGGAATCTTTAAGCCCTGTAAACAAAGCAAAGTAACTTCAACCAGAGGAGATGAACACTCCCCTCTGCTCCTAATAGCCATAGCCTGGGCTGGAGTTTAAAACCCTCCGGGCAGAGAAAAAAAGAGAACCTGAATCTCCCACTTCCTGGACAAGAGCTCTCTAATGAGCTCTGAATTATTGAATACTCTTTCAGTAGGTGGATTTCAAATTTGTAGCTTAGGCATGAAGTCCTTCCTCCTGCAATTTTGTCTGCATAGGTAAAGATCCAACTGAAATTGATTTTGGATGAAAACAGAAACATAAAGCATAAATCAAGTCATCGAGCCAGGGAATGGAAATAGTCCCATTTGAGTCAGATGTGCAATTGCATAGCTCAAATTATAAATGCTGAGTGCTCAAGTTAAAGTACACAGTGAAGAGTTCCTGAGCAATGCATATGCTGAACGTTTTCACACAAAACACATGCTCAGCTATTTTAGAATTACAGATGGATTTTTAAAAAATCCCTATCTGATTAACCAGTAAAAAAAAAGCACAAATGAAAATACCATTTTGCTTCAAATCTTTTTTTGAGGAAAAAATGTTTCTGAGTTATCAGGGAAGGGTTTCCTAGCCAGAAGAAGGGTCTACACAAAGATACATATGCAAACAGCCATACTGTATGCTGTTTTTGCATGCCAATATGACCCTGCTGGAGTTTCACCATTGATTTTAATTGGGACCAAAGTGCCATCTCTTCTGGAAGTGTCTAAAGTACTCAAGAAACCAAGTGAGTGGACTAACTTTAGTTTACATGTGTGAGCATCCATCATTTGAAAACTGGCTTAAAATGCAGAGGTATCACTAAAATTCACAGTAGTTAAAAGAACTCAGCAACAAACATTTCTTTCTAAGCCACCCAGCGTTCAGCACTTATGAAGCCGTTCATGCTATGATATTTTTGGTATTTCTTAAGTTCTCTTCAAGCTGTATCCAAGACTCCCTTGGCATCTTTGAGGTCTAACAAGTGAAAATGCTCATCCAGTTACTCAGGAAGGCTTTTAGGCATTGTTAGCGTGCCAATAATGTTGATTAGTCCAGGAATAACAAAATCTGTTTCTGCATTGGTGGTCCCATCTTGTGTTTTGAATTGAAGAGATGAACTAGGAAGAAAAACATGCAATGGTCACTAGAAATGTGCACATGAAGAGACACATACAAAACGCACCTACTCCTTCCTCTTTCTGATATGCTGCTATTTAAAATACACTGTAGATGGGATGGGTCACTTAAATTATTATGGAAAGGAATTTGTGTACACGAGAGAAGTCTCATGAGAATAAACAGAACAATCTGGAATTGCTTTAATTTCCCCTTTGACTTTAAGGTGTGATTTAATTCCTTCCCACTGTGTCCTTCCCAAATGAAATGTGGGATAAAAGATACGCTGGTGGGAGTTGTTTCCTAAGTATTCAGCCTCTTTGCTAGAAGAAAGCCAAATACTTGCTGCAGAGAAAGTCAATTTAATACATCTTCTTTGCCACTTTTTCTTTCCCCTTCCTAATGCTGTCCTTTTCTATTTCTCCTTCATTAGCAGTTTTTTTCCCAGTGCCTACAGTGGAGTTCTTGTTCCTTGGCTGTTATTTAAAATACAATAGCAAACAATAACATAATCAATTTTAATAAGGAAAGGAGGAAAAACAACTTCTACAGTTAAATTACACGGCCTTTCCCTTAGCTCAGGAAATCAAATCAAATAAAACTGAATGTGCTCCTTTGGTCATTGATCTAATTCTCCAGTAACAATTACAATTTGTCAAAGGCTGGTGTTCATTTAAATACTGAAACAATTGCATACTAACGGTCAAATAATTTGTAAATGTTTATTTGCATTTGCAAAGGGTTACCTGCCAAGCTAGACTGTGTGTGTCACTTTTAGTTTGGAATCTGTGCATCTGTATTAGCATTTATGAGCCAACAGGACAGAGCTAGACAAGGAGACTGAGAGTCTGTAATTTAAGTATAGCCCCAATCCCTTTATCTCTCTTTAGGAACTCAGAGCATGATTTTTACTGAGGTTCTTAGTCAAACCCAAACATAAAGAATGACGGCTATATTTTATGCTTTTATTGACCATTTAATGGCTATTCTATAAGCCATCTAAAAGAAATGGAATATGCTCAGGCTGGTCCCAGAGGAGCTGTTCTGTAAAGGCAGAAAACTGAACCCTTCCCTTTACACCACGAGACTGTGCTGCAGTGATGTATCTCCTGCAGAATCCCCAGATGTATCTCCCCAGACCCACTGAGGTGGCTGGGGCCCCAACCTTCCTCCTTGAGTGTAATGTGATCTATTTCAGAAATCAAATTGGGCTGAGAACTCATGTATTTGAGTCTGCACTAGTATCACATACTCTTGCTTCTTTATTACACAAGTTTTGAGCCCAAGAATATCCAACACACTCACATGCCCACAAAATATAGCACCCTGTGCAGTTACAGAAACCCTCTTTTGCAGCAGATTTACTGCCCTTCCTGCCCCAGCAGTATTTTACCTTCATCTTTTTCTTACATTAAGTTTTTTGCTACCCTGAAAAGGCAATCTGTTTTAAAATCATCGTGACTTCAGAATCCCCTTTGTCAACTGATGCTTGTGCCCGTCCCACTTCCTATAAAGTACTCCATCTTCTAAACTGTTTGCTTTCCTGCTCTGACCTGAAACCTTTTAATTTGGATAGAATAATTTCAGAGGGCTGCATTAGCCACATATGGGTCACACAATTTTTTTTACTATCTCAGTCATTGGGGAAACATTTTATTGCTCTGAAGCTCATTTCTGCAATTCTACGTCCATTATTCCAGTAAGCACATTATCCAAGAGTGGCTTACATTGCTGAAATTTATAGGAAAAGAAGAGGCAGCTTTCTCTTTCTAACCATGTTTCTTCTTTTTGCTCTGCTATCTTCAGCAGAGTTTGTTATTAGGAGCAGGCTGTACAAAAAAAGACCACCTGGACAGAAGCGCCACAGGTCTATTTGACTGGGGATCAGCACCCAGCAAACCATCCCTCAGTTTAAGGCACAGTTTTAGCCGTGATCATTTCTAACCATGAACTTCATCCCAAAAATGAACAAATACAACTTTTGCCACCACACCAGAAAGAGAAAATCTGCCGGTCAGTCTAAGGTCAACAGATGAGCACCACATAAAAAAGCCTCGAGGAAGGAGGCTATAGGAGAAAAGCTAAATTAATTCTTTGCATCTCTAGATGGGATCTTGGAGATGTTCCCAGACAAGAACCTTTACTGATGGGGTGCAAGTGAACTGTCTCACAGCGAAGTGTTAGTAAGAGATGTGAAATGAAATGCACAAAATGAGTCACTATTCATAACCAGGATCAGATGGGATTCACCCAAGGGATTTTTATCAGCTGAAGGATGAAGTTCCTAAACTATGAACTGCAACATGCAACCTGCTCATGAAAATGGTCTCAGTATCAAAGACTTAAGGATGGCAAGTCTGATACCAATCTTTAAAAAGGCCATGGAGATAATCCAACAAACCATAAACCGCCAAGTCCAATTTCTGTACTAAGAAAACTGCATGAAACTACAGCAATGACCCGAACTTGTGTGCACAAAGGTGAGACAGAGGAGTAACCCCGCTGTGTGTGCGTTAAGGGACGGATGATGCAGTCTTCCCCGGTACATGCTAAGTTTCCCGGTGAGAAAAAATCATCTGGGAATGTAAAAACAAAAACTGGCAGGAAGGTGTTGCAGGAGATTTACGTAATATTAAATGACTGAATTAAATGGCAGTGAAAGCAAATATTTGATAAATGCGAAGTAAAATACTGCAATGAGGGTGGGGTGGAAAGGGAAGGAATCCTTCCCTTTAGTAGTGGTGGGTGCTACCTATCTATTCCTGCTGAGCAAGTCATCGAGGACAGCTCTGTTATAGTGTCAGGTTCACAGCTCAAAAGAGAAACAACATGAAAAAGGAAAAAGGAAATAAACAGGACTCATACTATAAAGGTATATAAACCTGTGGGACACTCACAGCTTGAATACTGGATGCAAGTTTGGCCCCTCCTTCTCAAAAAGGGTACAGCAGAAGTAGAAAAAGAGAAGGGCAACAAGGATGGCAGAATGAGGATGCCACAGAAGGGGACATGGTGAGACAAAATGACGTGAAGTTGCGCCAGGGGAGGTTTAGGTTGGATATCAGAAAAATTTCTTCACCGAAAGGGTTATCGAGCATTGGAACAAGCTGCCCAGGGAAGTGGTGGAGTCACCATCCCTGGATGTATTTAAAAGACGTGTAGATGTGGTGCTTTGGGACATGGTTTAGTGGTGGACTTGGCAGTGCTGGGTTACTGGTTGGACTTGATGATCTTAAAGATCCTTTCCAATAAGAATGATTCTATGATTCTATGACCTTAGAGATGAATAACCGAGGTAAGACACGACAAGAGATTCACAGAATGATGAGCAATGAACAGAGTGGAGAAGGAAGTACTAGTTTGCACAGCATGGTTCTTAAACTGCAGAACTCATTGCACGCCAAAAACATACGCGGGTTCATAGAGCACCTAAGTTGAGCCCAAGGGAGAAAAATTTAATCGGGGCTGGGAATCACAACAATGAGCATTCAACCTTTGACTCGGGAAGTACCTAAATGGCAGATGGCCAGAAGCCAAGTGTACACTAGATGCTTCTGCTAGCAGTCAGGGACAAGACACTGAGCTAGGTGAACATCACTCTATGTTTTTGTGTACAGTTATGGACATTTATGGCCACAGCTACTCACACGAGTTTTTTTCGTTTAGAGCAGTCACTCCTATCATGAAAACTTAGTTTCACTTCAATAAGCTATCCCTCTCTCAAGTCTTTACAGCCTTGTACCAAACCGTACCTCCTAGTCTCTCCAGCAGGTTTAAGAGAGACCCAGAAACAGCCACTTGGGCCTTTCCCACTCTGCAGACCACTGATATGGTTTCACCTTCCCAATCCACGGCAATGGCTCTTCAACCCCATAGAACCAAACCTCTAATGGGAACAGAGAACTACAGTTTCTCTACAGGTCAGCAAGACAGAGGGGCAGACAAAGTTGGCCTGTTCTGTATGTCCTCAGCTCCTCTATAAACTGAAATGTCTTCTCATAGACTGAGTGTTCAGGTCAGCTGACAAAGTTCATCTTTCCACCTATTTATACAGAAATCCATATGAGTTATGAGGAACCTTCTTCTCCCCGAGAGTCTTTCTCTCTCAACTACTGAGCTTTCACATTATTTGACAGAAGGTATTCAACTTCTTCTCTCTATGCATCACAAGTAAGGGTGGAAAGCTCTTGTTCATGTCCATGCTTTCCCAAGTTCTCCAGTCAGCCCTCCCGCACACCTACACAGATTACTTCCTCACCAATTTGCAATCCTTTGATCTTCTTCCTAAATCTTACAGTTCAAGTCCTTGCTGCAGTTGTTAGAAAATTCTAAATTGGCCCGAACTTCCAAGGACTCCTTTGTTTCCTTGAATCCATTGGCCATGGTAGGAAGCTCACTGGCATCCTCTTCCATCTGCTTTACTATTACTAGTTGCATATCTTGCGAGCAGACCTCTCACTGTGATCTAGTCAGCTGGTGAGCAGCTGCTCTATCAACAAGGCTTTCAGATCACACCTCCCATGGCTACAGACCCTGTTTTTTTTTCCAAAGTCATCATTTTTTAACGTCTGTATATGTACGTGAAGCCTTTACACCTCTCAGATCTTGGTTTCTTTCCAATTGAAAATGTGAATTAAAGAACATATCTATTACTTGATCTGTATTCAGAACACTAGCTTTAAATTTATATTATTTTAGAAACTGAATCCCATCTCTCACACCAGCGTGGCTAACTGGAAAGCCAGGGGCTTCTCGGCTGGGTGACTTGGGAGGAGTACCAGCGCTAGAAGAATCAGACAGCAGAAGCAGGGTCTGCTCTCAGGATTTTGCAAGCCCTTCTTCTCTCAGCACGTATCACAGAAAGCTCTTCCTCCAGGCCACGCCCTTAGCGCTTCTTCAGGCCATGCCTGAGAAGCCTGTGTGCTGCTGTCCCTCCAGATGCCCCTCCATAAGGTCAGCTGGTGCAACAGGCCATCGCACTGAACAGGGACCTTCTTCCATCCCGACTTCCAGCCGCCCACCACTGCGGCCCACCGTCCTTCGGCGCTGCCGAGAACCCCACCAGCAAAGCGGGCAGCTCTCCGCGGAACCCCATCACGGCAGCCCCCGCGGAACCCAGCCCTGCAGGGCGCCCTTGGGCCGGGCAGAGGCAGCGGCGGGAGGACACGCACACCGGCCCCCCCCGTTTGTCGCCAGAGGCGAGGGAGGCTGCGACGGCCGCGGACCGACGCACGGCCGCGGCGCCTCTCTCCTTCCCGTCACTCTCGGGGGGCAGGTCCGGCCCCCCCCGCCCCGCCGCCACCGCCCCGCCATCTCGGGTGGCACCGCCACCCCCGCGCGCGGCCGGGGAGCGGGCCCTCTGCAGCCGCGCGCCGCCGGGCTCCCCCTGCCGGCCCTACCGGCCGCCGCGCCCCCGACCCGGCCCGGCCCGGCCCCACGGGAGCGCGCGGGGCCGCCCGGCGGCAGCCAATCGCCTGCGCCCGTCTCGCCCCCGCCGGACGGCTCGGGCCAATCCCGTTCCGCGAGGCGGGGACGGCGGCGGGACCGCAACTCCCCGCCGCGCGGCCAATGGCGTGCGCGCCTCCTTGTCGCCCCGGCGCCCCGCCGGAACGGCCCGGTCGCCTTACGGCCGCGCCGTAAAGCGGGGCCGGCGCGACAGCAGCGTTACGGCAGCGGTGGGGCCGGGCTGGGCCGGAGCGGATGCCCGGGGGCGGGGGTAGCCCGGCGCCCGGCACTCAGGTGGGAGCGGAGGCGGGCGAGTCGGGCGGAGCGGCGGGCGGCGGGCCGGCGGGCGGCAGGATGAGCCTGTCGCCGAAGGAGCTGTCGAGCCTGCTGAGCATCGTGTCGGAGGAGGCGGGCGGCAGCACCTTCGAGGGCCTCTCCAGCGCCTTCCACCACTACTTCGGCAAGGCCGAGCACTTCCGCCTCGGCTCCGTCCTCGTCCTCCTGCTGCAGCAGCCCGACCTGCTGCCCAGCCCCGCCCAGCGCCTCACCGCCCTCTACCTCCTCTGGGAGATGTACCGCACCGAGCCCCTCGCCGCCAACCCCTTCGCCGCCGTCTTCGCCCACCTGCTCAACCCCGCGCCCGAGCGCGGCGGCGACGAGGCGGAGCGCACGCCGCTCTCAGGTGCGTCCCGGCGGCGGCGGGGGGTGGCGGGGAGAGGAGCTCTCCCCGGGGCTCCCGGCGGGGAGGCACCGCTGGGGCTTCGTTGTCACTGCCCGGTCCTGGCTTCCCGCCGGTCGCTTTGCGCTTTCCGGGTTTGGAAGGGGCGGTGGGACTTGTTCGCGGCGAGCGGGTGTAGGCTCGGTGTGGGACGGGGCACTTGGTCGGAGCGTAACACGGGACTGTTGGGAGAAAGCGTTACAGAAACCTGGAGGTAACAGGGGGCTTTTGGCAGCTTCGAAGCTGTGAAACAAACCTCTTGAAGAAATACCTGAGCGTGAAACTCTTTTTCCCGCTTCAGTAAATACAAGCGTGACAGCGGTGGGTAAATCAGTGTCTAAAATAAATTACTTTTATAACTTAGAGTATAAATTGCAATGTCTGGTCATATCTAATAGCTCACTAGTTGTCTATTGGGAAGCATGTAAACAACCTGCTGTGACTGATTTAGCGTCAGATGTTGCATGTCAGGATGCACGATACCGATCAGTGTAACGCTGTATTCTGCATCGCTTTAGGAGCTGAGTAGGTAGCAGTGTTTTATGTACTCACAAGGACTCACCAGTTGCGCTGATCTTGCCATAAATAACACGTTAGTGTGCGTTTTATTTTTGCTCTTCTACGTGAAGCATATGGAAACCGTTAATGCTGCTGCCTTAAAAATCAGGGATTGTTTTTCATTGTGTCTCTGCAGGTTTCTTACCTCCCATAACTCCTCCAGAAAAATTCTTTCTTTCTCAGCTGATGTTGGCCCCCCCTAGAGAACTGTTCAAGAAGACTCCTCGGCAGATTGCTTCAATGGACGTGGGGAACATGGCCCAGTCAGTGGATATAAGTGGGCTTCAGCTGGCATTAGCAGGTAAGGAAGAATTGCAGCTGTAGTTCAATTATGAATGGAAATGCTAATTGTAATGTGGCTATGAGTTTCCTGAGAAACGCTCTTGTCTATCCTAAATATGAAAAAGGTTGAACTACACTTTAGGGTCTTCAAATCCATGTTCAAGCACATAGTGAAGGTTCAACGAGAGATTACATCTTAACTGTTTTATCCTGCTTAACAAGCAGCTTTTTAAGCATGTATGTCACTGCCTCAAGCATGAGAACATTTTGTAAATACTGGAAGATTTTCATCTAAAGCTTTTTTCGTTTTTTTTTTTTGGTGCATTTTTATCCATTTCATTCTCTGCAGCATTTCTAGTATGAGAGAACACAGCATAACTGTCACACTGTCACATACCAGTACTTCAGCTGCACCTGGCATATTGGCTGTTACAATTATATCTTCAGTTTTACAAAATACAGTCGGATCTTACAGCATTAGCTCAGAAGTGGGAAGGTGGTCTACTTTTACTAGATTGAAAAGAAAAGCAATGTGATGCTTATCCTTTGACAGGAGAAAAGGAGCAGACACATGATTATTCTGATCACATTGACTGATGAGTCACATCTGGAGCTAATCTGAAATATGAAAATATTGTTGGGAACAAGGAGCCAGTTTGGACAGCAAAATATAGTGGGGTTTTTTCCTAGGTATGTGCAAATGGACCTACTCACTTTAAAACTGACCATCCCACTTCCCTATCTGTGCAATGTGGTTTACTGCTCTGAGGTCAGGCACTAACTATGCTTTCTACATCCTGCAGTTGTCTCTTGGTGTCGTCATTTTTTTCTGGTTTTGTTTTTGTTTTTTTCCTGTAGAATCTGTCACTGGCTTGTTACGCTGTGGTATACTGTCCCTTGTTCACAGAGTGCAAATGTCCTCTGGTGTCCTCCTTTGCTGCTATTTACAGACTGTGGGGTCGTTTGAAAATGCAAATTGAATACTCTAAGGTACCTTCAAGGGGGGAAAAACCCCTTCTGCTGCTTGTTCCGTTCATCCTGTCTGTGTTTTCTAGAATACTTTCGTGAATTCAGATTTTGTGAAGCTTGAGGGTAACTTGTGATTTTTAGCATAAGGCATATGTGGTGCCTTAAAGAAGCCTGGAGTTTTTTCATTTGTTTTTATTTGTTTCCCCCTTGGTACTGTGCTTGCCTTCTGAACAGTTTGTTCTCATTAAAAATAAAACATGTAGAGAACCTCAAAATTGTAGTTGTGTGGATGGGTACTCTAGGTCATGCATTTTAATTTGTCCTTTTTTAAAATAGAAGACACTGATGGCTTAAAGTACAGTACAGAGTCATTAATGGCGCTTTGCAAAATTAAGCCCTGTAAGATGTGCTTGTATCATTATTTACATAAGACAGTAAACGTGCATAATTAATTGCTCACAAGCAGTTGAAGGAGTTATGTAACAAAACAAGCTGCATCTGAAAAAGCTTCATGCTGTCGTTCTTGGGCTTCTTGCTGTAGGTCCCTAGAATAAATGTCTGCTTTCTAATCACTTTCTTAGAAGATAAGTCTTTTGCTCATTTTAATATTGTGATGCTTTTTGACTCTGTATTGTTTGTTATGTTCCAGGTGGTCTGTGAATTTTTCAGAAGTTTTCAGTATATTTCTCCTGATTTTTCAATATGCATGATGAAGCTGTGCTGCTGACAGTGTATCTAAGCACTTGTGGTTAGATACAATGTTTAAGGGGTTGCATTTACACCCTTTCCCCACATTTCATGGAACATAACAGCTGTAAGACTTGGTGGCCCTTCAAAATTGTAGTCCCCAAGATGAATTCAGGGCTACTTAGAGAAGGATGATTTTGGCCTGCTTTAGAATATACCTGCAAAATTAACTTTTTTCAATCACTGTATCATACCAATCCTTTTTTTTTTTTTTTTTTTTTTAAAGGGAGGAAAAAATACTTGGCTTGTCTTCTGAATTTGAGCTCATTGTGACAATTCACTTGCCAACTGTATGGTGGTTTTTCTGGATGTGGTTTTCTTTTCGTTATTGTTGTTTGTTGTGGTTTTTATTTTGTTTTGTGTTTTTTCCCCCTAAAAGCATGATGTTGGAGTAGAGCATCTTAGGAATGAGTATTAAAACTTGCTTTGTTCTCTTCTCCCTTTGGTCTACGGAAAGTTCATTCAAGCCTCAGTCTCTCCCTATAACTTGTTTTTGTTGATCTGGTGTGTTACCGTATCAAAAATGTCACTTTCTCCTAGTTGCAGGGTTGGGTCTTCTGGCAAAGTGCTCCTAACTGTTTGTCTGCTAACCCTTATTTGATCTCGGAGTAATTGACCTGTGTTAAAGTTAAGTTCATAATACATTGTAGAGCCTTCCTTTAGGAATCAAGGGGAGTTTCCTTTTACCTGTAAAAAGAAAAAAAATTAGCTCCATAAGGGAACCTAAGTGATTGTTTTCAGTTCAATTTTTTAAAAATTTAAATGTCTTAGTTTAGGATGCTGTGTTCTTTCCTGTTAAATCAGTGTGTTCTAATTCTTGCTTCTGCTTTCTTGAAACTGTTGATCGAGCCCTAATTTGTGAAGCAGTGAGGGTGAGGTTTTGAGCATCAATGCATATACCTAAGGGCTCATGCAGGCTTCTAAAATCAGTGAAGGACTGTATCTTAAACTTTTGTATTTCTAATTAAGCATCATTAATCATTTGCAATTATGGGGATACAAACAAATCAGTGATTTACTTCTACCGACTGATAGATTGAAGTTCTAGACTATAAATAAGACTGAAAAAAGACACCCAATATCTATTTTTTCCACAGAAATCAACCCTTCTGTTCAGTGGCTAGATGAAAGTACTGTCACGCTGGAGTTTGAAACAGTTTATAAACTCAAAGACATGTTTTATAAAACAGCTCATTTGGACTTTGACTTTAAAGTTGTTTTGTTGGTTTTTTTTTGAAAACAACTGAAAAGTATGCTACTTTTTGCCTTTGACAGAAAAACATACCCTGCTGAGCTGCTTCAGTGAGCGTATATGCAAATATTTGCATGACCTGAAATAAGTGGATAAAGTAGGACGGAAAGCTAAAAAAGAAATTAGCAATGAGTGGTGCTTTGTTTTGATGATCCTTCGCACTCTCAGCGTCTCTCATGGATTTGGTTGGAGTCACGTGAAACAGAGTTCACGTGCATGGGAAGCTGGGAAGGGTCACGTGGCTACATAAAAAGGAGCAATCACACTTTGCTTAGAAGTGGTAGGGACCGTATACCAAATCTGACAGCGCTACACTCAATTAGTCAGGAAAAGGAGTTGTGTTTAGTTTCATGTGGAACTTTTTCAAGGGATTCCTTGTGTGATACAAACAATTTTGGATGTCAGATTACTTAAGGCTTAATCTGCTGCTTAATGTCCTCTATGGAGGAGGGGGGGAGGAGTGTAAGGTGGTGTTCTGTAGTGGGTTTTTATGGTTTTTGTCTGTTGGGGTTTGTTCTGTTTTTTTGCCAAAGCAATGGAAAACATGATCTCTCAAAATAATACAGAGAATACAGAAGATCAGACATTAAGTCTTCAGATACAGAAGAGCGACAGATGAACACCTAAAAATCTGACGATGCAAGCATTGAGTCACATAGTTTCTTTTTGGCCAGTTTCTTCAAGTCTCCAGTTGTATATACTAAATTTAATATTATTTTTATGTAACTTGTTTATCTTCTGTAATTTGGTCCTTAAAGGGACACTTTCAGCTCCTCTCAGGTTTGCTTTAATGACAATGTACGTAAAATCACATAATAATTAAATTTCATCTTTTTCCACACAAGCACTTGCTGTAGCTTGACAGTGAATGCAAAAGTAGGTTACACGATGCCACTGAAAGGTGTTGGATAAGTTTGAATATCTGACTTCAGCTCTAGTATGACCATTATCGTTGCGGAGTCTGTAAATGTATCTCTGTGGATTTTTCACTTCCCTGCTCCGAGAAGAAGAGATTGCAAAACTAGATACAGCATGTGAACTCTTTCGGGAATACCATGTGAATCTGCTAATGTGCTTTTAGATGCAGATTACATCAGTTATTTGCCTTTTCTAAAGTCAAGACTATGTTTCAGATTAATTTCTATTTCTTCTTTGTCCTTGCTTCATGCCTCTGTCCCTCACCTGTCAGTTGGCACTCTGAGTACTAGCTGCCTGACACAGTACTAAATTTCATCTTGATGTTATCTGTTTTTTTTTTAAGCTAGTTCTTCTCTAAAGGTAATTTTTTCTCACTGCTTTTAGTATTCCAGGCATCTCTGTTTCAATTTTATGCTTTAATATTATGGACTGGTCTTCTTTCAGAACGTCAGTCCGAGTTGCCAACGCAGAGCAAGGCCAGCTTCCCCAGCATTCTCAGTGATCCTGACCCAGATTCTTCCAACTCTGGTTTTGACAGCTCCGTTGCCTCCCAGATCACGGAAGCCTTAGTGAGTGGACCAAAACCTCCTATAGAAAGTATGTGCATTTTCACATCTTTGTTTCTGTAACTCATGACGTGCTATATTGCTATACTTCTTCAGATGAAATATAATGTAATTCAGAAGTATTTTCAAGGTATGAAATGGGAATGAAGATGAATGAAACAGTACAAAACTGTGTCAGGCTGTCTCCAGATCAGACTCCATGGTGTTCGCATTTCCAGGCTTTTAAAAATCTGGAGTCTGTCTTCAAGCTGTTAGCAGTGTCATCTGTTGGCTAAAACACTGTGTCTGATGCCCTTCAGATCTTAGTCCCCCACACTAAGGTCTGCATTGGCTGTTAACACCTTCCAAGCAAGCAGTTACTGTGGAAGGAAAAAAGACAATGGTAGAATCTGTAACTTAGCAATATGAATCAAGAGGAAAAACAGACTGATGTAACACCATCACTAAAAGTCAGAAATAATGTTTGTCTCGGAGGCAAATAAGACCATAGTGCTGTTCTCAGTGTTATAATAGCTTAAAGAAATGGGAGCTTCAGGGTTTTTCTTTTTGTATTGATAGAAAACTGAATACCTGGAGCTTAGAAAACATTTCATGCTGTTGCCTTTTTAGGTCACTTTCGACCAGAGTTTATTCGACCCCCACCTCCACTCCATATATGTGAGGATGAATTGGCATGGTTAAATCCAATAGAGCCAGATCACACAATTCAGTGGGATAAGTCAATGTGTGTTAAGAACAGCACTGGAGTTGAGATAAAAAGAATCATGGCAAAAGCTTTTAAAAGTCCCTTGACTTCTCCGCAGCAAACACAGGTAAGTATTGTTCACTTTTTCTGTCTAAAATTATTTTCTAACAAGCTATTAACTCATGTATTTAAGAAAACTTGGATCACTTTAATTAATCTGTGTTTGGATTCAGCAAGCTCCAAGTACTTTGAATTGTAAAAACCCAAGAGTTTTGACTTGGGCTTGTGTGAATAAGGAAGAAATCTTTAAACTTCATAGCATTGACTGGACCTAGTTACAGCTGATCAGTAAGTGGCACTAATGTTTTTCTGCATGGAAAAATCTTGTTATAACAGAGTTGTTTGTGCTTCTGTGGAAGCTTTTGGTAAGTAATTATTTCAGAAATGCCAACACTGTTGTTTGTTCGTTTGTTTTTTTTTTTTTTTCCCCCCTGCAATTTGATAGTATTACCCCTGATTTTAGTGGGCTTTTTTGATAATCATTAGGCTTGCACTATAAAACATCCTTTATTTGCAGAACTTTTTCTGACAATGAACTTGAAATTGAGGTTTCCTTCTGCTGGACAGGAAACTAAAGAAGGCTGAAACTTCTCGTGGGTTTTTTTTTTTTCCTCCCTTCCTTGCCACTCACTCATGAAAGACCACTAAATACCTTATTAAAGGTTTTATGGGCACAGTTGCCTTTACGTAGAAATTTTAAAGTATACCTCCAGTGTCTTTCAATAGAGATGCCTAAATCTAAAGGGTTATCATTCTCCTGTAGCTTAAATGTATTATAGCAGCTTCTTCAAGCAGTAATGTGAATAGTTAAGAAAAAAAAACCCACAACCCTGAGTCTTTTTTTTTTTTTTTTTTTCCCTTTACAGCTCCTTGGAGAACTGGAAAAGGACCCCAAGCTTGTTTACCATATTGGTCTCACTCCTGCCAAATTGCCAGACCTGGTCGAAAACAATCCTTTAGTAGCTATAGAAATGTTGCTGAAACTGATGCAGTCTAGTCAGATAACAGAGTATTTTTCTGTCTTGGTCAACATGGATATGTCCTTACATTCAATGGAAGTTGTAAATCGGTGAGTGCTATCTCAAACGTAAGAAAGTTCCCTTACGTATGTAAAAGAACTGAACAGTTATTAAGTGATTGTGAGGCTGGCCACAGGGCTGTATTTGGATGCGTTCCAAAGACCATTAAAAGTAACAGGAATTGAAGAAATGACTAGTCAGATTACAGTGAAGGAAAAGAGTATCAAACTGTCATTCCCTTTCAATTTTTCTATGCTGTTCATGTTGTTTTGTTTTTTTAATATTCTCTTATTTAATAAGACTTAAGCTTAGTGTGCTCTGATTAACCCTGCAGAGGAAGAGAGGGCTACAGATTTGTAGCTTTCTATGACTACTGGACTGTCTAAGTCTTTTTCTTTCATAAACGCTTTACTTGCTTTTTATGTAGTTCCTTATTGGTAGTGCCTGTAGTTAAAGAAAAAACTCTTTTATTTTAGTCCAGGTTAAGTTTGTAAAGTTAGCTGTGGGTTGGTAATAAAGATTTGAGCCTCTCAAACATCTTCAGTGTTAAGTTCAGAGAAAGCTACCAATTTTTAAGTTCCTTTTTACAGCAGTGCTATTTTAAAATATTACTGTAATGTTAACAGCTTCCTATTAGTAGCAGCAAAACTGCTTAACAGGAAAAAAACCCCATACTTTCCACAATTTCCCAGCAGAAAGATGTGATCATGGAGGCATATATATTACTTTTTATATTAATAATTTATAATTTTATATAATTAATTTTCATTAAAATAGAAAATATTTCATATGATTTATATTAATTATTCATAACATACCATATTTTACCATATTAGGTATGGTAAAAAAGCACACTTCTTGCACAGGTGCTACACTAGTTCATCTTTCAGTCCCTGCTCCAAGAATGAAGAGGCTTACTCAAAGAAACCGCTGTGTTAATCTCTAATATTAGCAACGTGTTTCTACTTTGAAAAGAACTGGGAAATACGTATTGTGCTGTGGATAACTTCAGCTGATGTTGATAATTACTAGAAAATCATTTTATCGAACTGTTTGATATGTTCAGCTGAAAACTATTTAAAATAGGTATCACTTAAGGCAGTCTGTCACTGCAATCTATAGTATGTCTAAAGCTTTATTCACACATCAGGTTCCTGGTTAATTTATGAATTTCACTAGCAAGTACATGCCCTATGTCCCAGGAAGCTGTAAGTTTAGTCACTGGCTTGCGAAGATGAGCAGTTACTGGACGTGTATGGTTTTGTCACTGTAGTGACTGTCACACCCTCTAACGGGTCACAATCCAGTCGTTCCTGATGAAGAATTCACATTTTTTTTTTGCGTATCTAAAAATGAGCCTCATCTCTAGCTTCTGTCTTCTCTTTCAACTGAGGTAGCAGTTATGTTTTGTTAGGATATCTGGAAATGTTAATTTTGATCCTTCTTGAGGTATGCTTGTGCGGAAGGTGGAAGACTACAGTGGGACAAAGGGCAGTTATTGAGAACCCTCCACAAAAAGTTTATTGCTACACAGCTAATCTGCTTAAACACAACTCACATTCTTGATGCGGCTTAAGTGAGCAAAAGGTGGTATTGTTAAATAGCCATCCTGCTTTATGTTCGTGCCCTGTCTTCGTTGGGAATAACTTCTGCATGTAGGTACAACCCATTTTCTTAACAGAATGCTAGCCCCTTCAGTGGGAAAACTTCTCAGACAGCTGATACCCACAAGCTACAAAAGTACATCTCTCCCGCTTACTTTCTTCCATTTCTTGGCAGTTACTGAATGTGAACTACCAAATCAGCCTTGTTTAGCAATCTCTTTGCAGCGGAGTTGAATTGCACCTTAAATATAATTTGAGGAAAGAAAGATTTTGTTTCTGAAAGAAATCCCTCCCTACTGGTGCAGACTGACAGCAGTTACTGCCCTGAAGTTGGGCTAATGATGTGACATGAAGAAGTAGTGGTAAGAAAAGAGCTTTTACTGCTGTCCAGGATAGCGACACCACCAGTCAGGCATGCTGGTTCTCCCACAGCATAACTACCCTAGGAACAACTTTTCTCAGACTGCAGAATGACTGTCAGTGCAAACAGGGAGACACTGATTTTTAAGTGAAATAAGACAAAAACTTGAAACTGAAATGTCTAAAACATGCACTGTTTTCTCTATTGTCCCCCTCTTCCACTACTTCAGATAGTACTGTGATTAGAGTTACTTTGGTCAAATTCTGTTGTAACTGTATGGCAGTTCTGCATTTAATGTATGTTGTTACCTAAACCTTGAGAGCTGTATTGCTTTTTCAATTAAGAAACAGTGGCAGCTCAAATACTTTAGTAGTCACTATTGTTCAACCACAAATACGTGTGCTTTGCTGTTAACTCTTAAAAATACACTAATAATATTCATTGCAATAGTTCTCCAGTTCTTCTGTAGTGAGAAGCTTCTGAGATTATCGTGCATCATTAATCTCCAGTTAACGTTTCCATCTAGTCAGGGTCTCTTTTATTTGAGCTGTAGATATTCATATTGTTTCAGTTCCTAGGACAAAAAGTTTGGATCGGAAAGAACTAAGGAAACTGATCTTTTGCCTCAACAAAGGAGTTGTTCCAGTTGTATACTGAAGGAAGGAGTTCAGCATCTAGATTTAGTACCTGAAATTCAAATATGAATAAGCAAAATTGTACTGCAGTGCTTATTGTAGAAGTATCTTGATACTCGAACAGCTTGGGGACTTAATTGTAAATTGGAAACTCTTATCATTGACTCATTTGTGTAATGGATAGCAAATGTTTGTAGGTATGTCAAATATACTAGAAACCAATTGAACTCAGCCTTTGCACTGTGTCAGAGTTACAAAAAAAAGGTTTTGGGCTCGTAATGAAGAAACTTAAATGATTAGAAATATGTCTGTGGAAGCTGTCAGAAATCAGCTCTGTATGACATGATTGGGAATAAAGTAATATCACAGGTTTAATTAACTTGTTTTGCAATGGAATCACTAGATTTATGGCTTCATAAACTGCTGGATATTTTTAATTTGAACAGGCTTACTACTGCAGTTGATCTCCCACCTGAATTTATTCATCTTTATATCTCCAACTGTATCTCCACCTGTGAACAGATTAAAGACAAATATATGCAGGTGAGTAGTTCAGTAAATTGGTTAGGAAGAAGGGTCCCATATATTGCTCTGTGTAATATGAGATTTTTGTAAGGCTGATAGCAATAAGTTATTCTGTCTTACTGTGTCTTTATTTCAAAGGCACATTTTTTTTCCCTAATGCACTATGCAGTTCTTCTTAGTGTTCAACAGATGTTTCTTCACCTTCTTATGAGATTTCACAGGCAATTACTGTTCCCTGTTTTTCTGTAGAAATAATACACTTCTTCCTGGCAAAACTGCAGTTTTTATCTAACTCGGGTCCTTATGTGGAAAAGGTTTATCTGTCACTCAGGGTGCCTTTTCTTCACCTCCAGCATTAGATATTTGCCTTATGCTTAGTTTTGAGCTTCAAGTTTCTTTTCTGTATAAGTGTGCCCACAACTTCCAGATCTTTGAGGTGATGTTACAAAACTCACGTGGAAGTCTTGCCCTTCGATCGTGACTATTACCAACCTACAACAGCTTGCAGATCTCCTCAAAGACCTAAAAACCTTCTGTCTTCAATCTTCCTAACACCATACTCTCTGCTTCCCAAGCCTATCATACTTCCTCAGTACTAGCATGCAAGTTGTAGCCACTTCAAGGATCTTTTATCCCTGGGGAGGTTTCCACACCTTTGGCACGCAAGGTTGTTTTCATGCTGTGTGAGGTACTTCCTTTTATCCTAAACTGATCTGCTGGTTTCACCAAGTGCCCAGTAGAACTTGTTTTCTTGGATACATCATTGGTGAAAAACAGTTCCAGGTTCAGTTTCCCCAAGGCTTTGTGAATCTTGACCAAGTCCTGCCTCAGCTTTTTCCTCTCAGTGCTGAAGGACTGCAACCTCTTTAGTCTCTTGCAATGAGGCAGCTGTTCCTTTCCCTTAAGCTTTTTTGGTATCCTCCTCTAGTGCCTTTTCTAGCTCTTCTATATCCTTAAGCTGCAGAGACAAAAATTTTGTGCCAAACATAGCATATGGGTGCAGTGTGGTTTTAGATAGCAGCAAAACCCCCCCTGTCTTGTTCTCGGTACCCTTCCAGGTGATGACTAACCATTTGTTATCTTTTGGTGGCTGCCGATGCTTCTTTGCTTTGGGACTCCACCAGATACACAAGTGGCTTGACCTGTGATCTGCTGAATAGCTGTGTCTATTACATTTGGTAGCAGAACAGGAAAATAGCAGCAGAGCTGGGCTGCAGCTGAGAATATGCCCACAGAGTAGGACACTGGTCAAAGGGGCTGCTGAGAGCATATAGCAGCTGTACTTGGGGCACACTGGGGACAAAAACGAACAGAGCGTCAAGAAACACATACTGATCACCAAGTAGCACACACAGCTTGTGAGATCTAACATTTGTTAATTCTCTGTTGAGGCCTCACAGCAACTGAGACACAAGATGTTTTGTTTGAAAAGCACAGTACAACAGCACTCCTATTGGAAGTAAAAGAGGTACGATCCTTCGAGATTGGGAGTCAGCCAGCATCTTGCATTGGTACTTTTGTTCTGAGTTTCATGTTCCTCAATTATTGAAGTTACCCTTGTAACGAATTTGTGTTGCAGAGAAAACACGTGATGCCTTTTGATTGCAGTGAAGGAAATAACACGTTCAATTTCTGAATTCTCTTGGTACAGCTAGCAAGTTTTGCAGTAGTAAGCTCAGTTCCTGTGAGAATAGTTGATAGCTTATTTTCAGAGTTAAATAATCTGAAATACTTTGGACACTTGATTATCAAATCCCCTCAGTTCTGTCTGATAATCGTTCACGTATATAGTTGCTTTTAGAGAAAGGTTTGCGTTCCAACTCTTTCTCACAATGATGTGAACTATGAGATCCCTTTAATGATAAAGTAAGATCTGCTTTTCTCCTTGAGGACGAACGTACTCTGTATAAAGCAGACAGTTAGTGACTGGACCTGTGTATGACAAATTGTAGGTGCCAGTTCCGAGGTTTCCACTTCCCAGCTCCCAGCGTGCTCTGCAAGGTGTTACCTAAGCAGCCCTTAGGAAGGAGGAACGCTTCCAAGATCCCAACTTTTTACTGGATCAGGCGGGAAATCACAGCTCACAGCCATGAGCTCTGAAGCGTGTTCTTGCATTAGGTGTCCCTGGCACTGTCTTTCCTCCTAAGGTAGAGGAAGAGGGTAATGTGCTAATTCAGTAGTGTAGTGCTTCCCATAAAGCAACTGCAGGATCAGTTCTGCTGCTGTCACTTCCCAGTTGGAGTGCCTTAATCACGTGGTGACTGGCAAATTTTTAGATATGGAGCTTGTTCATTTTTCTTTATGGTGTTCTTGTATAAAATAAGACTAAGCAAGACCCTAGTGATGGCATTGTCTTGAGCTATGATCCCTTCTCTCTGACTTCAGAGACTATATCGTAAAGAAATTAAGTACAGTGCATATGTAGAGCTGGTGCTTCATTTGTGCATGGGATTAATCTTGAGAAAGCTCCTGTATCCAGAAGTACAGTACTACACAGCAGAGGAGTCTGTTTTTTTTAAATAGAGTAGCAGTATGGGAAGTAGAAAAATAGGGGCAGCACCTACAAAGCTTGCGAACAAGATTACTGCTGAAGCTAAATTGCTCCTGAAATGCCAGAGTTACACCGCTGAGGGCCAACAGTCCTTTAACTGACTTGGTTGTAAGCATTTATTTGGATTATGAAACTATATCACTTCTGTTTCAGAACCGGCTGGTACGTCTTGTTTGTGTCTTTCTTCAGTCTTTAATCAGAAACAAAATAATTAATGTACAGGACTTGTTTATAGAAGTGCAAGCATTCTGCATTGAGTTCAGTCGGATACGAGAAGCAGCTGGCCTTTTCAGATTGCTGAAGACACTAGACACGGGGGAAAATCCATCAGAGACAAAAACATCAAAATAAAACCACTGTGTCACTGGCAAAAAAAAAAAACCCTTGCCAGCGTTCTGTACCAATTAATTGTATATTTTAAACTTAAATCACTGGATTAATGATGTAATACACTATAAATAGCATTTTATGCATTTAAACAATAAATAATGCTTTTTCTGATACACACGCTTGAGTTTGTGAAATGTGTCAGGCTTTACACTTAAGCTATTTTTGACTATGGGTTAAACTCTGTACGTCATATGCATATCCTGAACTACAGGCTCTAATTCCAGAGAGGATGTAAAAGATACTTGCCATTTCACAGCAAATTTAAGTATTAATCTGGCAGTCCCTGCCTGTGTCCAAAACCATTTGTGAATAACTAAAGTCAACTTGTACCAAGGTGAGTGAGTTCATTCTTTACTGTGTAAGACCTTCTAGAAGCTGGGTACAACTTCTGCTGATGCATGCTGTTTTCAGTGAGTAAGGGAAAGCCTGTGTTGATGTCTAGAAAAAGCTAACCGCTGATGGCAGAAAGGAAGTGTTGGGTGCTGTAGGCTCAAAGCAGTACCCTTTCTTTTCAAGATCACTGAATCTTTCCAGGCTACTGGCCTCACACTATCAGTAGTTGAAGTACCACACCTATTTCATGCTTGTAATGTTTTAGTGAGGAAAGATGGTCCCATTTCTTCTATAAAAAAAAAAATCCAAGTCATGAGCCTGTTCTCACTTCAAAACTTGCAGAGGCAGTTGCTCTGTGGCTACCAAAATTAAAGTAGCCTCTTCCTTCTAAAGCATAGCATTTAGGTGTTGGGGAAACTGGGGACAGAGTCTGCTGAAGTATTATTTTAAGCTGATAGTAGAATAGCTGCTGTTATTTTAGTCCTGAGACTGAAAAGCAGGCTCGTTCTAATGTAATGCTGCTTGATAAATGAAAGCTGTTTTAAATCTGCATCTGCTTTTCAAATTTTTATGAAGTGAAAGATCAATAATGCAAAGTCAAGACTGTCTTTTGGCTTTCTCTTGCCAAGTAATTTAAGTTGCTAAATTGCTTGGATTGAAAATCCCATCGATCTCTCATCTCACGGAGCACAATCTCTTGGTAAGAAGTCTTGTGAGAAGTGTTCCCCGGTCATTAGGGGTTAGACTTGTATAGCTTCCCAGAGTGAAAACGTATTAGGCCAACTAAAGTAGCATTTATTTAAGGTCTGTTCCAATTCTAGACATTCCTTCTAAAACCCAAGACATTTGCTCTAAGTTGTTGTTAGCAGCAACAGTTAAGCTAGCTTGTGTGCTGAACTTGTAATTGAAGGCTTTACATTACTAAAGTTGAAGTACAATTTGACTGTCTTCTATGTACTAGTACCCCTCTCCAAAAACTTGGTTAAAAAAAAAAAAAACCACTTTATATAGATTTTAGGCTTTTGTTTGGGACTTAGTACTATAGCTTATAATGAAGTAATAGGCTCCATCAGAAAACTAATTACTATTGCTTCAAGGTATTGCAATCTACCTTACAGTTTACAGAATGACTTTAAAAGAATTTAAGCCTTGCCCCAAAAAAACCCAGTAGGTTGCTACTATGATACTACAGCACAAAAGCCTAGCTGTTGTGCCTCTTCACAGTATTTGCTTGAGTTGTACTGACATACGTAAATCCTCAATCCTGAATTTGTCCTGTAACTTAAAAAAAAAATAAATCAAGAAACAGTCTTACAATTTTATCATCATAGGTACTTCTATAATATATTCCTCTACTTGGGAAAATTGGCACATCCCCTTCATTTCAGAGCCCTGTGCACTGATGAAAACATTAAAACTTGTTACTGAATTTGGTGTATGCTTCTGCATTGTTAGGAGGGAAGGTGAGCCATGTTTCCCAAACTTCCATATCTTGGGTTTACAGGGCAAGGTTAGGGGCAGGGGGCTGCAGCGTGGCCTCTCTGAGGCGAGGCCAGGGCTGCCCCATGCCAGACACAGCCAGTGCCACCTGGCTCCAACAGACCACCCCAGGGCACAGCCAGGCTGGTGGCACCTCTGTGATAACACTGGAGCAGTCTCTACCCCATGGAGAGGATCCACATTGGAACAGTTCTTGAAGAACTGCAGTGCCTGGGAGGGAGCCTGTGATGGAGCAGGGGAAGAGGGTGAGGAAGCAGCAGCAGAGACCACCACCTTCCTTCCCCAGCCCCTGCCACCACTCCCAGGGCAGGAAGAGGTAGAACAGTCAGGAGTAAAGTAGAGTTGAGCCTGGGAAGAAGGGTAGTTCTAATGTGGTCCTTGTTTCTCACTATCCTACTCTATGTTTAAACAGCACTAAATTATTCTTCATCAAGTCTGTTTTGCCTATGATGGTTAACTGGTAACTGTTTCTTATCTTGACCTATGAGTTTTTCCATCTTATTTTCTTCCCCTGTCCTACTGAAGAGGGGGAATGAGAGCATCTGGGTGGGCATCTAGCAGCCAGCCAAGGTTACCCCACCACACACAGGTACTGGTTACATGGGGAAAACTCTACAACATGCAGGAAGGCTCTCCTCCTTCGCTACCCAGCATGAAGTTAAGCTGCTTCTGCGCTGTGCTACTTGAGTGTCTCAGATCCCTTTACATAAATGTAGCAAAGAAAACAAAACCCTCAAGCTTCTCAGACATTGCTTTTTAAAAGGTCTGTATAATTTATTATGGAATTTGAGCTTTTAACCATTAAGTTACAACAACAATGCATAACTTGACATTCTTACAGTTGTACATACACAATGGAAAAGACATAGCCCAGTGCTTAATCCAAACAATGCAACCAAGTTAGTACAAGGTTCCCATAAAAGACAGTCGATTGTGAATAGCTGTTGACAGACTATAGCAAGTTCAAATGGTTCTCTGCAGTTATGTTTATAGTAGAAGTAACTGGCTTCAAAGTTTTGGACTTAAGCTTCAGACTAACAAAAACAATCGAAACTCAAATTATTTTGCTCTTCTGAATTAAGAAGGATATGCTCATTTAACAATGCAGTATCATTACCACGTTTCAGATGGTGAAAAGTAGCTTCAGGTCCAATGGAAGTATAGCAGACATTTTCCAGGCAATGCATTCTTCACACAAACACATGCAATTATAGAGACATTCTACTTTTAAAACTTTCTCAAATCAAGTTTTGCAATACAGCAGGATATCTGAGGAGAGAGATCAGGACCCATACTGAACAAAAACAAAAGCCTCCAGCTTGATTTGTGCATGTTTAATCTACAATTCCAATTCCCAAATCTTCACATATCACCTATGAGAGAAAAGAACACATCTAGTAAAGATCCATCTTAAGGACAGAAGACATGTTACAATTTTTATAGCCATTCTGGTTAAAAAATAATAAAAAAAATTCATTTCAGGAATTGTAATTTGCTGTGGCCCTATTATAAAAATGCATCTCTTCAACTTAGCCAAGGGGAGAGTCTTGCTCTTCCCTCCTCCACCCCAACTCCTCACCCCCTTAGCCCAGCTCTAAAACTCAGTCAATTGCATGGGAAGGCTGTTCAGTTTCCTAGCTTGTCAAAGTACAGCTTTGATAAATTTAATTTTCTGCCACCCTAAGATGAATTAGTTTATCACATATTCTTAATCTGAACATGAGACAGAGCAAAGTAAATAGAGCAGAAAAGGAAACCAGAAAGGACCACTCTTTCTCTCTCCCCTTGTAACAGCAAAGCTATTAAACCGATCCAAGACACTGTACGAAGTCTCACCCAGCCTGATGACTGAAGGGAGACTTACAGAACAGAACGGTCTCTTTTCAAGCTGCCAACACAGTTTGATTCACCCAGCAGCCAACACAAAGAACTCCATTCCCTCCAGGTTAACCCGATGAGATATTGCCAGCTGAGTCCTCTACCAGATTTCAGTACGTTCTTATGGATCTCAGTACCTTCGTCCAGCACAGAAACACTGCATTCAATGCCAAGTGCTGAAAATCAAACCAATGAGAACTACACGTGCAGCCTCTCCACTCAAAAAAAAACCCCACCCACAACCAAAAAACCAAAAAACCAACAACAAAGCCAAAACAAAAAAACCCCACCAAAACAAACAAAAAAAAAAACCCACCAAAAAGCAAGCACTACCCCCAAACACCCACCTAACCATCGCCACAATATCACTACTGGCTTGATTCAGGGTGCTAAAGGCTCTGTTGAGCAAGAGTTCCCCGTTTTACCCAGTGCTTGGGATGCTGATGTGTAACAAAACCATATCTTTGTTATACATTGTGACAACTGAAAAAATATTCCACAAATTCAGAACGCCATTCTTAACCTACTGGTGTATACTTCAAAGTACAGCTGGTATTGCTAACAGTAGTTGCATGTCTAGACTTGTCTAGACAGGAGAAGCCTGCTTTTATAGGGCAGCTAAATCATCAGCCCAACCTGTTGTATCCTATCTGTTGCCATCATAATGTAAAACCAATACCTTTCGCTTCTGATGAAGCTCATGAAAACCTGCAAGCGTAGACACTGCCTCTGCCTCGGACATCCTCTGAACCACAGCACACAGGAAGTGCAGTAACCATCGCTACGCACTTGCCAGGCTCCTCTCTGCACAACTACTACAGGCTAGTCTTAGCAAAAGCTTAGCAGGCCAGGCAGAAAACAGGACAACCACTCCTGAATCAAGAAAAAAGGTCTTTGCATGTTTGACAAAGTTGTTCCAATGGTGTTTCTCCATGCCAGTTACACCCTGGCACAGGACCGGAATTCCCAAAGTGTAACAGCCCAGCTTTGGCAGGAACATACTGGTGCCCAATTTATTAAGTCGACATGAATGAAAAACATTCTCACTGTAGGTACATTATCCTACAACTCCCCTGGCATACATCCAGAATCTAGCACTAATTACTGGCAACAGGTTACTGGACTACATTCACATACTCGGGCTGGGGTGAGGGGCAAGGGGAAGGAGTTACTGCTATCTAATCAAACTTCCCTAATACATTCAAAGAATCTCCTCCAAGCATTGCTTAGAGCCAAAGAAGAATCCAATCTAGGGGTAGTTAGTAAAAGAAAACCCAAATTTCATAGTTAAATTGGTACTGCAGGTAATTAAACTATTAACATACATTTAGATCTGAAGTGTCTAGGGTTCATTTTTGCTTGCTATCAAGTCTGAAAGCTGAAGCTAGTTTAAACAGTTATCTACTATGAAATCTGTTCTCCAATTTGGCATTTGTAGGCTATTATTAATAAACTAAGATTTCTGAACAAAGAGGGCCTCTAGTCTCACTTTAAACACCAGTCCATTTTGACATGTTCATAGCTCCTTGTTGAAATCACTCAAATTTTACAAATTTTTTTCCTAACAGTAACACCAGAACTAACGAAGCCAATGAACGTGATACTAACAAAACTCATTCTACAACCACATGCCCTAGTCCTGGCTAGGGATTTTCCCCCAACTGATTTATTCAACATGACCACTGTGGGGGCTGTCCACTTCATGTGGGCACCATGCTTTAGCTTTGTATAATTGTACCACATGAATGTCTCTAATAAGAAACCCTCTGCCTTATTTCAGCAAAATTTAAGAGAGACAGAGCTCTCCGACAAGCTCCTGCATGTTTTATGAAAAATGCACAGCTAGGAACAGAAAGAGATTGGGCTGGGGGGGGGGCAGAAGGAACCCACAACACATACAGCATCAGCTCCCACATTAGGCACGACATAGCCTAAGCCGAAGAGGCAGATTAAAGATCCTCCAAATGGTAGGGAAGGGACTCACAAGGCACCTATCCTGCAAAATCATTCACAGCAGGGAAAGACTCGTTAGTTCTGACCTTCGTAAAATCTTTCGGTAGTTAAAGTGCGAGAAACTAGAAACACCAGTTTGATACAATAGAGTAGGTCCAGATCAGTAAAGTCTGGGAACTTGTATTTACCTATAGCTGCTTACACCCATTTACTCTAAAAGCAATCGATCTGAGTTATAACACCAGGTGATAAGCTTCACATTTCTAATCCTCTCACGCTCCTGTTTTAAGCTCCATAGATTGTCCCTTTCCTGTCCTATACTTTTTAACCCGCCGCTTTTTGCTAAAGTGTGTCAGCTTTTTGACTGAGGTCAGACTAATGAGTCGCTTCGGAAGATTTTTGTCATCGTGCTTCCAAGGAGAGCAAACTGCTTGCTGGAGGCACTGCAATTCGGCCTTTTATTGTCATCATTCCTCAGCAGCACAGCTGGCCTTACGAGACCTAACTATATCAAAGATGAACTACGCACAAACCAATTCGACTGAAACAACTGGAACTGCACTTGTGAAAGGTTGAAATGAAACCAGCATAGTGCCAGCATTAGAAACATACTCCAGGAATCTTCATACTCGGATATTTTTCTAATTACTTACACATCAGATTTTATAAGCACACTTTTCAATTTACAGGTTCTTTAGCTTTTCTTCCAGCTTTCTGCCAGATCTCAGCTTTGATTCTCAAGGAAAGCTTTTGGTTTTACAGGTATTACAGAAAAGCTGAAGTACTTACCACATTTCTCCCCTCCAGCATGAATACTGCGCTGCAGGTATCAGCAAGACACAATCCACAGACTGACAAGACTTCTCTTGATAATGCCTTTTGGTTCCTCCTTGAGCTAGACTTTAAACCCTCTCAAAATTTACTACATCAATGTTCAGTTTTGTGTTAAGGAAGAGGGAGAAGACTTAAGATTTTAATATTGAAGAGATAGTTAAAAAGGCAGTTCTGGAAATGTTGATAAGCTTCTTTTGGAGATGTAAATATCCCTATACATTGTTTGGTTTAGTTGTGAGTTGTTTTTTCATTTGTTCAGTTTTGGAGATGGTTGGTCAGTCATATTCCATTCTCATGTGCTTCTTGTAAGATAAAGGCATCACAAAAAATTGCACCTGCTGGTGACATCAGAACTACAACCTGACAATTTCCAGTAAACCTAAAAGTTACACTCCTACAGGGAAGAGGCAGATTTTTTTTTTTTTTAAACGTAGGAATATTTTGAAGGAAATTTAGGGTGAAACATCTGCTCTGCAAAGTAGAAGTTCAGATTATATTTCCCCAGCTGAAACCTCTTATTTCTGGAACATTCATCCCAAAATTAAAATTATTGCTTCTATTGAAGCTCAATATAAGTTAGAAAAAGAATTGCATATTTTCTTAAAAACATTCCAAATATACATTTTAAAAATAAAATGCACTCTAAACCAAATGTCTAGTAAAAGACACTGTTTTAAGCAACCTGTAGTAACAGCTTTACAAAAGAAAATTGAGGAATGTAGCATATTATTTATAACACAACAATGCTAAAATCCTAAGCAATTCACTTAACACTCTTAAGTAGTGTTTTAAATATACATATTTCTTTACAAAACAGTTTAGCAATTCCTTATACCACTTACAGTATATAAATATTTGAATAAGAGGTCATAATGGGAGATGCCAGGGTTTATATTTACTCTCAGATGCTTCAGGTTTCTTAAGTGTTTTGCTATAAGGCACAATACTGCTAATCTAAAAGAAAGGAATAAAAGCTAATGGCAAACCCAGTCAAAACTCCTAATGTGGAATATCCAAGAGAAGAATTCCAGCATTTCTATGCAAAGGAAAAGAAAAAAAAAAAAACACAAAAAACAAAACACAAAACCAAACTTTGTAGATCCTAAGAAACTGTTTCAATTTGTACATAACAAAGTAGGACAGGATGGGAGCAGAAGTAAGAAGGAATTAAGTAAATTCTTATAAATAGACTAATAAATATATTGTAGCCATAATTAGCCCTTTACCTCTGTTCTACTGAGCTTAAGATTGAAAGAGGTAACCAGTGTGCATATACCTAAATAAGTCTACATGCTCAGCACGTGAAGAACACCTAGCACAACCTATTACTGCCAGATTCAGTATAAAAGCTAGCAAGACGGAGAAAGTCTCCTTTTCTCTCAGCATCCACTCCGAGTAGAACACATTACACGCTCAAATTAGTATTTGTTACATGTAAGGAAAGTTGCAACCAGCGATTTTTTCATCACAAAAAAGGATATGCAACATATCCATGAAGTTATTTGATTACTTCAAGGTTAGATTATGTATTTTCTAAGAACATCCATCTCCAATTACAACAGATCAGAACTTTTAGAACATTTTAATAATTGTTGTCTCGTAAGTGCTCTCCATGTGTACGTACTGAATGTAAATAGTGCATCCAAAATAATTATCCATTAGACATTCTACATTGTTTTCACTGCCTAGTCTTCATCTTTGTTACAGCCCTCTGGAACACAATGACATTGTAACAATGCTTACAGAAAAAGGGTTATTGCATCTTTTTTTAGGATGAGACATCCAGAGGAGATTTTATAAAATCCTCCTGTGTACAAAATTCTTAGTTATTAGCCCTTGTGGAACACCAGCTAGAAAAGTCTGAAAGGTAAAATAATTTACATTGTTATTTTTTCCATTAACTAGACAAAAGTCCATACTAATTAAATAAAAAATAATAGTTCTTCAACAGTCTATTCAAGATATCTTCCATGAAGCAGTTCAGTGGGAACTTCCATTAGACAGATGTTCTCCATGCCGGTTATTACTGACATCCACATCTAGAAGCCAGGAATTAGAAGAAAAATTGTTTATCAATTTACCATTTTAATACATTCTACCTGTTACATTAATCCAGACTCTGGCAAAAAATTCCATACTCATATATACCTAAGGTTCTCAAGATTCTCTGTGTAAGTAATCCTTCTAAAACTGTGTTTACATCTTTTTCCCCCCTTTCAACACCAATTTTCTCCAGCTCAACAGTTCTCTCAAAATCTATCTGCTTCTATTTTCTGAACATCAGTAATAAGTGACACCACTCAGTCTGGTCCACACTGCAATACAAACACTATTAACATCACTTAGTGAATGGCTTTTTCTAATGCAATGAATGGCATTAAGGATTGTCAAGTGATAAACTAAATGATTACTTACCAAGTAATGCCGTGGTTTCACCTGCATCCTCTTTTAAGCTGGTACATTGCAATACAGATTCATTCGTGGAGGAAGCTGACAATTCACTTACTTCATTTCTGTCATCGTCTTGTAAAGCAATACTCAGACTTCCGACTGAAACACTGCCACTGATTGATTCAGGTATTTGAACTTCAAGTACATCTTCAGGGTCCCCCTTCAAAATTAAATATATTTAACCGACACTTTTGTCTATCATTAGGTATAAACATTCCTCCACGTTACCACTTTGTAACCTCTCCTTATTGGAAAAAAGACCCTTTTTTTGCCTATTATCTATGCACTTATGAGTAGTGTTGAGCAGTGTCTACTTTCAATGTTATTGTCAGTCTGCGAAGAAACAAAGCCAAGCAAACGAAAAGCCACTTTTTCAAAGCCACCCCCAAAGCAAAGAGCAGCAACAGCAGGAGTCAACCCAGACAGCCTTTTGGATGGAATATTTCAACACCGTAGCAACAGTATTGCTGCAGTCTGGTTAGGAGCAGGCTCAGCACAGATGTAAGCCTTCACAGAGCAAACCTATTGATCCCTTCTGAGTTTGTGGAAGTCTGTTTTTCATGACAGTAGTTGGACAAGCTTAGACTTTTTTACTGGGGTGAGCAAACATTCGACATCACAACAAACTTCCCTCATCCTCTACCTCCAGTGTAACTGTTCCATCTGTTCCAAAAATGCAAATATGCTGCCTTGTCACTTTGCAGGAACAAAACATCTACAGCACAGGCAAAGGAATTTATTTCACCTATTGTATAGCATGAGCTATTTCTGATCCATTTTGAAAGTTAATTAGAAGTCCTACATGCAAAATTCTGTTCCTAAAATTAAACAGACTACCTTCATTATGCTATTGCCATTGATATACTGACATCATTTATACATAAGCAAGTATACTGCAGTACAAGTAGCTATTCTATGGGCTTCATAATGAGTGTTTTTCCCCTCCTTAAACAATTAGCAAATGCCCATCTTAAGATTTAAGAAAAACTAGGCTGATCCTTCCTTTAGCACCAGAGCAGTATATTTTAAAATGTACTGAATTCTAATAAGCTATGGAACTACTGCCATTGAACATAAGTTAAGACACATACTGATCTCTAGGTATGTGGGTGGGGGGCATTAATGATTTTCATTTCCAAAACTTAGGCAGTTAAATAAGAACTAAATCTACAAGATTCAACAATACTCTAAATCAGTCAGACATGCTGAACTGCAGTTCTTTTCTTGTAAGAAACAGCATAATGCAGAACCAGACTGCTGAAGTCTGCTCTTTACAAAACAAAAGCCAGGTAATAGGACTTAGTGCCTTCTTTCTACCTTGAGCCTTTAAAAATTTTGAAGCATCTGAAGCATTTGTTTTCTATAAAACTGAACTGAGCCTTCAGCCTCTTTGCAGAAGGTTTAGTACATTTCTATAATAAAGCTGCACATTTTTGTCTGCAGTCATGTCACTCAGTGAGCACACTGCTGAAAGAAGTTGCCTTGCTCTTCACAATTTTTTCCCCTCACATCAGTAAAAAATTCACAGAGTCACTCTACAGACTAGATCAGGCAACCTGGATCAGGCTGAAAACTAAGCTAGGAAAAAAATATGGAATGATTTCCCACATTCCTAGCTTCAGTGGGACTTGAATGATTGATGCATAAGCAAGATATTTACCTCATTCCGTTAGAAAAAAAGAACTGTGCTTCTGTATTTAAAACAATCCCATTCAACATGCTTTCCAACATTCATTTTGCCTAACAAGCAGAGGAGGTATTACTCCCCCTGGTTAGGCCTGGTATCAGTGTCCTCTGCAACCACATGAATTCAGGGAACAGAAATGTTCTGAAGGTTCTAGTATTTCAGCTTTCAGACTGTATACAAAAGGATATATCCTTCTGCTTATAACACAAGTTACATCAACTCCAAGAACTGAAAGTGAGCAAAAAATAACCTGCTAACATAACAATATTACAGTAATAATAGCCATCCCACATGATAGAAAGATTGCAAACTCTTGGGTAACGTCTGACTTAATACACAGAAGCATCACAATCTGGTATATGTATTACATAGCAAGAGTATTGTCACCTTTGACAAAACAAAAAAAGTAATTCATAGAAGTCTTCCATAGATCTGCTAAGTCTCTGCAACAAAAGAGGAAAGCTAGTCAAAATGCAGACCTAGTCTATGAAAGGAAGGTCCCTGAAACCAAGGAACACCCCTAATTTCTGAATATCTGTAGATCAGTAGAAGAGGAGTATGTTCATGCCTATGGCATTTTAGTGGAGCTCAAGACTATTTATCAACAGTGACCAAGTAACATACCGCATGTGTCTTCATCTCTCTTTTCTGGTGCTGTCAGAAAGAAATGAGAGCACATCATTTTCTCTACTTAACCAATTTCTGGTGAATGTCTTTAGGAAGGTTCTAAGTACTGGCTTATTTACAGGGATAAAACACTGGGCATATGTGGAAGTACACAAACACTCAAGATACAAAAACTGTAGTTTCTTCCTTTGAATCGCAGTTCTCAACAAGATCAAATATATGCTCTAAATCTACAAAATTAAGTTATATTTTTGCAGCTTGGGCAAATTGCCTCACCTCTGCTTCAGCTTCCTTACTATCATCAGCTGGAGACAGAAAAAATTGGTTATCACAGAAGAGTACACAGAGGATTCATAAGCTGCTCAAGACACTGTTTAAGCTCTTACCCATAAAAATCCCTTATTTTTCTGTGTCTCACTCAATTACTCTCGCATCTCTGCCCAGCTTCTTCAGTCTCATCAAGTAACAACTGTTCTCATTCTGAACAGTTACATGAAATCTTGCCTCCTGCACTGTACTTCTACTTCAAAGAATAAAGTAAGTGTGCAACATACCCAGTATCCCAAAGCTTTGATAACGTCTAGTTTACACATTGGACAAGTTCGGTGGTCCAAAAGCCAAGGGTCAATGCACGTTCTATGGAAGATGTGCCTAAAGAAAAGAAATGCCCTTTAGAACTTATGAAAGCCACACACTATTCCTTCAAACAATGTGCAAGTTACTACATTAAAAGAATAAACTCATTCCTTCATAACCTTGACAATTAGGTACTGCTTAATTTACTAGGACAGACATAGTTCTGGAAGCATCTTCTTTCATGCTGGCTTTCTGAAATAAGAGATGTTACTAACCACAAGGACACCACAGAGCTATCAGTTCAACAGTGTACAGTTCTAACTTAATACTAAGAAAGTTCTACTTCACTCCTACTCTTCTCCCAATTGCTCCTTCCTCCTGCATAGATATGAAGTGCTACATGGTCTTCCAGCACCCTTCAACATGTAACAGGCCATACAAACGGCACAGCTTCAGCTCTGCCACCAGAGCTTCAGAAGAGTTTCCAGAAAGCTCATTACATATTTTTTAGGGAAAACATGCCAAAGAGGAAAGAAAAATTACGACAACTTACTTGCATGGCAGAATTCTGACAGTGTCTTTCAGTTTATAGTTCTCAATGCACACAGCACAGTTTTCCACATCAACATCTAAACCCTAAAGATGACAACACATGTAAATGCATTACATCTATATTTCATTACAGAACAAGCTTTGTGTAACAGCTAGCTTCACAGAATGTAAAATGTCTAAAATGGTTTAGCAAATAAAAACATCTCCCTCATTTAATTCAAGATTCCATCAAGAGATGATTTGATCAGGTGATACCAAATATTAAAAGCAGCCAAACTCCAATTTTCTAATTTAAACAGCTGTATATGATACCTTAAGTAATTTGTTAAGTCTCAAACGGAGCACAGTAACATTTCAGTTTAAAGTAACTATAAAACGAAGAAATTTTAAGAGATGTCAGCTTAGACAGAAAGGACACAATGTCATTCTTAACTGATGGTCCCAAAGACTTGCAAGTGCTTAAGTAGGATGAGATTCTTGGGGTTGAATACTGCAAACCCCTTCTACCCCACTTTTTTTTTTTTTTTTTTTTTATATATATACCACATCCTAGCAGATATTCCTTGGTAGCAAGAAGAGAATTGAAGTATGCAATTTGGGATGGTTTTTAAAACTTCTCTCCAAGCTCACACCAGAGAGACAGTCAAAACGCAGCATTTCCCCACCTCAATTTGTTTCTTTCTAAGGGTTAAATATCTTTCCTAACAGGTCTTACTGCCTTCTTGAAGCCATGCTTACGGTTGAGTGCAAATATGATGGCTATCTCCAGATACAAGAGAAATAATTCAATGTTAATCTGGTTGTATAAAACATAAGTATTAGAAGAACAGACAGCAGGCCAACTTCTTCCCTTTCATCCCCTCCAAAACAAGTGTTTTGTGTTTACTGAAGCATTTCAATTTCATTACCACAAACACTCAAATGAATTAGTACTGCAAGCAAACTTTCAAGTTCAAGGCAAGTTCTTCCCTCCTTTGCATGCTATCAATTTACATAATTAATGCCTTAAATTCCCAAGTAAATCCAATTAAGACTTTTTTTCTACACAAGCAAAGTTAAGACAAGTATTTATTCTATAAAAAATATTTTTTATTCTGCACAAGAGGCAAAGTCCAAGCATACCATATGTAGTACATACTCAAATGAGCGTCCATTTTACAATAATCCCATAAGCTTCTCAGGAAAGATCTACATGATAGCAAATACACTTTTAAAATATTGACCTACTTTTAGTTAAATACCTCAACTCCAACTGAAGTGATAATGAAAGACTGTACTGTGTCACAATAAAAGAAATATACTCTTTTAATCATAATGGCTGAAAGGAAATATTTCAAGAAAAAATGCATATTTACAGCGTAGACGGAACTGTATTTCCAAATAAACTTACATTAGTTCATGAAAGTACCTCTGCATCATTAAGTTTCATAAATTTGCTGATAGTAGGCTGATTCAAATCAAATTAGAAGACGTGATTTACCAAGCAGAAAACCTCTATTTTAATAGAGAGATTTTAATCTAATCTCATTCTACTTTGCTTAACTAACATGGCATTCATAGTTACAAACAGCATACTACGTAACAACTTAAATTCCCCCATTTTATTTATTTTAGTCAAGGGTATATTGATGGGAAGGAACTACCTGTAACACTGCAGAAGTCCCATAATACAAATCCTTTTTATAGGTTTACTGAACATCAACTTAAAAGCAGGTAACAGCTTCCTTGTTGTTCTCGCCATAGGTTTCAGCATAACCCTTTTACATCCATTTCTTCCTACGCTGATGTTATGCTTTAATACTGCTTTACACAAGGTCTGGTTCAATTCCATCTTTCTCGATCTCTGATCTCATCATTGTATGAACAGAAGTGTGAACATCCCTCTGTTCACAGCTTGAACTAGATTACTTTTTGATGGAATTTAGAATATAATTAAAAGTAACAAATACTTGTAAAATGCTACTTAAACATGCTAAACGCATAAGAGGAAAAGAGGCAAGTTCGAAGACAGTTTTTTTCATTTCAAAACTGATTTACTAAATGAAGGACATATTGTCTGTAGCATGTGACCTGAGCTGAACAGCTTCTGTTGAACCACAGCTTTTAAAGTTCTTACACATAAATGTCCTTTCTCACCTTAATTTTATTCATGGATTAAAAGAATTAATCCTTGCTTTACATCTCTGAGCAAATCAGTCCTTAAGTAAAAACTAGTCAAATAAGACAAATAAGGGTAGGAAAAAATGCCTACATAGTAGCAGAAGTCTAGTCATAAACTAATTTAGCATCTAGGATCAGAGGTGCCTGAAACTGACTAAAATAATATTTTCTTTCAAAACCTTGGCTTTTTTCTACTTCAGTTATTCCAATACAGGTATGAGTTCAGGCCGTATGCTGTCAAAGCTAACTTTTTGAAAGCCGTTTTAATTTTTAGAATAGCTTTATTTTAATACATGGAAATGTACTTCTAAAAAATTTATGCTTCAGGTAAGTCTGTACAGCTCCTTAATGTATCGTATTCCAAAAGATGAAACAAGTGTTTCATTCTTCAAAGCTTTTTACATTTCTAAGACCTTCTGATCAATAAAAAGATGGATGTTCTTTTAAGAAAAAAATATTACATCAGCTGTAAGAACTGTGCAATCAATAGGTCCTAGGTAGTATTTGGCAATCAACTTGTTGATGTTTTCAAGTGCTGATAAGATATTAGTGTTTCCTCATCTTGACAGTTATCAGCCCTGTAGTCTCCGGCAACATTCTGTATAACCAGGTATTATTTGCAACAAAACAGCCTCACATTTCACAAGTGGTTCAAATTTGACTCCTCAATTTTAAGCTTGGCCTTCTAAGCAAAGGTGCTAAAATGAGCCTAAAATTGTAAGAGTCACACTGCAATTACATTATGAGAATTTTAGTTTAAATTCTACAAAGACATTACAACAGTTTTTAAATCATACAGTAATAACCAGAGCCACTGAATTACCTTTTCTCCACGTTTCACAGTATGCAGCTGAAGCTGGCTGATTGCTTTCTTGGTTTCTTTCCTATGTCCCTTGAATAAAGATTTTAAATATTAGTACACAAGTTAGTTTTAGGAGTTACATTTCAAAGCTTTTAAATATTTCCATGTGGATTATTAAGTCTTCTGAATGCGTTTACAGATTCATCTCTGGCTAGCTAATTTGTTTACAAAATACTTCCAGACAGCAGATGTTGAACAACTGCAAGTTTTGCATTCTCGGGGCACAGCAGCAAACATTATCTATAAACATAGTGCTCTTACAATGAACTCAACCAGTGCAGAACTACACGGACCAAGCTGACATACATAGCCTCGTATCGTGACTGCCTGCATCAAGGGCCTTCCTGCACACGAAAATTGACACTAATTTAGGCTTTAGAGGCATCAGAGCTGAAACAGCAGCTGTATAACCAGACCTTCTAGTTAGGCAAGCCCATAAGCAAGCACATTGCATGTTTTGCACAAGCTTGAGAGAAGGTGGAATCCTGCCGGGCAGCCTACAGCTGGCCACCAGGTCAAAAGGCTGCTTGTAGCTATCAATGCTTCCCTTCAGTTAAACACTGTCTCACATGTTATACAAAGCTTTGCACTGAAAGGACACATTATGCAAAGGAGATGACAAGAAAGGCTTAACAGACACGAGACACCATACTGGACTTCTGTACAGTAACAGTCCTAATTATGCTTAGAGGGGAAGCAAGAAAAGAAAGCTGTACTGTATTCCAAGACAAAGTGCTAGCTACTGCTAGAAACTGAGAAACCAACACTCCCAATTAACAGATGTTGATCTGTCTAGCAGCAACCCTCAATGATGAAACACCATAAAGGAATAAGAAAAACCATAATGGAAGCTTTTCTCTGTAATAACTGCAATGACTTATATTATTCTACAAACTTATAGTATTGAAAATTCAGGTTTTTTTAAATGCTGTTAAAAAGAATTAGTCTGAAAGTTCTCTCAGAAACAGACAGACAACCAGCCAGCAGCAGTCTGTTCCACCTTTTATATCAGCTCAGAGTTTTCTGCACAGTCTTGTTTCATCTTAAGTAGCAAGGAGGTCTTCCAAAGATTTAGTACTAAACTGATGGTAGAATAAATCTTAAGACACCCGTGTTCACCTTCACTTAGCAGCTACACAGTAGCTTGCTTTAAAGTATGGCATACTTAACTCCCAAGTTTTAACTAGAGTCAAAAAAGCCAAGCAAAATAAGATTTGGGTTACAAAAGTGGCTTTTTGTTTCCAAAATTCTTTCAAGACTCCTAATGATATATCCTCACCAATATCTTTACAACATTTTCAAACTTTGCATAGTTTTGTAAATTTTTGTTTTCAACAGGCATTTTAAAAGAGGGAGAATTGAGAAAGTGGCATAATCTTCTAGTGCTAGACAATTTCATTTAATTAAGAAGCATTTAGATTACAAGCCCAAAGGCAAAATCTATTAAGAGTCTGTGGTACGTATTTCTGGGAAACATCACATTCACTCTGAAAAATGCTCTCTTAAAATTATTCATAAAGCATGTGAACTTCCCTTAGCGCGACCTATCCTAAAGCCAACAGGAAACAGCAACGTTCTTCACCAAACAATTGTTACAACACAAAAACACACCCCTTTTTCTATAAATACTTCTCAAAAATTTTGTTTTCTTGAAAGTATTCTCAGAATGTAAATTCTAAGACTTAAAGCTTAGTAAAAAAAGACTCTAGGGAACCAACATTTCAAGGAGAACACAAGTTTAACCAATACAGAAGTCCCACTTGTTATCCTCTCAGTTACTGAAAAGATAAATTATTTTCCTAGATGAGTCCTGTAAGTCCTTATCAAAGCTCAGACTCCTGAAGGCAAATTCCCTTCCCTCCTCCCCCAAAGCTAGAATCTACATGTTCAAACAGAAGGCAGGGAGGTCCACGTGATAAGTAGTCATTTGAAACAAATTTTTTTTTTGTTCTGAACTGAGGATTAAAAAAAACAAAAACAAAAAAAAGAGAACTGCTTGCAAAGAAAAACAAGTGCAACTTTCTTTCGCACTGTTAGTAGAGAACTGTGGTAGAGCTGCTGATGACCGTGGAAGGAACCCAACCTATTTGCAAGAGTTGAAAAGCACAGGGAAGTGCCACCCTAAGATATTTTCAAAACTGAGATGGACTAGGTCCTCAACAACTCCATGTAAGTTGCTCTCTTAAGTGAGGGGGTTTGAACCAGATAGCCTTCAGAGGTCCCTTTCAACCTAAATTATTCTATGATGAAGTACTTCCCTTAGGGGAAGAAAGTAAAGCTGACTTTTTTTTTAAACCTATCAAAGAACAGGAATGTGGAAGGGACAAATAAGGAGCAAAGTCATTCCTTCCCAATCTTCCCAGTACTCCCACCGCTCTCAGCACTTCAGGTAGTTCAAGAGAGCTGAATCTCACCACACACGCTCCTTCTAGTCTGCTGCAATTTGGTACTCTGCAGTAGAGTTGTAGGATTACAAGTACGAAAAGTAGTTTTCATAAAGCCTTACAACCAAAAATTCTAGTCCTAACTACTTGTGGGTCTTATTAAGAAAAAAAAATTTACCATGGTCTCTTTCCATTAAAAAAAAAAGTCTGGTTAGGGAAGTTAGTACTTTCAGGATGAAAATTACTGAAGAACAAAAATAATTTTTAATGTCAAAAGGAAGGAAGTTCAGTTAGGTGACAAATCACACAAGAAGGCGTCTTTACTCAGTTGTTGACAAGTAGCTAAACATATTTCCCACAACTTCATATGGGTATCTAATAATTATAACTAGCCAAACAACTAGTTTAGCACAATTAGCCAATTAGCACACTGCTTATTAGCCTCACTAACCATTACTGAGCAGCATTCACAGATAGTAAAGTAGCAAGAAGGCACAGATCTTCAAGAATGCTTCAATAAACAAGCACAGTTAGGCAACTGATTTGACATGAGAAGACTGTAAATACTCTAAAGCATCATCATCTCAAATTACCTGGTTTCCAAACTGTGATCCTGTATACAGGAAACGTTGTATATAGTAAAATATGAGCCAAGCGAGCGATATAATCATCATGGTGATGAAAGCGATGGCTACAAACACAACCGACTGACCACTAATATACTCCTGCACGTGTCGTGTGCCAACACCAATAGTCATTTTTACTGGAATCCCTCTTCGTACTGGCTCCAATATCTCTATTCCTTTTGGATAGCCAACCATTATCACCACTGTATTTCCTGTTCCTGTTGGAGGGGGAAAAAAAGAAAAAAAAGAAGTCAATCATCACAGTAAAAATTTAGGCATTCTGGCTTGATTGTAATTTGGGCTTCTTCAGCTAAGATCAGTGAGCAAAGTTAGAGGAAAACCTCCCAGTTCACTTCAGGCATAGCAGACTTTATATAAAGTTCACTAGTAAAGAACCCTTTATTTATACTTTATGAAACTCTCAAACACAAGATAAACTTCAACAGATGCATCTTTACTGTTCAAAGTCCTATACTCCACACAGTGAGGTGGGATGTGGATGCCGTGCAAAAAAAACAGGCAAGTTATACACATCTCATCTTGAAGCTGCTGAAGTTCTAACATGCAGCTCAGGAACAGCTGGTCTTTTATTTGTCAGTGTGAGAATTTTAGCTGCAGCTGGAGACAGTATGTGAATACCATGAAGAGAGACACATTCAATTAAGTTTTAATCTGAATCCATAGCACAATTACACTGGATATGTGAACAAAAAGAAAAAATATTCAGATATTTAATATTACATTAAACACAAATACCTACAGATTCTTCAATACTAAGTATCCAAAATGTAATGAGACTTCATGACAAGGACTTGCCAAGACATACTTTGGGACTCTTTTGGGAGCATGGAACCAAAGGATTTTTCTATTATATTAGAACTTGAAAGCACTCAATCCATATGAAAAAGCACCTAATTCCAAAAAAAACCCTTTAAGCATCACACTGACATCAAAAACAATAAGATACTGTCAAGACCGACTAGCAGAAATCAAAGATCCTCTGTGACTAGAGGTTTACTCCAATTTGTCTGGAAGCATCTCCAGTATTGTCTCAGAAACTTCTAACCTAAGTATTACAAAATAAATTACAAACAAACATACTTGTTCAAAATGTCCCCTTTCCAGTGGCCTATGCTATTATTTATTTGAATAGTTTTTACTCTGTGCATACCAACACTGCTATACACCCTTGGTAAGTCATGGCTTTATGGCTTGCTTTGCACTCCTACCTCTGAGAAAAAGTGAAACTAAGCTTGATTCAGAGAGAAAGAGGAAAAAGAAAGAAGAGAGGGGTTTTCCTAGCCAGAAAGCTAAAGCTGTAATGTCACCTTTTTAGATTCACAAGCCTAGCTATCTGCAACAAGACCTCCCACCAAAGACTTAAAGCCTTTTTCCCCTCCCGGCTGTGTTAGATTCACTATTGAGAAGCTATGTCAAAAGAAATGGCTGCCTAATTTATAACATTACATCAAGTGGGGATTTTCAAAAGTCAAAGCAGCATTCCAGACTCACCCACCTCTCTGCCTACTAAGACAAAGAGTTATTTGCCTGAAACATTTCAAAAAAACTCCTTTAGAGACGGTTCTGGTTGTGACACCTTGTCAACATGGCCACTCTGCTACCATGCCAAGGTGAATTTGCAGAAGTTTATTTCTGTACATAGCAGCTCCTCCCTTTGTAAGGTGCAGACAGTCTGCTGTGGATGAAACACCAAAGATTCCAGTTATTAGTTGAATAACCTTCCTACCTCAATACCAGTTACCCTTTGTCAGCTTCACTTTAAGCAACCATCCCACTTCTGGTCACCTACTGTAAGAGCCTTTATACCCATCTGCCAGATCCAGGCCCAGCAACAGAGCAGGTTTTCCAAACAGGGCTACGTTTCTGGAAGTTTTGAGGATGGTGCAGAGAGACAAAGAAAAAGATGCTACTGGGGAAAGGCCCTACTTGTGCCTCCTCTCAGGCACCCCACTCGGCTCGCCAGCAGCACCCACCCAGCTCCCAGCAAGCGTTGCCTTAATTGATGGGTGCATTAGGAGACACAAAGCAGTGAAGCTGAAGACCAACAGGACAAATCCACAAGCAACTAGGGTCCTCTAGTTCTGCTCACCAATAATGTGCCGATCCACATGATACCACAAGTCCAAGCATATTAAGATTTGGCTAATTAATATTATTCTCCTCTCTGAACCAGCATGAAAGCATTACCAGAGAGACTCATGAATCTCGTAGAGAAGAGAGCGTGTGAAACACTCCTTGCTTTCTGACCCTGCACAGCCCCGCAGGGAGTTAACAAGAAAAGAATGTATGAAGGTAGAAATTTATCTCACATTGCGAGAACTGTTATCCACATACCTAAATCAAGAGATTAGGTACTATGTCCTTAATCAACTGTAAGAGTTACAAATAACAGAAGGGGTGCCTAAGGATGGCTAGTGAATGGTACAGGAGTGCTGGAAAGATTTATGTGGTTTCATTCAAGCTTGGGGAAGAAAAGAAAGTTTCAAGATTAGAGGCAGTCTGGATTTTTCAATCAATAAAGGTTTCCTCCTTAATCCCAGAATCCTCAATCAGTTTAATCCTGCTATCTAGTTCTCTGCAAGATTTCTAACAAAGAAGTATTTAAAAACCCCACAACAATCAGTAATGCCTTTCTCTGTTTTGTCACTAGCATGTCCAACTATCAGCCAGTTATCTTCTTGAAATGGAAGTCAGGATACTATTGTGCAATGGCTGCTAGACACTGCAACACCTTCTAGTTTTAGAACTAACACAAGTATGCCATACATGGTTAAATAATTCCCATTAAAAGCATTTTAACAGTTTTAAAGGCTTGGTGACGAATGTGCCATTAAAAATACATGCAACTAAACACGATGGCCTTGAAGGTCACGAGACAGAAGGAGAGGAAGAAAAAAAATTATTGCAATCCACAATTACAAAAGGAACAAGAGCAGTCTCAGAGAAGCAGTTGCCCTGAGCAGCCTGTAAGACTAAGGGCTTTAACTCATTCCTCACTAATTTTAGACTTCTATTCTGAAATACATAATTCAAAGACTGACGTGCTGTTGAGTCATTCCGTCAGTTTCTTCAACTGCAACATAACTCAGAGACCTCAAATCACACTTATGAAAGAACTTCAAGTGTCACATACACGTAAGTACTGAAAGCATGTTTTGTTGGCTTTACCTTTCTATAACTTTAAAATTTTGGAATAAATAACCACATTTTTACTCTGCTAGAGTAAACTTCTTTTCTTTTCTAGGTTTGATTGATGCTTCAGTGGAATCAGGTAGATTTGAAATCTGGTATGTGGGGTTTTTTTACTGTTATCACCCAAATAGAGCAGTGAGAGCTGGCAGATCCTTAGGATACCTGGGAAGGAGGGCAAATTTGGAACTCTGAAGATGAAGGTATGTTTCCTGCCAGTGTGCCAAGGTTAGTTTTGCTGCTAGTATTGCTAGTCTTCTCTTCAAAAGGAAACCAGCACTCTCCTGATGTGGAAAAAGTAGTACAGATACAGATCTTGATTCAAGGCGTCCCAAACTATCACATTTATTCCCACTCATGCCTACAGATAAAGATAATTTTCTATCATCCGGAAACCAATTGCATACTCTAGTTTTTGTCTTCATGAGAAACACCTGAAAGATCCCAGATTTTGAACACCTTGGTAAAAGTGTTTGAAGTCAGTCCTTAGATCTGTTTAAGCATAGGCACCCTACTAATACTGCCACAATTAACACTGAATGTTCTCTTTAGCTCCTGGTCGAAATGAATGTCTCTGATCTTTACCAAACGTGTAACAGTACACTAACAATCCAATGACAAGCTTTGTCTCAACCATCTACCCCAACCTCATCTCACCAAATCCCTGGTGCGTGTTGTGTCTTCACCTGCCTCAAGAAGGAGGATGCGTAACCAGAAGAGTCAAGTAACCAACACTGGTACACATTCCTCTTTCCACATGGGTTTCCAACACGTATACACTCTTATGTATAAAATAGGTATAAGCATTTTGAAGTTACTCCTGCTTCTTCAGAACAACATAGCAGCTCAGCATCATACAGTCACTCTCTGAGTTAAGCAAACCACTGATTTCAGTTCTGTCTTTTCAGTAGTACAGTACAAGAAGCTTGTGGTAGAAAGCATCAGTAATACAGAAGTTATGCACCACTTGAGAATCCTGAGTAGTGCTGAAAACAACGTAGCGAAGTTTAACTACATGCCAAAATAACCCTATCTCTGCTGCTTTGGAGCTGGCAAAAGATCACAGAATCATGAGTACAAAGTCATTCACATCTATTTTGTTCAATATATCTGCATAAAAAAACATGACAATGAAGGAACTAGTTGGGTATATTTTGGCAAAGCTGCACCAAACCAAAGACCATTTTCTTTATGTAGCCAAAGTCATACACTCAAGTGCCAAGCTTCCCTTAAATCCACAAGCCAGGCACCAAAGCTCCACTCCAGACATATCTCAAACTATTGTAGCCAGTCCTCCTTCCTCCATTCCCCCTGTGTGTCAAGCACAATCATATTTTACTTTGTAGTGTTCAAAGTATCAAACTGATGTTCTGATCAGGATCACCAAACCCTCCAAACCCTAGTGGGGATTCAGAGATGGCTGGATGACCAGCACAAAGTATAACAGGAAAAATATAGAACCAGAAGACTTTTTTTCTTTACACTGCAATATACCTCTTCCTCCCTCTAATTTCTTGACGTGCACTGAGCCTCTAATTCTCCTTAGTCTGCTCTCCACTATATTCCACACCTTGCCTCTCCAGGCTCCCCTCCAACCGACTCCCAGATAATACTTACATACAATACTTATTTTGGTTTTGGAAAGGAATTTGCAGCCTCTGTATTATATTAAGTTCACCACCACCAAAACTGAACAGAGTTAAGACTGCCTGCAAAGTCTATATTCCTTCAGTTTTATTCCTGTAAAACTGAAGTTTGAGTTTATACTACTCAGATTCAATAACTGAAGTACAACTCCGAGTCATTTGGGCAAAATGAGTATCTTCCACTGGAAAGAACCACCTCAGCCACATGTGAAGTTGCTTCACTATTACTTCTCTCGAAGAGGGAAGTCATCCAGCATTTTGAACAACGTAATTCGGGCAAAGAACAAATGCCTGAAAAACATGAGACACATCAGCAGAGTCATATTTGAAGAACCTTCTTTTGGAAGGAGGGACAGGAGTGCAAGGCTACATATTCAAACTCTCAACTCTCCTGTTCCAAAACTTTAATTAAAATCCCTACTCACTGCACTCATGAAGCTCACAAGGTACCCATGAAAAATAACTAGTGTGCAGAGTATTTGGAATATTTGTCCTTTATCAAATGCTTTGACACCAGCTAGAGTAAATCACTTCTTTGCCTAATCAAGAATCTCTCTTTTTACTCAAGTTGGGATATGTCTAAAAACACCAAAAAACCACCAACAGCAATAGTACACACGCATCACACACACCAGAAAGTTCAAAGGCCACGTTTTTCAGGAGGAGAATTAAAAGATGAAACTTTGAGATCAGAAAAGTTACCGATTTATCACCCTCATGCAATTCAGGCTGCGCCTCTATGAGCCGTAACCATTCTTTCATCTCACACCATTTTCAGTGCCACAAATTGCAAATCCATTAAGTGGATGTTCCTTATGCATATAACTCCACTTCTTCGTTACAGCACTGCAGATTTCCCAGTTATTCATTCTCAACACTCCTCCTAGAAGCATGGTTTGTTTCCTCATGTATGAGTTCACAAACCCCTTCACACAAATGGCAAACTTGGATCCTGTAAAACACAGCTTTACCTTCCACATTTTTCCTTGCCTGTCTTCCACAAACTTTTTTTTCCCCTTTTAAAAAAATCTGAGATTTAAAACACTAACAGTAATTCTTCCCCATATTACCAAAGTGCACTGAAAAATTTAAACATTTACATGTTTGAAAGTTCCAACCATGGAACAAAGATTTGCAACTCCAGCAGAGCCAGGGATTATACTGCAATGTATTACTATATTCCTGCCCCATCCAAACCATCCTGAGGTCCAACCTGCATTTGCGAAGTCAGTATAAGTAAGTACAAATGTATTCTTTTATACATACTGTACTAAATCACACTCTTCGCATAGATACCGCTTTTATCAGCAACATTCTACCAGTTTAAGAAGAAAAAAAACAACCAGCAGTCAGGGAGCACTTCTCTTTACCACTGACAGATGTAACTATCAGCAAGTCCAAACCTGAGCATAAGCCCAAGGTGGTCTTCTGCAACATAGAGATGACAGCAGAAAAAGAAAAAAAAAAAATAAGTAAAATAAGCAAGATGAGAAAAAGAGGAGAGATTTCACAAACAAACAAATAATATTTATGAGAGGCTATGACAGCGCATGGAGAGGAATGTGGGAAAATTCCCACGGGGAAGAAAAAAATTTTGTACTGATTGGCCAATACAGAGTGGCAGCAAGAAAAAAGAAACCAACAGCTGGTAAAGAGGAAAGAATTATTACCCAGCAAAGTACCTTAATTGCCACATGGGATCAAAATCAAAAGTACATCTTACCTAGCACCCCACCTCCGCTTTCACAGTGGATTAAGAACACAATAGATGGGCCAGACTGATCTGCCCAAGCAAGCAGCAGGCTAAGAGGAACCGTAATCACTGTTCCAATCCCCAAGCTGGCGCCACTTGGTATTCCAAGAAGAATACTTGTTCCCCCCCTCCCCCGATATATATGTGCTACGAAGCAACAGCTCCCTAACTGAGATTTTCAGCTCACTATATTAAAGAAAGTAAGTTTGTTTTCTTTAGAAACACATTATGGTTCTACTTCAACCAAGTCCCTGGTCTTCCTCTTCCTCACAACCAAGAATGACAGCCTGGGTGTAAGCAAGCTCATTGTACCAGGACCAAGTGAAACACAGATGAGCAGCATTTTTAGTTTGCTTTGTGTTTGTATCCTCCTCTGCAGACCTTCCAGTTCCTCAGAATTCTACAAATGAAAACACATTTTATAGCAGTTTTGAGGTTTTTTTCCCCCCTTTGATTTAAGCATTTGATGTTGTCATTGCTCATAAAAATCCAGCAAGACTTTAGTGTCATGGCCCAAGCAGAGACTAAAGTGAGAGACATCTGGATTCTATCTTGGCAAAAATTACAGATTCCTTCTGTAGGCTACAGACCATCAGCGCACCCAGACGAGCCAAGTCAACATCCTTCTCTAGGCTTCAGTTTTCCCTACCACATTCGCAAGCCTTTAAGAATTACCTGATGCTTGTATCTCTCTCTCCCATCCTTCACAGACCTGCACAAGGGAGGACGATGAAGCTGTTACAGCAAAGCCTGTACCAGAAGCTATCTTCAAATAGCTACGGCTATGCCTTCAAAGGCCCCAGGAGGAGTCTTCAGGGTACCTGGCGTGTTTCTGCACGGCCTGCGGAAAGCGGCCTACCTGTCACCGCTGCAGCTGTGCTGCCAGGGGGTACAGAGCAAAAGGGCAGCCCAAAATGCCACCGTGTCCCCCAAGGCCTCCAGCCGCAGCTTGTCACACGGCTGCCCGTCTCGATGGCTTCGCTGCATCCTCTCCCTGACACACGGGCTGTAACTTGGAAGACACATGACGGTCCCAGCGTTTCCCCAGCGCGATTCACAGGGAGAGGAAACAAAAACCCGTCTCTTTGTACCATTTTTACGGGGTAAAATCCCCCATTCCTCACCGCGCAGAGCCGCGCTACCGAGGCGGACCGGGGTTAGACAAACCCCCCCTGCCCCAAACCCCTCTTCGGTCCCTCCGCAAGCGCGGGGAGCACCCAGCCCCGTCCCCGCTCACCCAGGTGGGACATGGAGACGGTGCTGTTGCCGAAGCGGGCCTCGTTGTAAATGACCACGGCGGCCGCCCGCTTCCGCGCCGCGTTGGTGACCTTGTCCTTGAAGGTGCAGCCGCCGCGGGCCACCAGGGCGATCCAGGGCGGCGGGTCGCCCTCAGTGGTCCCGCGGCCGCCGGGCGGCAGCGGCACGTCGTAGTCGGTGTCGGTGGCGCAGCCCTCCATGTGCCGGGGCGAGGCGCCGCGGGGGATGCCTACCAGGCCCTGGGCGCTCTCCTTGGGCGAGCTGTCCCCGTAGCGGCCGCTCTCCGTGTTGCCCCGCACCGTGCGGTTGCTGAGCGGCTCCACGTAGGCCGTGCTCACCCACGCCGTGTACCACTCCAGGGCCCGCGCGCTCTGAGCCACCGGCGCCCCCAGCGCCACCAGCGCCGCCGCCACCAGCGCCAGCCGGGCGCGACGCACCATGGCCCGGCCGCTGCCGCCGCGACGCGGCCCGCCGCGAACAGGAGGAGCGGGAGGAGGCCGCTCCCTCCTCCGCCGCTGCCGCCGCGCCTCGCTCTGCCTCGCTCTGCCCCGCGGCCGCCCCGCGCCGCGCCGCGCAGGTAACCCCCGCGCCACCCGCCCGCACGGGCGGAGTCCGCCCGCCACTTCGGCTAATGGCAAGGCGGAGGCCGGGCCGCCCCGCCCCGCCCGGCCGCCCGCGCAGGCGCAGCCCCGCCCCCGGGGGATGCCGGGAGGGAAGCCGGGGCGGGGCGCCGCTCGCGGCACGGCAGCCGCGCTCGCCGCGCCCCGGTCGCCGCCAGCCCAGCGCCCGCGGCGCGTGGGGCTCGGCGCGGCTCTGCAGCCGCGAGAGGGGCCGGCCCGGGGCGGCTCCGGGCCGCGGCACCCGGCGGGGCCGGGCCTGGTCGGGGGGAACACGCTCAGGCCAGGGGAGCTAAGCCGGTGTCTGCGGGGAGTTAGCCTGAAGCGCCTCCTGCGCGGAGGGTGTCCGCTGCGGCTCTCCGCGCACTGGCCTCCCGGTACGAACCCGAGCCCTTGGACGTGGCTTGGCCTTTCCCCCCAGCGATGGGTGGCTGCTTTCAGCCCAGGCGATCAACATGGCCAGTGACAAGCGTGAACTTAAATGAGTCGCTACGGCACCCGCCGGGGCACACCTCGCTCGCATGCGAGGGTGAAGTGGGGCGTCCCGAGGGGAAGGCGGCCGGAGCGCGGGGAGCAGGGACGGACGGGGAGAAGGGGTGGTCAGAAGCCAGCCAGGAACAGAGGGGTGTGCAGCAGCGCGGGGGAAGGGGAAGAAAGCCACTCCAGATAGGAAGGGGGCCTGCCCTGTTGTACTGAGGGGAGCTCATTTGAGAAGGACGGAAAAGGGTGAGAGGGTCGGTACCGTGTAAAAAAAAAAAACCTGGAGAACAATGTATTGAAATAAGAGGTGAAGGTGCTGAATAAACATGATCGTTTTATGGATTCATTTTCCATTAAATAGAAATATTTCATGTATACATCTTCTTAAACACATTTAAAGTCTTACCTATTTCTTCATACATCTGTACCTTTTTCCAGCTTCTGAAATGGATCGCGTGTTTTCAACCCACTACCAGTCTTTTTTGAATGGTCCCGTGCACCTGTTTTTCCTTCAGAAGTCAACAGTTGTGTGATCATACATTGTTAACCTATGTCGTCAAACAACTTTGTCAAACTTAGGTAATGTCCTTTCCTTCCTAACCGTGATTATATGTTGCGGCTGCTGACGCAGATGGTCTAGTAGAGCCTGGAATAGTTTGTACAGAAAGTGTCCTAGGACAAAAGTCATGAGCTTGGTGAACTGCCCTACTCTGTGTCAGCACCAAGGCCAATATGTTCCCATTTCTTTTCCAGAGTCAGTGTTTAAACAGATAAATAACTTCAAATGCAAAGTATTCTTTAAAGTAACTCTTCAGCATTCTCCCAAAATACTTGGCAGTGTTAGGACTCTCTCCAAAGGCACTGAGCATTGTGAGAACAAGATTAAAGTAGCAAAATCAAGAAGACAGCTAAGACTGAGCAGACAAAGTAATGTGGAAGAGGCTGTGAAGAAGGAATTGGAAGTTGAGGGAAGAACATAGGAAAACTAGAGTTAATGAAAAAAAACAGGAAAAAGGGGATATGGCAACAGAGGAGCAGGAAAATGTTAGAAGGCAGAGGGCACGTGGAGGTGGTGGCAGAGTAGAGGCAGCTAAAGGGTGAGCCACGTTGAAGGACAGCAAGTGACAGGCAATTTGGAAGGAGCGTGAATTCAGTGTTTGGCAAAAAACAGATGAAAAAAAGGGACAGTACTTTAGTGAGTCCAAAAATGTCGTTCAAATGAGAATTTTTTGGTAAAAAAAGTGAAAGACACAGTGTAATCAGAATAGACATCACTCCGGAAACGGGATAAAAGCAAAAAGAGCCAGTACAAAGGAAAAGAACAGCTGCAGGAAATGTTCTTTTAATAATACGGAGTCATTGGAAATAGGAAACTGATGTTGACTGTGATTTGTACAGGTTAGGAAACTGTTGTCACGGTCCTCACAGCGAATGCAGTCCAACCAGTGGCAAGACAAAGACTGTAAGGTGTAAATAGGAAACACAAGCTGTTTCCTATAACCTTTATCGGATATGAAGTGGGAATTTTAGTGGGAGAGCTTGAATTTTGTTGAAAGGAGATGGTGCGGGAAAGCAAGATGAAAAGGTAAATTGTCAGCCTTGGCTTAAGAAAATGTGCCAGAGGAAAGTAAACAGCGGAGAACAAGCTGTAACAAGAACTTGTAAGAGCAAGGCTAGCAAGGGAAGAAATACCACTGAGCAAACTTCCAAAACACCATTAATGCACACCTGAGAGGTGAGTGCTCAGTCCCCACGTGCAGAAAAGAAGAGCCAACATTGTTGAGTGACATTTAACTGCCACGGTGAAAGCAAAGCTGACAGTAATGAGAAGATGAAGGAAAGATGAAAGGTGCTTGGCTAGACTTTTCTCCCCAGAGAAAAGCGAGGCTGTACCAAGGCAGATCTGAGTCTCAATTCCCAGAAGTATTTTGAGAGAAATTAGCTTGGTTCAGGAAAACTGGGAAAAAAAAAAAAAAGCAGATGTTCAGATCAGATAGAAATGATAACGGCTGTCAGCAAAAGGTCAGTTACTCTGGCTCATGCTGTACTGCAGACTCTAGAATATTCTACTTACAGTCCCCACTTTGAAATCTGTTTTATTTGCATTTCTTCTCGATAGGCGTTTTGTTAACAACATTCAGTATCTTTAGAAATCAAAATACATTGCAAATTTTAGTACACATCCAGAAATGAGACAGGTTGCATTTCATCCACCTAAAAGTGATGAAAATTTCATCAGAAATGGAGCATTCTTTGGTTAAATAAGAACAGCAGTTCAAACTAGCTGTGCTTAAATCCTGTACATGCATTACGTTTGCACAAATTAGCAAAAAGTGAGAACCCAAGTTTAGAGCTTTGTGTTCCTTTTTTTTCAGCAAGTATACAGACATGACTGAATGTATCTCTTCAATATTGCAAAACCACAGTTAAAGTTTTAATAATACACATTGCGCAACAAGCTTTTTAGGGGAAGCTACAGAAATAACTAAAATACAGAACACATGGAAATAAATTACACATCAGCTAGTTGAAATGCTTAATAAACCCATAAGGGCTTATCAAGACCTTTTATAAAAATGTTTATTTGAACTAATAATTAAAGCACAACAAATAGGATTTTTGCTACTGACTTGAACTGAAGCAAGATCAGACCTTTACAGTCTCAAGGAACTATGATTTTATTATGATATCTCAATAACACTCTTTGGGTTAAAAGCTTTAACAAACATCACTTACCATATGATGACCAATATCACTTGAGACATTTGTCAGTTTAAAGAAAAATGGGAACTAGTATATAATTAATAACATAAAGCCCAATTAAGCAAACTACCATCTCCCCCCCTTTTTTTTTGGTCCAGAAAATTCCATTCAAAACCTGCAGGTCATATTTTTGATGAACTTCTATAGACTTACGAGGACTTCTATGGTAGAGCTGTTCCTTGGGAGAAGGAAGCATGAAATGAGAATGGGTGATTTAAGACAGCATTTCTTCGTGAAGCCCCTTTTGTCACTTCACATGCCATCACCGTTTCATGTTTTGAGTTTCTGTCAAGAGCCTCACGTCAGGTCCATATAGAAAAGCTTCTTGATGAATGTGTCAATTTACAATACAGAAGGTACTCTAATTAATCTAGGTGTGCAGGGAGACAGCCTATAGCAAGTAGGGTATTGTAAATTCAAAACCTTTCTTAGTGCACACTAACTTCTTGAACAGTTAAAGCTCTACGGAACATCGTTGATACAATCCCTTAGTGCTTTAAGGCAAGAGTGTTAGTAAGTTAACAGATAGGACATAGGACCATGTCACTGTTACCAGGCTAAGGATGCAAGTGAAATTGAGAGCATAGTAACAGCAGCATTTCTAAAATTCTTCCTGTTTTCTTCAGCTTGTTTAAACACTAAGCTTGTACACTAGATTTGCTTAATTTCTGTGTGTGTTTAGGGGCGAGGGACAGAATAGGCAGTTCAGGTTTCTCTGGGAATAGTAGTGAACTAGGATAATGAAACATGGAATTAAAGTTGCACAGAAATGTTAGACCTGTGGAGATTCCCTTACCGGGTCTAGTGCTCTGCCTGTTGAACTCAGTTTTAAAAGTCCCATTAATCCTAATGGGCAAAGTATCAAATCCATAGTGGACAAAGCTCTCCATGGCAAAATGATATGAATCAAGGAGAATTTCACTTGATGGTATTCTATAAATTTGTGCAGGATGGGCCATTCTGCTTCAGTACTACACAGTGCAAGATTCAGGGGCAAATTCAAATGGGAAAATGCTGCTCATCTGCCAAAAAAAAAGAAAAAGGAAATGGATTCAGGCAGGACGCTTCCTCGTTTTGCGTAATTACCTCTGCAAAAGATCTGCACAGCTAACAGAGTCTCTGGCAATGACACAAGAAAAAAAATGCTTATAAGTGTCTAAACAAAGTTTTTCCCTGCATTTGTCTTTGATTCTTACAGAATATCAGGAACAGTAGTGATGCCCAGAGCCTTGAACTCGCCCAAGGGCTAAGTGGCCCCTGGTAGTTACACCAGCACGGTGCCCAGCTCCGCTCCGGGAATGACTCCCTCTCTCCATGTGTGAACGAAAATAAGCTCAGCTACACTTAATTGGCTTCCAGCTGGTCATAGCTCACTCAGCTGCCTCTGAGCTCTGCCCAGGGATTAACCTGTACAAGTTCAGGTCACTTGCCCAGGGACCCAGGCTCCTCCTCAGCCCAGCTGTGATGCAGGTTGGTGTCCAGAGCTCAGGTGTCCTCCCAGGGATGCTGGAAGACCTTCCCCACAGGCACAGAAACCCCATCTCAATGTGTCTCGTCCTTAATATAACAGGGAGAACAGACGTATAATTTGCAAACTGTGTAATGACTTGGCTGGTTAGCCATGGGACCTTTCTTTCTGTGAAGCCCTTAGGAACTTCAGAATAAGTTTACGATGACATCTAGAGAAGGGGCTGAAGGTAAATAAAATACCTTTGAACTCTGTTGGTGTTATCACGAGATGACTATTCATAATGTGTTTGCAACAAAGTTTGCACTTTCCACACTAGGAAAGTGAGTTTTTCATGGCCTGAAATAGCTACCTTCTTTGAAAAACAAATTCATGAACAAGCCCTTTAAAACTTGGTGAGGAAACAGAGTTAAGGGACTGGCTCCACCCCTGGGTGAGTTAGTGACTGTTTACAGAAATCCGTTGCACAAATGAGTTAAAAATAAAGCGGTGGCTGGAGAAGGGACGTAGAAAAATTGGGACTACAGGCTATTAAAAATACTTTTGCTGTCTCATAACAGGAACAGGCTAGCTGAGAACATTTATTTAAATTCTTCTTATGAGAATGTTTATACTTGTATTGGGATAATCCTTGTGGGGCTAATTTGCTTTGTGCCCTTCACATGTTTAACCAGCTTTGTGTCAGCGAGAGACAAGTTATACTGGAGCCCTGTTGTTTGAGCTGCTTGCATTTTTTCTACTAAAAGAGATAATTTCAACTCAATTTCTAAGTGAAATATCAAATTAGATAATTAGGGAAAAGCAGATGTAGAAAATGTATGTTAGACAATGAGGACAGCTTTAGCAAAATATTTTTTTAAAACTTACATATCTAAATTTGCAGCTATTAAGTTCATCTTAGAGTACTTACAAATCAAGGGAGACCAAGCAGCAGTAATACCTCCACAATGCATAGAGGATTCTGAATAGGCAATTTGCTTTTTCTGTAAATCAGAACATTATATTTAGCACGTTCTGTAGTTTCCCTGTGGGTGCACAGCAATAAAAGTCAAAACAAACAGATACAAAGCATTTATAAGCAGCATTCAAGATGATGCATTGCCTGTTTGAAATGACACATTTGTACATTGCAGGGTAGGGCTAGTATCCACCTCTCCTTTATAATTTGAAAGTCTGTGTTGGTTTATTTTCACTCTGTTCCATGTAAGACAGGGCTATTTTGAAGCCTTTTTGTAAAAAAAAATCACTGTAAAGTAACCATCTAGCATGAAATTTTAAAAGTGTTTGGAAAGGAAGCTCAGAAGATCTCTATCTCAAAGCCCGCTCAGTCATCCTTTATTTGGAACTGCTTTTAAATACTCTTCTACTGCAATGGCAGAAACTTCTCCATACCAGCTTTGAAGCCAGATGTGCTCAATGTTCATTTTCATGAAGAACCACTCATAGCTGCGAGGCCACTTTCTTACCACCGGGTGCCTGGAAGGACAAAGAAAAGAAAAAAATATTAAAAGCTGTGCCAAAGCATCTGCATAGTCTCCTTTTTAATTCAGCCTAGTGTGCTCAGCCAGAGTGAAACCTGCGATCTGAGAACCACCACCGTTCATCTTTTTTGCCCTCCCTTGCAGTCAGGTTTATGATCTTCCACACGCCAGTCTGGTGAGAACTGCGATGAAGGCAGCCAGTGAACGCCACCTTCCCCCATTGCAGAGCCCCATCTTTAAAGGCAGATGTTGTTTGATCTCTAAGTGAAAAACAGTTAGAGGAGATTCTCTGACCATGTGTCACGGTTGTGCTTGTATCTGTTCAAAGGAAATGGTGTTCTGAAAATATTACATCTTTGGTAGCAGTTGTTGTGGTACGTCAGGAGAGCTAGTAAAACTGGCTAGCGGGCAGAGCACAGCCTCTTTGAGCTGTCGCCTGCTAGAGCCTTCTCATCCTGTATTTCTGTCTCTTTCCTTGGGCCTGCCCTTACAGCTAGCTCGAAGAGACCCCCCCCTGCCAGCAATACTGGGTGCAGACATCTGGTCCCCAAGCCCCTACGAATGCATCTGCAGAGGATGCTGTGGGGTGCTTGGCAGCAGTGCACGGAGTGGATACAACAGCTCAAGCAGCAGTGATCACATGAGCATGGGGGGAAGCGGTGCAAGTCGGGGCAGGGCTGGCCCAGTGCCCCTCTGCTCCTGCAGAGGAGATGGTTAGTTTGGCAACCTCTGGGTTGAGCTGGGGTTTCCCACCATTTTCTGCGTTGTCCCTCTGAGCACCCATGACTGTGGCACTGGGAAGTGGCTCCAGCTGCTGCTAGCATCAGATGGGGTGAGCCCCAGCAGCCCTCACCACGTTGATCTGGCTTTTGCTCACTGACAGTGGAGCATCCACTGCCAAGATGCTGGTGGACTCTGGCTTGTGTAGGAATCTGATTTCTGCAAAGTATGTAAAAAAGACTTGTGTGCCAATATAGCCCCCGTCTATCCCTGGTCCCATTTTTGCTGTTGATGGGACACCCACTGACAGGGTCCCACCCTAACCCCTTCCAGCAGGCCAGAGGGAATATGGCCTCTGGGCTGTTTTGGATCCCAGCTCATCCCAGTTTCCCAGCAGTATGTGATTGACCAGGCAGGGTGTGCCTGGAGGACGGTCCCTGGCAGCCTGTGTGGGAGATGCGTGTCCCAGCTAAGGTTTGGGCTTTTCACGCTTGTTATTCTGAAGACCCACTGGAGGGCATGGGGGCACACCCTGGGTGTGGGTGTATGTGTCAGGGTTGTGCTCGCATCTGCTCAAAGGAGGCTGTTCGGTAAGTATTGCGGCTTTGGTAGCAGGTGTTGTGGTACGTCAGGAGAGGTAATAAAACCTGTAAGCTCCACCTTGCAAACAGGCATGAGCCCAAAGGCAGCAGAGCTCTGCTCTCTCTCTGAGTAGGGGGCTGTGGCTGAAGAGCACAACTTGTTCTAAGGTGGGGAAGAATCAGTAAAGGTAACAAATACACCCTGGATTTATGGAATCTCTCCTTGGATCCAGGTGAAATATTTTCATAATCCCCAGATTATAAACCACATGCTTTACTGGAGCCCAATACCGACTAATCGCATGTCCATATTTCATTACCTCAAGAGTTAAAAGGGGGTTGCACAGCTCTGCCTGTTGTTCCAAGCCATGCAGGAGCCAACATGCTTCGCAGCCCCAAAGTGAAGATCAGGCTTGTTACTTCTCAGATTTTCCAAACCAAACAGCCACATCCGTGTATTTGTCTCAAACCTGTGGGTTGCACTCTACTACGTGCCTGTTATATACAGACCTGGAAAACATTGCTTGCTTGGCAAATTCCACTTCCTCCGGAGGCACTGTGACCATCTGTCCCGTGAGAGTCAGCCTGGCGCACCTTGGATCCTCTGGATCGATTACATTTTTTCTGTGCACAGAGAAAAATGCTCATGTGTAATAGCTTGGTTTCTTTGTTAAGGGTTTTGGAGAAATAGGAACTCCTGCTCGCATATATAAAGCTGCAATATTTTGTCAAGCCTTGCAAATCTTTTCTACTCCCAGCGATAACATTGAGGGGCGGCTCTTGAAGGAATACTCACCTGAAACATCTCTACTGTAGATATTTGCTTAATCTTCATTTATGCTCTCAAAAACTGGATTAATATAAGTTAGATTCTAAAAAATGTGAAAATGGCAGTTTTCCCAGACATATGTACAGACCTGAATTCAGGTTTCTGAAAAGAACTACTGGGATGCTTAGTCTGCACCTTACGCCTGCAAAATAAGTGTGCATACGTGAATTTCTGCATAAAATGTAAGGTCTTTTCCTTGTGCCTATCCTAGAAACTCAATCTTTGTTCATTTTTTACCCATTTTTCAACTGCTTTACATGAAAGAGACAAGTAAGAGCTATTAAAAAAATTTCTCCAACTGCCTTCATCCTTCAGACCAAGACAGGGAAGGTACATGTTGCTTTTTTGGCTCTTTCTATGCAGTAATAATAAATAACTCCCATTAGTAGCTGCGGGGCAATTGCTGACTCTGACATATACAATACAATGATATAAATCATAAGTAAATTGACCAGTTGCAAAAAAAAGTTCTATGAAATGACTGCAAAGGCCTGATCCTGGCAAGTGCTGAGCAGCCCCACATCACATTGCCAGCAGTTTGAGACTGCTCAGCATCTCACGGGACTGTCTCCCCACATAAGAACATAAGCCCAAAAAACTACATTAGGAAATGAAGACTGCGTTTCTTCTTCTCTGTGTTTTAATCTGAAGCAGTAAATCACAGTAAAATACATCTCATCTGTGTGCAATTTTACTTAAAGATCTTGGCTTGAGCCCTTTAGCCTTAACTATGTGCAATCTGCAATGGTTGGGGTTTTTTTGGTTATAATTTGCAATATGTGTCTATTGCATGCAGGAAACATATGGGCACCCTCCTGCAGCTAATTTAACACCTGCAGATTTCCCACAGATGGTTATGAAGGACTGTGTAGCTCCCCGGATAAAGTATCTGCTTTTATAGATAGGGCCATGAGCAGAGATACGCAAGGAGGTATAGTGGGCTGATTGATAACTCAGCTATGCCCAGTGAGCACTTGGCACTGTCTGTAGCCTGAGCTCCAAAGAGCCATTTGCAGTCACATTATAGCTGGGATGTTTTTTCAGCATCCTGTTCAGTCTGGAGCAGGAGTTGTCTGAAGGGGGTGTTCAGCCTAACGACCTCTGGACAAACCTCACTCATGCTCTTTTTTCCTCCACCACGCTTTCTGCAGGGGAGGAAGGGCAGCTGCCAAAGATCAGGCTCAAACTTTCTGTTCACATCAATAAATAATGGTTGAATTTTCTCTAGTACGTTTTTTTTATTATGAAGGAATAAATGAATGGTGTTCTCAGTACCTGAAAATCTGCATTCCTGTCCTGGTTTCATTGGGATTTTGTTTCGGTTTGTGGTCAGCCATGGTAATCAAGGCTATTAGCAGTTAAATCCAGGGCAGCTGACCCAGGCTGGCCCACAGGTGTATTCTATGTCATTGACATCAAGTTCACTATAAAAGGAAGGGCTTGGGGAAGAGAGATGGGCCTGGTTTTGGTCTCTTCTTTTCTCACCTACCTCTTTCTTATTCCTAATGATTGCTATTCCTGGAGCATCTTACTGCAACTTTGTAGCTAAGTATATTTTGTGTGTTTTGTATTATCATTTATATTGGTTTCTTTATTTTATTAAATCTGTTCAACTTTAACCCATGAGTCTCCCTCCTTTTCCCAATTCCCTTCCTCAGTTGGGAAAGGGACATTGGGTGAGAGAAAAACTGTTATTGTTTAGCCCTGGGTGTGGGCTAAAGGTAGACAATTCCCTACTCTGACACTGGTTTTATTTCTATCAGTGTATATCAGAGTACAAACCTGTCTACTTGCTCACCTTGGCATGCTGTAGATCTTCAAAGCTAACTCCTACTGCATGCTGAAGATGCAGGTTCCCAGGTGGCTTATGGTGGCCTGAGAGCATCCTGCCCCTAAGCAGGGATGCCCTGGGGACACCTGTAGCTCCTGGCATTTCTTTGGTGTAGCCTTTGGGTGTTGTGTGGCTGTTCAGTGTCCATGGTCCAACAGGAAGCTCACCCACCAAAACATGAATAAATATAGGTGAATACAGTGTATGCAGCTGCAGAGAGAGGAGCTGAGTCCCACATACAAAGGGTGTCAGCGGAGGGCCTGCCTGTCCAGCCAGGGCAGTGCAGATTCACACGCTTGCAACTGTTGGCCCTGGATATCAGAGTCTTAAAGTCCATTTGAAGTGATCTCCTGGTCTATTGTTATCTTTTGTGCTTAATCTTAATACTGTGTCAACACTGCTGCATACCTTTATGTATTGAACTAGATGATTCTTAACAATATGGAAGGGAAGGGACTTCTCACTAGCAACATTTCAGTTCAGAAGTTTGCTTTAAACTAGTAACTGTATATCTGTGTCTGTGAAACCATTTCCTCCGAAGCAAAAAAAAAACACCAAACCCTGAAGAGCTGGGAAGAGCAGATGTGCTTGGAAGTGCCTTTCTTGGGTATAGCTCCTAGGTAAGACCTTGTTAATTACTTTCAGAGAGGAATTAGAAAGGGATTGTTATTAAAGGATGTCTGCATTTCACAGAGTGGATCAAGGCGATAGATTTGGGCGTGATCAGGAGCAGTAAGAGATTTTGGTCTGACACCTTCTCAAATTACAATTATTTGATCTTTTTGTGCAAGTACATGTTTATTCTAAAAGCATACTCATTAATTTTGAGTAGGCAATAGACCTGACATGGCTGTGGTTAAGCAGTGAATCCTGCCTGCCTTTGCTGAGACGGTTTCTCCTGATAGGACCAGTGTCAGATGTGACTCTTCTCCGATTTGCAGGAAAAACTGCTCTCTGCATATTTGGCTGACAACAAAACCCACTCACTGTACATCCTTATCTAGAATGGTTTTACTTCTGTTTTTTTTTCCTGGCTCCTTCTTCTGTTTGCAGTTTTCTCTGTGTTGTTCCCTCGTGAGTCAGGGTGTAACACTAATCGACAAACACAATACTATCATTCCCAGTTAAAGTTATTCAAACTGAATTTTGCACATTAGAATAATATTCTGGAGGGTCAGTTTGTTTTTCTGGGAAATGAGGCAAACAAATTATTTAAGATTATGTTAGATGAAGGTTTGGAAGAACTGAACAGAACAGCGATACATCTGAGCTCAGTACGCTCTGTTATTACTTTGTTGGCTTTGCTTTTAGTGTTGCCTCTTATCATACGTTTTCTGTTTCAGAATAGGAATCTTGTATTCTAATATTACGTTAGCATTAGAGAATTTTCTTTATCAAAGGAGCCTTTCATATTCTGAAGTAAATCTGTTTCTGCATAGTTTTTGGCATACTATTTCCCTACTAATGCGTGATTACTTTTAAACTTTCTAAACCATCAAAAATCACTAAACTTACAGCTACCACTTCTACCTCTATTGCGAACAGGTCTTGAGTTTTCAGTGGTGTTACCAGTGCAACTAATGTAAGTACAGGCTTTGCTTCCTAGGAGTAAAGAGATATAGCCAGGGATATATCTCATATTTTTGCTAAAAATAATAAAGGGATACCAGGGATAAATAGGTATATTTACTAAAATATTCCTCCCTCACATCTGTAGAGGTCTAGTCATGCATTCAGTAGTAATTTCTTGCCTTCTGTATAAAGAAACACATATTCAGCTCTCAGTCCTTGGGTCCTTTTATCCTTGTTGGCACAAGAACAAGTAGGTGTGGAGGAGCAGCTTCACATAACATTTGTGCGCTGCTGAATGGGAGTAAAGGGGAAGCAGAGCCAGGGGAGAGACAGCATGCCAGTGGCACTGTCTCTCTGTCGACAAAACCCAAGGTGGCTTCTCAGGCCCTGTCTTTACCAGAATCAGGTCCTCTGTCTCCTTGGAGAGGGTTTAATGAAGGCTGTGATAAAATATGAACTGAGGGGAAGAGAAAGCAGGGGAGTGTGGAAGGAGACCAAGCAATCAGGAACACCTTTATTTTTTAATGCTTGTGTAAATTACATACACCTTGTTGTAGAAATTGAGGGAAGCCAGACTCAAATGGAAGAAGATTGAGTTTATGCATTTTATAAGAACATAGTACATTAAGAGAGATTATCTTAATTATTCATCTGATTTGTGAAGAAAGAAGAATTGATTGTCTCCACTCCTCTGCCTACGGTGAGCAAACTAGGCGTGCAGAGTTTGACCCAGTCCAGGCAGTTGTCTCTTCCCAGCATGTGAGATGAGAGCACGAGCTGCATTCCCTTACAAAGGTGCCAGCTTTGCTGAGCTTAAGGAGAAGTCTGCGTCCAAGTGAAATACGTTTCCCAACAGCAGCGCAATTCCATGAAGCGCACTACTGATGAACACGTCCCACTTATTTTACTCCGTACCACTTCCACATTTTCTAGGTCATGGTTCAAGAGTGGTTCAGAGTAAAGAGTGCCACCTACTCATTAAATTGTTTACTACACTAGCCATCTCTTGGATTTTAATTAGAAGATTCCTATACAACAAGTAGCCAAGTCCAGATCTGATGAACCCATAGTTCAGGCTGATGCGGTTATATTGGCACACGAGGTGATGATGTTGGGACTTTGTTAGGATTCCCTTTCACAGCTGAGATCTCTGCTTTGACTGACAGTGCTCCATCTCTTGGTTTCTGACCAAAAGTATCCCTATTATCTTCATTCTCACTCAGCCTCTGCAGTCCATTAGTGAGGTGAAACAGATCTGGGACAGATCAGCAGTAAAGGCAAAATACGAGTCTGGGAGGCACTTGGGAAGGAAAACCAGGTGTCCCTGAGAAGGAATCGGTAGGAGGAAGGTGGGATAGTTCAGTAATGCTCCAGGGACTGGGGAGGGAAGCAGGGGTCTATGGAGGGCAATCTCTCTCTTTTTCTTCTTCCCCAGCCTCCTTTTCCCACAGAGAAGCTGCCATCCTTCTCCTTGATCCCACTGAGGAGACAGGACCTTCCATCCTTCCTGTCAGGATCCATAAATCCTCCCCTCTCCCCTGAACACAGTTCTCCCTGCCCTGTGAGAAAACACTGCTCTGCTCCTCTGTTCCTTGAGCAGAATGGAAAATAAGTTGGGAAAGAGCTTTCTCCTGTTCCAGAAAATGAGAGCCATAGAGCCAAGAAGAAAGCCCCAGAGAACAGTTTTCTTACATTTGTTTCTACTTTAGAGCATGCAGCTCATGCGTGGCATAAGGGCAATGACTGTCTCCACACATCCTAACCTCTCCATACAAAGCCATGCAATTAGGAGGTGGGGACTGGCTGCTGGAACAGCTCATCCCTGTCACCTCCCACAGACACAAGGTAGGCACCCTGTCACCCTGCGCAGGGCTCCTCTTCGCCTATCCCCAAACTGGGCACGAGGTAAAGACTCGGAGTTATTTTCTAGTATATACAATACATCATAGGATTTTTTTGTCCCCTAAAATCTACAGAAATGAAAGGAAGAAATGCTATGTCCTCAGTGAATTATTGTAAAGTGCTTGTGATTTATCTTCATAAATGTGATTATTCTTGAAAAGCAAGTTATCTTCCTCACACATTTCATTTGCTCACCACTAACTGCCAGAGTCTCTGAAGCAGAAAGAATGTGTTGGTGCTGCCAATCTGTGTGGCATAAACGTCAAACAAAATCTCTGCTGAAAGCAGTTTCATAATCTGAAAAGCTGTTGCTGGCCTTCAGCTGGATACGGCTGGGCAGTTTTGCCCTGCCCAGCTCTGATTTTCACACGGATTTCTTTCTCAGCCATGTTTGAGACCCAGCAAAGATAGTGAAAAAACATCTTTGCTTTTGCTTTTGGAAGAGCAGTCTTCTGTTCTGAATCTGAAGTTGGTCTTGGGAGCTGAAGAGTACTGGTACAATGGCTATTCTGCATCTAAGTGATCCTGTATTCATAGTATACCTGTTTTCGTGTTTTAAATAATTTCACTCTTCCTAGAAGATGATCCTTCCTAGAATGTTTTAATTAGCATTTGTTAAGTGAAGTCAGTCTGTTTGTCTGTCTTCATTGACAATAATAACTAATTTCTTTAGCTGAACTCTGTGTTTCAGACAGGAAACTTTTATATAGTTTAACCATAGACAATTCACAGGGGAAAAAAAAAGAATCACAGCATCAACTATTTCTGTAAACAGAGTCAGAGAAACACATACTACTTCACTGGAAAGGGCTTTTGGGAAGTTGGTTATTTAAGAATACAGGAAAAAATAGTAATTTAGAGCTATATTGTGTGCATTAGGTCATGATGATAGTATGTTTCATATTTGACTTTCTAATTTGGTATCTTCCTGATTTTTTTAAACACAGATTTTTCAGGAACTGCTACTGAGATGATTATTTGCATATGACTAAAAAGGGCCAATATAAATACCAGAACTAGAAAAGTGTCTGTGCCACAGAACCAGGAGGTGGATCTCAAAAATTGAGGGATGTCTGGATTCAGCCTTTGTCTTCTGTGCACGTCATTTCTCTTTGTGTGAAGGTGCTGTGCCAAATTTCTTTGTTATATTCATCCTCGTACTAACAGACAGTGAATCTACAAACCCAGAGGTAGTTATATGTTGGATGGCCAACAGACATCTCAGAAGTTGTGTCTGCCACCCGTGGCAGGCTTATTGTCTCTCAGGATTGCCCAGGAATGAAGTCAGCAGTTTATGCACACCGCCGATCAGCAGGGACCCTAACCCACCACATTAGTCTCCTCTTCCCATGGCCTGGTGGTATCCAGAAGTGCTGGCGAAGCTCAGCGCTTCCCCTCAGCCTTTTCAATGCAGAGTTTAGGAAACCTACAGAGCCAGCTTATATCCCCTGAACATGTCTGCCCAGTTGTGCCGATCTGCTACCTCAAGGAGTAGGTGAGGCATGGTAGGTAAAATGGCTCTGATGGAGCCACCCCTGATGCAGGTCATAAACCAGGAGAGGAACCTGAGTCCCTCAAAGTCACTCACAGTCTGCAGTGTGGATTTGAAACACCATCCTCCAAACCAATAGCAAAGGAAAACAAACACATGGACTGACCCCGAAGTTCATTGCTTTTCTTTCTTTTTCCCTTGTGTGAAAACCAATTCACGGCAGCCGTGTAACTGCTCCTTCTCTAAGAAAGCTGAATGTGCTGAACCCGATGTCAAGGAGGCGACACACATTTAAAATTAATTGCCTGTTTTCCAGACTGCAGCTGTAATGAGGCAGGCCCAGGAGCTTACTTGGAAAGGGAGATCCTGTGAGCAGCCTATGTGTTGGGAAACACGTTTAGAACAATAGCTGCTCTATTCTTTAATGTCGGGCTCAGCCTTGCTCCCTCTGAAAGCTAGAAGAATGGGACTCAATCTTTTCAGCTTGTCTGTGGAATAGACATGACAGCTTAGTCTATTTATAGCCCTGAACCATTTAATTTTTCTTGCCTCTATTATCCATTTATCAGCCTTCAGATAGGACGCAGTGTAGTTACTAACGACTGCTTTCTGTAGCCTGGCTGTCAGAGAGCCTCCTCAGAGAAATGCAGCCCGTCTCCCTCTGGGAAATGGCAATCTCTGGGTCAGAGATGAGGAATCCAGGCTGTAGCTGCAACATTATAACGTCTTAGAACTAGTGCTTATTCAGATGCATCACAGCTCTCTTTCTTTCATTATTAAATGCTATTTCTCTTATTAATTTAGGCTTTTCAAATTTTTTCTCCAGCTGATTAAATATTAAGACTGGAGAACCAAAAAGGCCACACTCTATTCCTCACATCCCCAAAAGTGAAAATATTTATTGTCAAGGTTTGGAACTTGAGTCTGTTCTGAAACAAAACAAATGAAATTCGCTCCTAAATAAATTTAATATCAAACTGATGTACAAGCACACAAGTCACTTGATACTTATTAGATACAAGAAGACTATTGAAATGTCAGCTATGTTTTCTTTTTAAAAGCCAGAGATTTCTTCTGCGTGCAATAGGTCAGAAGCATTTTTCAGGAGTGACAAATACTCCCAGGAGCATTGACTACAGGCATCAACCACCTTTCACATTTATTTTAATTCTTGCAACTCAGAGTAGGTTAATAATGAAATTCTAATAAAATTCCACATGAAAACAAGCTACAAATACATTGCTGGCATACAAGGATGTAAACTTTCTCACGTAGAACATTATTCATTTAGCTATTTCGTATAATTATTTTGAAGTCAAAACAATTAATGATGCCCTTGACCAAGAGAACTTCTGGTATTAAAATCATCTACAAATGACACTTTCCTTTGCAAAGGAAACCCCACAGATACCGTCTTAATACTACCAGGACCTGAGGTCCAGGACCAGAGTAAAAAGTCTTGCCTCTCATAGTGCGAGCAAAGAAGTGGAAGAAACCTGCCATACAAAACCTGAGCCACCACATGAAGCTCTGCACTAAGGATGCTATGCGCTGTTTGCATGGCGCAGCCTGGCTATCCCAGCCCGTAGAGTGCACCCTGAAAGGGATGCTTGGGCTGCCCGCGGCAGAGCTCGCAAGCTGCCTGCGTTACCAGCAGCGCATCCAGTGCTGCAGGCAGCACTGGGGACAGGTGACCCCAAACACTGTCAGCAGGGCCCGGACACCCTTGTTGTTTTCTTCACTGTTGCGCTGCCCACAGAAGCCCTTCCTGTGGGGTAACGGTAGGATGCTGTACAGGGCTGCAGTTTAAGATGTTGCTAGTTTAAAATGTAAAAATCACTCATGGGCTGCAAGTCTAAAACATAAATTCATTTCTGACCCTGGTTACAGAGGGAAGGGAAAGAAGAAAGTCAAAGTCCCAGTGCCCACATGCATCCTGGCTGCGAGACAGCCCCGAAGCTTGCTCACATTTTCTCAGCTGTCATCAAAAACACAAACTGCAGCTCAACAAATGCCCCAGCTTTTCATTCTCCGTATCGCTTGTTCTTTGCACCAATGCCAGCCAACATCTGTTCCAGATGAGAACTCCAGAAATAATGAAAAACAAACTGAATGTAAGAACAAAATAAATAATGCAAGGAGCACTGATCAGACTCTGTGTACTCAGTTCAGCAGTAAGCTCAATATTTAGAGTATGGTTACATGCAAAAATGAGGATGTCCTATTTTCCTCCATCTCTTCCTTTTCCCTCTCCTTTGCACTCCTCTGGCTCTTGGGGAGCTGATTCAAGTTACTAACCCGGTAGGAATCTAATCCAGCAAGGGAAGAGGTTTCTGCTCAGTTACTGAGCGAAAATAGGCCCACCATATGGTCAGCTGAAGGGAGGGGGTGGGACTGCGTGGCCAGGAGCAATAGCGGCCATGGGAAGAAAAGAAGGACTGGCAGAAAACCTTATTCTCATCGTCAGGTTAATTTTCTTCAGATCTGTGTTTCAACTCAGGGTCAGGCAAAGCCCAGAGCTGATGTGAGGTGGGGGGCAGGACACGATCATGCAACTGGTGGGAGGGAGGGAGAGTAGGGATATGGCCACTGGTAATTAGTTTGGCCTAAGCTGTCTTGGAAATCCAGGTTTAGCTCCTTGGTGGTGCCCAGAGCTCTCTTCTCGCCTGGTCCCAGGCTGCGGAGGGGACTAGAGAGTTGGGTGGCAGAATCCAGGTTGCCCTGGCTGCAAGACAAACAGCAGCACATGCTGGCACACAGAACAAAAGGGTAGTGGTTTGGTTTGGAAATTGTTACTTAACAGAAAGACAGCAAATAAATATTCTTGAAGGGTTCTGATGTATATGAATTTCATATTTCTATAAATCATGCAGCACTTCTCTTTTGTGGGTGAATTGGCACTTTCCAAACAGGTAAATTGGGCGGTGACGTTGCTAAATCATAAAAGCCAAGGACTTTCAAGAGTGGATGTTTAAAGTCAGGGATGAAAGGCAACACTTAAGTGCCTAAATGGGTTTGTAGTTTTCAGAAGTGCTCAACACCAGCAGTTATCATCAATGGAAGCTGCTCTGAGTCTTGAGCCTCTGAAAATAGGGCATTGGGTAGGTGCTAGGACATCGGGCTTAACACGTTTTTTAAGCACTTGGTCTAGATATTCAGCTCACTATTTGATTGAATGAAAATGCTTAGAAAGCAGCAATAAGTTCCATTAGCTTGTTATGAAATAACTGATACATTACTTAAATTTGAGATGATTAATTCAAAATATTTAATGAAATAATTTAAGGAACAAGCAGAACCATTCTGGTCTTAACTTCACCACTCTGTTGACCTTCTCAAGCATTTGAAGCTGAATTACCTTAACGAATGTTGTGATAGAAGGTTCCTATTAGGTGTTTGACATTGCAAGAGGAAGCCATGATTTGGGATGTCAGCTTGAAATCACTTGTACTGCTTAGGACTAAGAAACATTTAATTTTGCCACCTCTTAAGAAAACAGACAGTATGTTCTGGAGGCAAATACAGACAAGTGCAACAGTAACATGCTTTGTATTTGCCATTCTCTGCTTTTTCCAGTGTCGTTCTCAGCTAGCGGGCTTGAGAGGTGGGATGATACCTAAGGCAATCCCCAGATAGGGAAATCTGGGATCCAGTTCTTACGATAAACTCCTCCCGCAAAGAAAACCTTAAATTGGCATAAAAACTTTAAATCCTGTTTCTTTCTGAAGCAGCCTGTAATTTCCAGTTCTTGTCTCTCTCTTTCCTTGGAATATCAGCTAAGATCTGCTTTGGTAACAGTCCTGTCTGACACAATTTTGGTGTCGTGTACCTCGTCACGTAAAGAGGCCTTTGGAAATAACACTTCACACAAGGGTGACCCAGACAAGTTTGCCACGTGTTTGACCGTAAACAAACATATGGCAGAGATACGTCTTTTTCAAGGAGACAAGCAGGGAGGGGAAAATTGAATCATCTTCAAGTTTACATACATTTTACACACATAAAGCTTCAGTGATCTGGAGTTATTCATTGTACACGTGATTAGGAAGTAAGAAGTCAACTCACTGCTATCTCTGGAGAGATGAGCCTGGGGCCGGCTGCAGATCAGTATATCTCAGACCAGGCTTCCCATATGTGGGGGATCATTTGCCACCTGTTCACAACACACAGGGCGCCAGAAATTTGCGATGATATCATATTCAATCATACCCTCTGAAGAGGTGGAAATCAGACTGAGTGGCATGGTCCTGAGTGTATAACTTGTGAACTGAGAGCCTGAGATCCCCTTACAGACCCTGGAGAGCTAAAGCCCTGTCAATGCAGTCAGCAGGGCCTCCAGAACTGTTCAGCAGAGCAAGGGTGTCTGCTTTACAGTGATCTGGATAGCCCTCAAAACTCTATGGACTTTGTTGACCAGATCGACATGGCCTATAATGGGATCTTGAACACCTCGATTTTATCTGGCACCTCCAAGAAGGGATTAAAATTTAGGTATGTTAACGTGCGAGCTGAAAGCCACTGCAGCTGTTGATGCTACAATATACTTCAATGACACTTCTGCTTTTCTTTACCATGCTTTACTGGGGCAACTTACTGCAAAACAAAGCTATGGAGGAGCTTGTAGTTGATGGCGAGAGCCAAAAATAAATGTAGCACATTGAAGGTGGGACCCACCATTTTGTTCTGACTACTCTGTTCCCACTGAAGGTGGTAGTAGGCAGATGAACCTCTGTTACCTGCAGAAATTTCCGTCTGCCTCTGGCAGGGTCAGAGAAGCCACAGGATTCTTCAGGAGATCTGCCACAGTGTTATCCTTCGGTGTCACATAGAAGAAAGGGATTCCAGTGCTGTTATTGATGGGACCATCGCTGAGAAGTAAACAGTTCCCATAGGGCATACCTTGGATCTGTAAAAGCCAAATAAGCAACTGGTTACATCTTTGCACACAGAGGATTTACAACATCAGGGATTCCCTCAAGGGCTCTATCAGAGAGGACAGCAATCCCCAATTGCTCAGTCTCACACTTTCTGTTGTCATCATGAGACAGACCTTCTTCTAAATTAGATCTATCATGCTTCTATGAAAGCAGTTCTCTCCTCTATTTCTTTCCAGTCCTGTCCATGACACTATACAGAACATTTTCTCTTCCACTGAGATTAAAGGAACTACCAAATTAGAAACGTTTAACTGCAGTCAGCGTAAGAAGGGTTTACTCTGAAACAGTGCTGATACCTTTTCTCAAACCCAAAAGGATATAGAGCCTAATTTAGCCTTGACTCAACCTCCTTTTTACGCTAATTTTGCCTCCTCGTTCAGCCTTGATTTGCAATGTGATTGCATCCGTTTGCCAAGAGAGAGGGCAAGGCATCTTAGCTAGAGATGTGTTTAAAGTCAAGCTGGCGGTCAGCTCAGCTGCCTGGGCAGGCACCTCAGCTATCGCAGGGGAGTCCCAGCCACCAAGCCACCCAGAGCAAACCTTCCTCCCATGTAGGAGGAGGGACACCAGGGAGCCAAGTTTTCAAAAAGTTTTCTCCCATACTGACCTGCGTACACACAGTGGATATAACTCGTGCAAAAATGTCCTTACCCAGTAGTGACACATATTAATATTCTCCATAATGATTTATACTCCTACTCTTCTTTTCATCCCATTATAAATTGCAATGACAGATACTTAATGAATTACTATTTTTTCATATCTTCAGATAGATACCTCTTTCCTCACGGTCAATTAGATGTTAAATAGTAAAATTATCAGTCAATACATTAATTCAATGCAACTGCTAAATCCTTTACAGCAAAATCAAATTAAGTATGAGTAGTTACTAAGAAAACCCTGGATGATGTTGTTACCTGGATTGCATGGTCTCTGATTTTTAACGTTTATATGCCTTTAAAATCTTAATGCTTATAGTGCTTATAAATGGTCCTTGTTAGCATTCCTTAGAAGGAATGCTTTAATGAAGCTACATAACTCAGAAACTAAAAATACTTGTTTATTATTAAGAGTTACAATATAAAAAAAATAGTAGCTGTCAGTAATATTGCAGGACATGTTTCCATTGCCTAAACTGCTCAGTCTGTCATGCATGGTTAATGATACAGTGGATTCTCAAAAAGAACTGGGATCACAGGCAGCATAACTCACCATTCACAGCAGCAACACCCTCCTCATCAATTCCAAATTTTGTTATGAATCTGATTTTCTGTATTACTTTTGTGTTGTAACTAGAGACAGCTAACTGCAGACTATATTATAGCTGTAATTCCACCAAGGGTTTCTGGCGAGACCATAAACCAGAGGAGTTAAGATCATACGAGTTAATAGGATTTCTGACAAACTGATGTAGAATTACAGGCCTCATGTGTGTACATATATATTTATTTAATGGTATCTTTTTTTAACCTGTTGCTTCGTATTTCACAATAACATAAACTGCCACTAATTCAGCCAAGCTTCCTGAAGATTAACATGCTTCTGAGTCTATTTTTTAAATTGTACGTTAATCTCTGAATACTTTCAAGAAAAAGTTAAAGCTCTCTTTTCCTTTTTTTTTTCCTGAGTGGTATTGGATGCTGTGTCTAATTCCAACCTTTCATTTTAAAAAGGGAAATATTTTAAAACTGGACAAAATAATGACCCCGATTCTCCAGTGCAGCCCAGCTATTTTGATTAATGCTCCTGAGAGAGAAATCGTCCTTGAAGCCGGTACAGCTGGACCACTGCGGGACGGACAGATTTTGTGGTAGCCCAGCAGGCCCTCCTCCTCCTCCTCCTCCTCCTCCTTCCTCTCTCCCGCTCGCCAGGTGACAGCCAGAGCCTAGGGGAGGCAGAGGGGGCTGGCGCCCCGCTCACCCCCCGGGACAGGAGCAGGCAGCGTGGCCAGGAGCGGGCTCGAGGATGCTGCAAGGGATGAAAAAGCCTCTCTCCAAAACCAACGTTGTAGCTCTGGTTATGCCTTAAAGATTTTGCTTTTCCTGTGCCTCTGCTGTGTGTTTTTTTCGCGTGCCTCCCTTGCAGCACTCCAAACGTGATTCCTCTTCCTAGAAAGAGTTTCTACTCTTTTTCTCCGCGCATCTGGTGGCTGCTGACACCGGCACACACCAAAACAGACCGGGCAGCCGCGGGGGGCTGGTGCTCGTTAGCAGGTCACGCGTGACCGCGGCAGCCCGCGGCCGTGGGCACCGGGGGGCACCGTACCTTTCCTTGCGCGGCCCGCGTAGCCACGAAGCCCCAGGTGTTGTAGCGGGCGAGGAAGCGGGCGGTGCCGGCGCGGCCCGGCGCCCCGTCGCCCTCCCGTCGGTACGAGAACATGCGGGAGGGGACGTCCCCCTGCCCCGGCCGCTGCCCCGCCGGCCCGGAGGCCAGCGCCGCGTCCTCCCGGTAAGCCGAGGGCGGGTAGCTCTGCCTCCAGAGGCCACCCGCCTCCTCCAGCAGCGCGGGGTGCGCCTCCTCGGTGGAGGAGCTGTGCAGCTCGTCCGCCGCCGCACCCCCCTCGGGCAGCGGCCAGGACACCGAGCTGACCACCACGTAGCCCCCCGCGCCTCCCCACAGCAGCGCCGGCAGCCACCACCGCGCCAGCAGCCACCGCCCCGCCGACATCTTCTGCGGCAGCGCCCGCTCCGCGCCGCGCCGCTCCTGCAGCAGCACCCTCCTGCGGCCGCCGCCCGCCTCGCCCCGCAACGCCCCCCCGGGAGTCCCAAGTGTTTGCAGCAGCCCCCGTTCGGCCGGGCGGCACGCGTTCATTTCGTGCCCTCTCGGTTCGCCGGCCACGCAGGGCAGAGCCCGGGGCGCGGGGCTCGCTGAGGATTTACCCCGCGTTTGCGTGTTGTTTACTGGGGGCTTGGGAGGCTGCTGGACCGTCTCGGTCAGGTGTGCTGGTGGGCAGGTATTTATCATAGAATCGTAGAATGGTTTGGGTTGGAAGGGACCTTAAAGAACATCTAGTTCCAAGCCCCCGGTCACAGGCAGGGACACCTTCCACTAGACCACGTTGCTCAAAGCCCCATCCAACCTGGCCTTGAACACGGCCAGGGAGGGGGCAGCCACAACTTCTCCGGGCAACCTGTTCCGGTATCTCACCACCCTCACAGTAAAGAATTTCTTCCGAAGATCTAATCTAAATCTACCCTCTTTCAGTTTAAAACCGTTACCCCTTTTCCTACCACTACATGCCCTTGTAAAAAGTCCCTCTCCAGCTTTCCTGTAGGCCCCCTTCAGGTACTGGAAGGCTGCTAGAAGGTCTCCCCGAAGCCTTCTCTTCTCCAGGCTGAACAAACCCAACTCTCTCAGCCTTTCTTCATAGGAGAGGTGCTCCAGCCCTCTGATCATCTTCGTGGCCCTCCTCTGGACTCACTCCAACAGCTCCATGTCCTTCTTATGTTGGGGGCCCCAGAGCTGGACGCAATACTCCAGGTGGGATCTCATGAGAGCGGAGTAAAGGGGCAGAATCACCTCCCTTGACCTGCTGGCCACGCTGCTTTTGATGCAGCCCAGGATGCAGTTGGCCGTCTGGGCTGCAAGCGCACATTGCCAGCTCATGTTGAGCTTCTCATCAACCATCACCCTCAAGTCCTTCTCCTCAGGGCTGCTCTCAATCCATTCTCCGCCCAGCCTGTATTTGTGCTTGGGATTGCCCCGACCCACATGTAGGACCTTGCACTTGGCCTTGTTAAATTTCATGTGGTTCGCATGGGCCCAGTTCTCAAGCCTGTCAAGGTCCCTCTGGATGGCATCCCTTCCTTCCAGCGTGTTGACTGCACCACACACGAAATAATGAAAGAATGAAATTTTATTTCATGAAATAATTCTCTGTATCTACTGCCTGGGCAAAGCCAAGCGCATGAAACCGTCTAGGCAGAGGCGGTGTGATCTCTCCATTTATTAGGAAAGAGGGAATTCATGAGGGAACATGCCCATGGGAACGCTCCTGTTGCAGGGAAAGCTTCATTTGGACACCGGGGTCAAGCAACACCAAGACCCCAATACTAGAAGGCAGAAATCATTAGTTCTGATGCTTGTGGGATTTGTTTTGACATGTAAGTACGTGGAGCTGCTATTAAATGATATGTTTCCCAGGCAAGATTTTAATTAGGCAAAGATTTGAATGTGTATTTGAGTTTATGTCAATGGCCCTATTTAGTAAAGGTGCTTTTGCATCCTGCTCCTTTTCTGTTCTTGGCAGTAGACTGCTTCAGTATGGCAATGCAAACTTGTAAGTCTTTAAAATATATGGTTGTAAACTTTCATTGCATTCACACAAATTATTTAAGGAGCACAGGTTCAATAGGAGGCAGGGAGGAATGAATCTCACAGGAGCCTTTGCCTTTCACAAGGTTCTCATATACACCTAAGAGACCTTACCTTTCCATAGCTGTGAAGGACAGATCATAAGGTTGGTCTGCTGTTAAAACTTCTGCTTAATTGCTCCATGAGAATATGCTGCATATCTAATCTAGAATATAAACTTTTACAAATAAAAGTGGACTGGAAAATACTGAGTAATTTTAGCTTATATTTTTCCTAGACCCCTGTTTTGTTTTTTATCTTCCCCATAAAAACCTGAGGGATGGTGAAAATGGGTATAATGAGCCTTAAGATGCAAATGAATTTTTCCAACTGAGAAGGTACTTCCCCAGAGTATGTAATTTTACCACCAAACTCCTAATCTTATCAGCAAAACTGAATACATGACTACCTTCTCCTTTAGCACATAGCCCTGTCTACGTCTGCTGTAACACCATCCTTTTGAATATTGGTTCCCACTTCAGCACTTGAGCTGAGACAGAAGAATGTAGATGCAAGTGGAAAATAAATGTAGATTTCCAAAACCAAAATGAGTGAAAGCTTGCTAAGCTCCTGACAAGTGCTTTTTTCTAGTTCAGTGTCCTGGTTTGGCCCAAACCAGGCCAATTAGTCTTGGAGAAACCAAGGTCACTGCTAAATTCCTCACTGCTTATGAGTGAAGAGCCGAAGGGGGCTCGCACCTGCAGGGAGGAGCAGACAGGGCAGGTGACCCAAGATTGACTAACGAGGTATTCCATCCCATACATGTCATTCTCACTTTCCTATTTATCACTAACCCACTGCCTCCTGGAGGTGGGGCCCAGGAGGGAGGGGCCCTCCTGTCTCCCACTGATTGGTACCAGCTTTGCCAAATCTCCAGTTAAAAGCCTGCAGGTGTGATGGCAGTGGGGCTTTTGCATTTTGCCCTCTGCCCGTGCTGGGTGGAGCTTCTGCATTTTGCTCTCTGTCTGTGCTGGGGGGAGGTACTGCCTTTTCCCCTCTGCCTGTACTGGGGGGAGCAATTCTGCCTGAGGAGGATTTCCAAGCTCTTGATCTTGGTTTTGTACATATTTGTATATATTTGGTTATTTCTATTATTATTGTTATTATATTCTTTTTCATTATTATAGTTTATTAAAACTGTTTTAACTTTCCAACCCATAAGTCTCTCTCCCTTTTCCCTTTCCCTTTCCCTTAGGTGGGGGGGAGAGGGTTAACAGAGAGTATCTGCCACCTGGTTAATAGCTGGCCCAGCTTTAAACCGTGACAGATTTATTGGCGCCCAACGTGGGGCTCGAGAGAAGCTCCAACAGGTTGCTCTGATAAGTTGAATCCTGGCTCTGGTGGGAGGAGACCCAGAGAGCTCAGCTGAGAGAATATCAGATTTCTTCCTTTGAGATTTACGAGGGGTTGGAAAGTTAAAACAGATAGTGAAGATGGTGATGTCATTTTTGAATGCTGTGTTATCTCATCTTTTTATGGAGTTTCTTTCACAATTGAGTATTGCAATGATGCCTTACCTGCCGTGGGCACTGTGTTATTGCTTGCTTCTTATGAATGTTTACATGCAGTTTAGCAGTGGGCGCTGGTCGAAATGTATTGTTTTGGTATGGGGTTTGATACTGATTTATGCTGTGATAAACTGGGCAGTTAATATTCCGATCTCTTATCTCTATGACACAATGATGGGCAGCTTTAATCGCGAATCAGTAGCAGCGACTTCATCTGCACGCTCCAGGCGTCCTTTAGCTGATTCTGTTAATGATTACACTTCCAGTTTTACTTTGGGAAATAGTACCTTCTCCTTTTCTGCCAAGCTGATTCCACTAGATTTTGCGAAATTAGGATGGTGCTGTCTAGGTGGCATGTTTTTATTTTTGGTTGTCCTGAATGTGTTTCTGATGTGGGATAAGATTAAATATCGGTGCAGGGACAGTTGTAAGTGTTATGCAGCCACCTCAGATCCTACAGTGTGTACTGCCGCTACAGCCTCAGATCCTACAGTGTGTACTGCCGCTACAGCCACTAAACCCACTGAAACCTCGGCAGCCTGTACCACAGCTGCTACACCCCCCAAGATGGCCACTGTAGCTACTCAGACTCTCAGCACTCCCAAGACAGCCACTGCATCTACTCAGACTCCAGCATCTATCGAATCTCTGCCAATTGCTCCTGTAACCAGGAAGAAATACCAAAAGAAATCAGCTCGTGAAGTGAAGGATGATGACTCAGAGCCTTCTAAGGCAGAGCCATCATATGACCCAGGTGAGGGCCCTTCTCAGGCAGAGTTAGGGCCTGACACAGATGGGGGTTTCCTCGATCGTCCTTTTAAAGCAGACCCATCACAGAAGAAAGGTCCTTCTAAAGCAGAACTATCACAAGAGGACTCGGACGTAGAGATAACCTACCACTCCTTATCCCTGAAGGACCTGAGAAATATAAGGAAAGACTTCAGCCGTTATGACAGTGAACCTATTATTACCTGGTTGCTCCGATGCTGGGATAATGGGGCAGACAGCATGCAATTAGATGGCAGAGAAGCCAGACAGTTGGGATCCCTGTCCAGAGATGGTGGTATTGATAAAGCGCTCGCAAGAAAGTCAAACACTGTCAGTCTCTGGAGGCGACTCTTGTCAGCTGTAAAGAGCAGGTATCCCTATAAAGATGATGTTATGAGCCACCTAAGCAAATGGACCACTATAGAAAAAGGTATTAACTACCTTAGAGAACTGGCTGTGCAAGAGATCATTTATAGACACCCACGGGACATTGTAGATCCTGTAGATCCTGATGAAGTGGAATGCAACCGATCCATGTTCCGGAAGGTTGTGAAGAATGCTCCACCGACATATACCCATACATTGTCAATATTAGTATGGGGAGAAGATGATATGGCACATTCTACTGTGGGCGAAATGGCTAACTGTATGCGACAGTATGAAGATAGTATTTCTTCCCCACTGCAGGCACGCATCTCGGCTGTGGAAAAACTGACTAAGGAGAACAAGGACTCATTTAAACAACTGTCAGACAAACTGTCCATGATCGAGAATAAACTTGACTCTCTACCTACACAGGCGCGTGTTGCAGCTGTTAAGACAAAACGTTCTCCTACAGGACCAGCTCAAAGGAAAAGGAACACATCACGAGGTATCCTGTGGTTTGCCCTGCGTGGTTATGGGGAGGACATGAGCAGATGGCATGGACAACCTACCAGTACCCTACAGGCACGAGTACGTGAGTTGCAAGCTAAAAGAAATACCAGAGAGAATTTTTCTAGGAGGATGGCTGCTCCAGTTACCAGTGAGCAGGACCCCAGTCAGGGGAGATGGGCCTCAAATCACTTTTTCCCAAGTGTGAATAGGAGAAATGAAGGTCCAGTCCCTGTGAGCAGCACGAATCCATTTCTTGATTAGGGGGGCCCTGCCTCCAGCCAGGTGGAGGAGAGGGACAACCGGATTTATTGGACTGTGTGGATTCGATGGCCTGGCACATTAAAACCACAAAGGTATCGAGCCCTGGTAGACACTGGTGCACAGTGCACCCTAATGCCATCGGATCATAAAGGGGCAGAATCTATCAGCATTTCAGGAGTAACAGGAGGATCTCAAGTGTTATCTGTATTGGAGGCCGAAGTGAGCCTAACTAAAAATGAATGGAAAAAGCACCCCATTGTGACTGGCCCAGATGCTCCGTGCATCCTTGGCATAGACTACCTCAAGAGAGGGTATTTTAAGGACCCAAAAGGGTACAGATGGGCCTTTGGTATAGCAGCTGTAGAGACTGAGGACATTAAACAGCTGTCTACCTTGCCTGGCCTCTCAGAAGATCCTTCTGTTGTGGGGTTGCTGAAGGTTGAAGAACAACAGGTGCCAATTGCTACTACCACGGTGCACCGACGACAATATCGCACCAATCGAGACTCCCTGATCCCCATTCATAAACTGATTAGACAATTAGAAAATCAAGGAGTGATTACCAAGACTCGCTCACCCTTTAATAGTCCTATATGGCCAGTGCGAAAGTCTGATGGAGAATGGAGATTAACTGTGGACTATCGTGGCCTAAATGAAGTTACGCCACCGCTGAGTGCTGCTGTGCCAGACATGCTAGAACTTCAATACGAACTGGAGTCAAAGGCAGCCAAGTGGTACGCCACCATAGACATTGCTAATGCATTTTTCTCTATTCCTTTGGCACCAAAGTGCAGGCCACAGTTTGCTTTTACCTGGAGAGGTATCCAGTACACCTGGAATCGACTGCCCCAGGGGTGGAAACACAGTCCTACTATTTGCCATGGACTGATCCAGACTGCACTAGAAAAGGGTGGAGCTCCAGAACATTTGCAATACATTGATGACATCATTGTGTGGGGTGATACATCAGCAGAAGTTTTTGACAAAGGGGAGAAAATAATCCAAATTCTTCTGAAAGCTGGTTTTGCCATAAAAAGGGGCAAGGTCAAGGGACCTGCCCGGGAGATCCAGTTTTTAGGGATTAAATGGCAAGATGGGCGTCGCCAGATCCCGATAGAGGTGATCAACAAAATAACAGCTATGTCCCCACCAACTAACAAAAAGGAAACACAAGCCTTCTTAGGCGTTGTGGGTTTCTGGAGAATGCATATTCCAGATTACAGCCAGATTGTACGCCCTCTTTATCAAGTGACCAGAAAGAAGAATGATTTTCAGTGGGGCCCTGAACAACGACAGGCTTTTGAACAGATTAAACAAGAGATTGTGCATGCAGTAGCCCTTGGACCAGTCCGTACGGGACAAGATGTTAAAAATGTGCTCTACACCTCAGCTGGGGACAATGGTCCTACCTGGAGCCTTTGGCAGAAAGTGCCAGGGGAGACTCGAGGTCGACCCCTAGGATTTTGGAGTCGAGGATACAAGGGCTCCGAGGCCAATTACACTCCAACTGAAAAAGAGATACTGGCAGCATATGAAGGAGTTAGAGCTGCCTCAGAGGTAATTGGTACTGAAGCACAGCTTCTCCTGGCACCCCGATTACCAGTACTAGGCTGGATGTTCAAGGGTAAGGTTCCCACTACCCATCATGCAACTGATGCGACGTGGAGTAAATGGATTGCATTAATTACGCAGAGGGCTCGAATAGGAAACCCTAATCGCCCAGGAATCTTAGAAGTAATCATGGACTGGCCAGAAGGCAAAGACTTCGGAATGCCACCAGAAAAGGAGGTGACACGTGCTGAAGAAGCCCCACCATATAATGAACTACCAGAGGATGAGAAGCAGTATGCGCTGTTCACCGATGGATCCTGCCGTCTTGTAGGAAAGCATCGGAAGTGGAAAGCTGCTGTATGGAGTCCTATACGACGAGTCACAGAAGCCACAGAAGGACAAGGTGAATCAAGTCAATTTGCAGAAGTAAAAGCCATCCAGCTGGCTTTAGATATTGCTAAACGAGAAAAGTGGCCAAGGCTGTATCTTTATACTGACTCATGGATGGTGGCAAATGCCTTGTGGGGGTGGTTAAAGCAGTGGAAGCAAAGCAACTGGCAGCGCAAAGGGAAACCTATTTGGGCTGCTAAATTGTGGCAAGATATTGCTGCTCGGCTAGAGAAACTAGTCGTGAAGGCACGTCATGTAGATGCTCACGTACCTAAAAGTCGGGCAACTGAGGAACATCGAAACAACCAACAAGCGGATCAAGCTGCTAAAGTGTTCCAAATAGATTTGGACTGGGAACACAAAGGTGAACTATTTTTAGCTCGGTGGGCTCATGACACTTCAGGTCATCAAGGGAGAGATGCAACATACAGATGGGCTCGTGACCGAGGGGTGGACTTAACCATGGACTCTATTGCACAGGTTATCCATGATTGTGAAACATGCGCCGCAATTAAGCAAGCCAAACGGTTAAAACCTTTGTGGTATGGGGGGCGGTGGTTGAAATATAAATATGGGGAGGCCTGGCAAATTGACTATATCACACTCCCTCAAACCCGCCAGGGTAAACGTTATGTACTTACCATGGTGGAGGCAACCACCGGATGGCTGGAAACATACTCTGTGCCCCATGCCACTGCCCGGAACACTATTCTGGGCCTCGAAAAGCAAATCTTGTGGCGACATGGCACACCAGAGAGAATTGAGTCGGACAATGGGACTCATTTCAAAAACAGTCTCACAGACAACTGGGCCAAAGAGCATGGCATTGAATGGGTATATCACATCCCCTATCATGCACCAGCCTCTGGGAAAATTGAACGGTATAATGGGCTGTTAAAAACTACCCTGAAAGCAATGGGGGGTGGAACCTTTAAAAACTGGGATAAACATCTGGCAGAGGCTACCTGGTTAGTTAACACCAGGGGATCTATCAACCGAGCTGGCCCTGCTCAGTCAGACCTTTTACATACAGTAGAAGGAGATAAAGTCCCTGTGGTGCATGAAAGGAATCTATTGGGAAAAACTGTCTGGATTCTTCCTGCAACGGGCAAAGGTAAACCCATTCGTGGGATTGCTTTTGCTCAGGGACCTGGATGTACTTGGTGGGTGATGTTGCAAGATGGTGAAGTCCGATGTGTCCCTGAAGGTGATCTGATTCTGGGTGAGACTACTTAAGTCTGAACTGCATGTTGTTGCTGCATAAGTGTCTTTTAGGTTAAGACAGTGGTGATGAGACCGGAGCTAGCTTCATCAAGTGGCGTCCAGTAACCTCCTCGAGTCTGACATCTTTACCCTGCAACCCGTGGGCACGAACCATGACAAAAGAGAGACTGCTAGCCAGAGAGACTGCTGAGAGACTGCTAACCAGATGGAAACCCACAATCCTGAACCAAATGAACTTGATGGACTTTTTGCATAAAGATGAATCATAGACTAGTGATATGTATATATATATTTGAAAATGAAAAGGTAGTGGTGATCTGAGTATGACATGAATGGTATGGAATAAGGGGTGGAATGTCCTGGTTTGGCCCAAACCAGGCCAATTAGTCTTGGAGAAACCAAGGTCACTGCTAAATTCCTCACTGCTTATGAGTGAAGAGCCGAAGGGGGCTCGCACCTGCAGGGAGGAGCAGACAGGGCAGGTGACCCAAGATTGACTAACGAGGTATTCCATCCCATACATGTCATTCTCACTTTCCTATTTATCACTAACCCACTGCCTCCTGGAGGTGGGGCCCAGGAGGGAGGGGCCCTCCTGTCTCCCACTGATTGGTACCAGCTTTGCCAAATCTCCAGTTAAAAGCCTGCAGGTGTGATGGCAGTGGGGCTTTTGCATTTTGCCCTCTGCCCGTGCTGGGTGGAGCTTCTGCATTTTGCTCTCTGTCTGTGCTGGGGGGAGGTACTGCCTTTTCCCCTCTGCCTGTACTGGGGGGAGCAATTCTGCCTGAGGAGGATTTCCAAGCTCTTGATCTTGGTTTTGTACATATTTGTATATATTTGGTTATTTCTATTATTATTGTTATTATATTCTTTTTCATTATTATAGTTTATTAAAACTGTTTTAACTTTCCAACCCATAAGTCTCTCTCCCTTTTCCCTTTCCCTTTCCCTTAGGTGGGGGGGAGAGGGTTAACAGAGAGTATCTGCCACCTGGTTAATAGCTGGCCCAGCTTTAAACCGTGACATTCAGGAAATGTCAGTTCTGAATATAACGAAGCAGTTGTCCCTTCTTGAAATAACAACCAGGCCCGGTCAACTCCTTGCAGACATGCTCTTCAAAAATATTTAAAACCCCTATTTCCCTGGTGTTTCAGGGAATTTCCTCATGCAATCTGATGCATGCAAGACAAATTTCATACTCTGTAGTTACTATTTCACACAAATTTATGCCAGAGTTTCTCTTTGCTTGTACTATGCTTATAGACCAAGTTTAAACCAGGTTGTTTTTAACATAAACAAATCAATAACATTATAAACAAGCTATTTTATTTCAGTTAATAGTATTATATGTGAGATATTGACTCTTGTATCCTGTAGAAATGGGAAATGAAGGAGGAATTTCTCAAGACACAGAAATTAGTGCCAAGTTCTATATGCAATAAATACCAATTTTAAATTACGCATGGTAGGCACAAAGCAGCATTGACACAGAGTCGTTCACCTGTTCTGTAGCTTCCAGGTAAGTTCACCACAGTAACTTCAGGTAGGCCTTCAGCTTTACTGACGACAAAAAATACAAGAAATAGATAAAACCAAACCACAAATATTTCACCTTTTTATTTTGAAGATTCATTAAAATAAAGTCAAACAACCAAATCATGTGACAAAATAACTGAGTTGCTGGCACAGTTTGGCATTTAGTATTTCCAGGAAAAGATCTTAAATTTAAGAGAATGAAAAAAGTATTTCTTAAAGTTGTATCAAAAAGTAAGAATGGTCTAGCATAAAGAATTTTCAAGTCAGTCTGGTTTTCTCCAAAGATTTGCTGTTCATCAGAGGCAAAAAAGTGTCTGTCCATCTTTTTGGGTAAGAATTGGTTCCCTTCCAACTTGAAGATCCAATTTAATAAAAGTTTTAGTAATTCTCTTTCCTAAAATGACCCGGATGAGCTGAAAATTAGAAAAGAAACATGGATATGTTTTGACTGTAGGAACTGTAAATCATTTGTTTCTCCCTTCATTGAATAAAAAAGTCTTCTCTGTTCTTTCCTGCTGAACCCGAGGTATTATACAGATACCCAACCTTAATTTATATCAATTAACCCAACAATAGGAGATACACACCAGGTTTCCTCATAGGGTGGCAAAGGTCTGACAGGAGGCCACATCCGCTTTTTAATACATCACTCACACTTTAGATGTCTGCTATAAGCCCTTCTGTTCTTCTTCAGTCTCAGCCTGTCTCTCCCCCTGATGGGCACTGCTTTTTCATGCTGAAATCCTGACTTTCTTAAAATCAGCAGAAGTTTTGCCACTGAATTTAAGCAGGGTCAAGATTTTACTCTCGTTTTTTGAGCATTTTAGTTAATGATTGCACTTGATCTCTGTATCCTGGATTATACAGACCACTCAGATGAACACTTACCATTCCTTCAAGTGAAGTATTTAACTATGTCCTTATTTTTTCTCCCTTTTTAACAAAGCAAAGTGTTTGATTTGCTCTCTGCCAACAGAACTATGAACAGCGTAACCTCACTCTCTCTGCGCCCTGATTTGCAGTATATTGTATGTTACAAAGGTGTGGAATTGGATTAAAAGCTACAGCACGGTGCTCTGCAGATAAACTCACTGTAGGTGTGCAGTTTAATAGGATTTTAATTTGGTAACAAGTGAAGAAAGAGACGAAGTCTAGAATGGGATTTTCTAGATGAAAAAATGCTATTTGTGCTGAGACAAAGCAACTGCAAGCTCTGTGATAAGGAATAAAGATCGGGCCAATGCTCTCTGAGCTGCACTTTTGTAGACTACGACTCACTCAGAGCACCTTCGTTACTGCCACCGGTTTCAACAATTCTTAGTTCATACTACGTGCATTTGGCTATATAGCTTTTCATGTGTAACACTCCCTGTTAAGCCAGTGTGTTCAAACCTCGTATTGTCTCACTCCCCACCCTCTACATTTTTTCACATAAAAATAATGTTTTCCTTGGGAGATGTCACCAACTTGGAATGTATTCAGTTTTCAAGATTATTAACAATTATATTAATGGTTCAAATTTTATTAAAAAAAAAAAAGATTCAGAAATGTGCTGCACTGTTCAAAATAAATGGAAAAACATGGTCTCTCTGCCGAGGAGTGTAATTTATATTCAGCATGAACTAGGAATGGAGGACCAAAAACAGATGGGGAAGGAAGAGGAAGAATGAAGGTGACAACTAAAAGATCATAAAGGGATCTGCTAAGCCACAGACACATATTGATGCTGCTGATATCAGGGCAAGGTTGGGAAATTCTTTTCTGATTTCTGTTACCAGTCCTCCCTCTCGTTTTTCCAGGGTTTCACGGCAAAACTGAGTTTTTAGCACTAATTTCAATGAGATGAGGGTGGAGGTGCAATGAACAGATTTTTTTCCCAAGCATAACAGGCTGTAGAGAAGGCATAGAAATGCCTTGTGGGACAAGATGAAAAAGATACGGAGGTTGGTGTTGTTGGCAGAGGACAGAGTGGAGGATGGGGACTGACGAAAGACGCTGGGTCTCAGAGAGCTGCAGAGGCTGCATGAGGTAAAGGAGTTAAAAGGAAAAATTATGAAATATACCCGTGATGCACAAAGTGATATGTCAGGCAGCAGAAATGCTGGTCCAGGAAACAGCAGCATGGCTGGTGGATGCTGCTAAGGCTGCTGAGGGTTTGGATACCCCACAGAACGGGTTGTGGCCGAAGGGGGATTTGTCAGGAGCAGGGACAGATGGTTGCTTGGGAGCATGATGATTTTTGGTGATCAAAAGTTACAGAACACAAATCCTCACGCAATGGGAATCTATTCAGAGGATCTACAGAGATAGCGATACAAAGTGGTGGGTGATGGAGATGCTTTTGGCAGCTGTGTTTTTCAGCAACTTGTGGAATTAGTATTGTCACCCAAAAAGAAGGAGCCTGCAATGTTTGAGGTGGGAGCTACCACTTGTTTGAAGGACACAAGTAGGCAGAAGCACTCACTCACTCTGTCACAGCTCCTGAAACCCTTCTGAGCTGCAGGCTCAAGTTTTTCAGCTCCCTCACAAACTGCAAACACTTGAACCACAGCGTGAGCAGGCTCTAACTAGAATCTCTTTTTCATCCCACCTTCATCAGCATCTTGCACATGGATTGGTAGAATCCGTCAGCTGTTGGGATCTTTAATCTCTAAACTCTTTCTACACTGTCCCAATCCTTCACTGTCTCCTTCCCTCCTCCATACCTTCTCTCAAGTCGTCATGCTCCCCATTTCATGTTTTATATCCTTCCTCTCTTACTTCGACACCCCTCGTCACTCAACTCTAATCAGCCTTGCTCTGTTCTTAAGATCATGTACAAAATATTCAAAACTGATAGACATATTTATAGGCACATCACTCAGACAAAACCTGTGTCAGACCCTTCCCTGCTGGCTTCCACATAAGAGCATTGCAATGGGCAGAGTGGGCTGTACAAAAGCCCATATGGGCAGCACAGTGAAAGAGCATAGGAAGCAGGGCAGATACTGAGTAAGACTCCTACTGGTTTATCTCCTAATTTCTGACCATCAGTGGTTTAGAGATTCCTTGCTCATAGCCTGCACCCAGCTCAGTTTGGTTTTTGACGTTAAGATGGTGTGGCAGGATGGGTCATTACATTGCATTTGAAAAATAACAAAAACTGTCAGACATGTCCATTACATGTATAAATAATTCTTGGTTTGTCCCCTTTGTGCCTTCTTTCTCCCCTCCAACTTTCATTGCTGAGCTAGTTTTAACATATCTTATATTTTAAAAACAAGGGTCCACCAAGGGTCTTTATAACTAATAAAGATGGTTTTAAAACAGTCCATTTCCAGTCCTGGTCATAGTTTATGGAAGCTGAATACATCTTGGGAGGAAAATAGCTATAGCAGGATCACCCCAAACATGTAATTTTCTTTGTGAATCTTGGTGCCATTAACATTTGTCCAGCACTGTTCTCTGGAAAACACAATGTTCCCTGAGATTTAAGACAAGTGCTGTTACTGCATGGAAGAGAAATCTGAAAACAGATGAATGCCTAATTCATCACTTGTATTAAGCACAGAGGCTTGATCCATGTTCCCATATGTCCTTACATTTAACCTTGTATCCTAGGAAGACTTAGCGTCTATCATGTTTGCTACCTGTATGTCATCCCTTATGTAGTGGACTGACTACAAGAAAGTCTGGTGAAAGGTCTCAAGGACTTCATTCTTCTGCATCTTTGATAAAACTAACAGGTAGGTGGAGGAAAGAGAGCCTCTCAGTGCTTCCAACAGCGAGAAAAGACCACATCATGCACTCTCTCTTCTGATCAATAAATACATGCAGTCTGTTTGTCAGCTAGCCCACAAGCTGCTCCCAACCCACCAGCACAGTGCTGCTCTTGCTTAGACAACACTTGGAGAATCTGAAGGAGTGCCAAAGGTCTGATGGAAACCTAAGGAAAGAACTAAGGAACTGCAGTGATGGGGAGGTGGGTGGTGTGGAGATTACGACCCCTTGATGGGATCGTGGGGTGGGGGCGGGATGTGGAGGATGCTTTGTGGCTTGAGGTTTAGGTGACATTGGACACAGCTCCATGCAAACCTAGATTTCGTTAGTTCTACTTTACATACATAAAACCCCTCAAACAACCACACCCCTCCCAATCCCTCCTGATTTACCCAATTTATAACTCTTTTTTTTTTAGGGGGGTAATTTTCTTTAACATTAGTGTTTATTTCACCTTGCTGCCTGTGGCTGTGTCCACCGAACAACTCAGAACTCTGGAACAACGTTGTTTAATCCAAAGTCACTCTGGCTCTGCATCAAAGTTATGAGAACTGTCTCTGGAGCATTGGCTTCATGTTGCTGCTCTGCAAAATAGCCCCAGAGAGGGCTGGGCTCATAAACCCACAGAGCAGTGGACTCATTTTGCTTTGCGAGCCAGAAATTTTCATCTCCTTCCTCCTCTATGTAGGACAGGAAAACGTGAGCCACAAAATCCATAAGTAGCAAGTTAAAAAAATGCCAGGTTCCTAGGTTTAAAGAAAAATAAAAATAATTTTAACAATCTCTTCATTTGCTTATCTTCACGATGCGTGCTTTTTTGAAGGGCTTCATTATAGTAACAGACTAGACAAAGTAGCAAGCACTCGTCAAATAGTCCTTACAAAATTATGTACTTCCAAATATCACAGCAAAATAGGCACCAACTACAGATTTTAAACATAAGCAAAAGCCTTTTCCCCTTATTTTACCTAGAGAGGTAAGTGTACTTGTGTTTATTCTCTTTCCTGTTCAAGTTCTTCCCCCAGTTTCACTACTACTACAAGGCTTATCAACAACCACATATCATCCCCATTCTGCCCTTGGACAGATCACAGAATCACAGAATCACAGAATGTTAGGGATTGGAAGGGACCTTGAAAGATCATCTAGTCCAATCTCCCTGCCGGAGCAGGATTACCTAGACCATATCACACAGGAACGCATCCAGGCGGGTTTTGAATGTCTCCAGAGAAGGAGACTCCACAACCTCTCTGGGCAGCCTGTTCCAGTGTTCGGTCACCTTCACCGTAAAGAAGTTTTTCCTCATATTTAAGGGGAACCTCCTGTGTTCCAGCTTGCACCCATTGCCCCTTGTCCTGTCAAGGGGTGTCACTGAGAAGAGCCTGGCTCCATCCTCATGACACTTGCCCTTGACATATTTATAAACATTAATGAGGTCACCCCTCAGTCTCCTCTTCTCTAAGCTAAAGAGACCCAGCTCCCTCAGCCTCTCCTCATAAGGGAGATGTTCCACCCCCTTAATCATCTTCGTGGCTCTGCGCTAAAATAAATCATTCCACCTTTTCCCAAGCAAATCCTCCTACAGACGTCTGTATGTCTTGTATCTATGACATATAAATGGCCTACCTTGCAGCTTGGGGCATAACTGCTAAAAGCCAAGAGACACTCACTGAGGCCATTGACTTTTGAATCATACCTTGGATGAAAGCCCTTATAGTAAAGAGTAGGTCTTCTCCCATGCCATAAATCTGCATAGGAATTCATCAAGCAATTCATAACCTCTGCATCCCACAAACATGTTTACATGGACATCAACAAGGAGATATCACAATTTATATGAACGACCAAGGTTTACAGAGCTTTAAAAATGAAAAATACTGCCTCTTTTGATGTTATATGCGTCTGAGAAGCTGCTGCTTCTGCTGTTTGTCCTTTTGCACATCTTTAAATTCTAGCAAAGTAAGTGGAAGTACTTGTTTATCTATGGGACAAGGAAAGGGACTTTTATACTTGAAGTTTAGACTATACAGACCTGACACTAGTAGTCCATGAGTTTTTCTAACAGTCTTACAGGTGTTTTCAATATATTCAATAAGAGTAAGCATGAAACAAAAGCTACCACTCCAGTTGTCCCTTGGGATGATACAGAGGGACACAGTTTTGGAGAGGGAATAGGTTGAAGCAGCTTGCTTGCGAAAGAGGAATGCACAGGTCACTGTCCAGCCAGCATGGCTCAGCAATACATCCCTGAATGCCTCGGAAGGGCAACGGGTAAGGAAATGGGGGTCTACCAACTGATGTGAGGCTCTGTGATGGATACATAGAGGCACATTTGCTGGAGAGGAGGTGGAGCTGCAAGACCTGTAGTGGTCCCATTAGCCCTGACTGCTGGAGCACACTTGCTCCTTGCTGCCTTACAGTGGGGTTAACTGCATGGTTCCTCTGATCACACTTGGGCAACACCCATGTGGCGGTTGGGCTGGAAAATGGTAAAAGTCAATCCTAGATTCAGAGGTGTGAGTATGCCAGTATATTATGTGTGCCAGATGTGCCAAGCTCCAAGGCAAGAGCCCCAGACAGAAGTAAGTTTGGGTTTGGTTACTGGTATGTGGTTTATTTTGCTGGGAGGCACACTGCATTAACATGATGCTCACATATTTCCTTAAGTAATTGTGTTTCCTCAGTGTGGATACTACATATTTTGACTTGTAGGATGCCCTCCATTCCTGCAAGAAATGCTGGGATTTAAGAAATTTCTGAAAAGCAATGACCCTGAGTACAGAACTTTTACACCAGACGGCTTGTTAATATAATGGCTTCAGCCTTGTCCACTAGAGAAACACAGGAAAAAAGGGACATTGATAGGTCATATAGCCCAACATGTTAAAGAACCAAGGTATTAAGAAAGAAGATAATAATGATCAAATTAATTGGAGCATCACAGAGAAAGATTAAAAGACATTTTTTAACACTCTCATAGGTGAGAATAAATTCAATCTTAGTGTTACTGAAGTATAGTAGGGAGACTGTCATAAGTGGGATGACAATATCATTTGTAACTAGTTTAAGGAAGGCTCAGCAGTGGAAGGGATGCTCTCCATCAGTTGTGTCCCCAACCGCTGACAACTGCAGAACACGGAGGCAATTCATTAAACTCTTGTTGTGGTGGAAAGAGGGAAGAGGATTTCATCATTGTGGGGAATTTCAATAAAGAGTATGCTTCCACTGCTGTTCTTGGAATTCATTCCTAATTGCCTCACTGCCCAAAATATTGCATGTAATGGAGAATTTTGTGCAGGACTCCTCTGGAGAGAGAGAAAGGAATGATTATTTTATTATTACTGTAATGCAGCAGCTGACGGACAAGGGACCCTACTGTGCTATATGTTCCCCGCAGACACAGAACAAAACTCTGATCTCGCTCCAGAGAGTTTGCAATCTAAATATAAGGCAAAAGGTAGCTGCTAGATGCAGGAAAGGGATGCACACATACAAGCACACAGACATTAACAGGGAAAGAATACTGAAGAATACAAAAGGCAACAACCTTAACATACCCTTTTGTAGGAAACACATGAAAGTATGGTTTTGCAGGCGAATTTCAAAGAAGATAATGAGGTTTTCTTTGGGTATTTGTGTGAAGCCCTATCCAACAGAAGAGGAAAGAATATGAAGGTGCCCCTTTGAAAATCTAAAATGCGGTTCATATAGTTTGGGATCAGATGCTTCTCACAGGAGATGGTGCATTTCTGCAGAATGAGTAAGAGAGAGTGAGCCTCTGAAAGGTTTTACAAATGAAGAGCAAGGCAGGTAGGGTTGATGCAATATAGAAACGGAAGAGACTGAACTGATTCAAGATGTGGTTGTACTACTTCAAGCCACTTCTAGTGACTCTGACTACACAGTCCCTTCTCTTCTCTTGCCTTCCTCTGGTGTGGGATGGATTTGATGCTTGATAGCTCAGAGCCCTAAAACAGAGAGAAAACTAAACCAGCTAAAGGAGTGACTAGTTTTCAGTCAATTTGACACCTTGAACAGGCTTGCTGCTGGCTAGGCAAGCACTTATGTCAGTGTAAGGCATAAGGAAAAGGAGCATATAACTGTTGTCAGAGGAACTAACTGCCTTTTTGGCAAGCAGTTATCGCAGTGGCTCTGCTCTGGCTGTATTACACAGAAAGAACCTGAAGGACTGGGAGCTATCACTTGAGAGATCTGGAGTTTTTGAGGTTTGGGATATTAGTGGTTCCAGCTCTCCATCACGCCCTTCTGCTGGGGTGTGCATCTCTTGGAGGGAGGGAGAGTAGAGGCTCACACCTCAGGCTGCTGTTCCCCCTATTTCCATAGACAAATGATGGCTTCTGCAGAAAGAGGGAGTCCTGCCCTGCCCACCATCTCCAGCTGCATGCTCCTACTTTTCCTCAGCAAATTTGCAGATGACACCAAGCTGGGTGGCAGTGTCGATCTGCTGGAGGGTAGGAAGGACCTACAGAGGGATCTGGACAGGTTAGATAGATGGGCCGAGACCAACGGCATGAGGTTCAACAAGAACAAGTGCCGAGTCTTACACTTCAGCCACAACAACCCCATGCAGCGCTACAGGCTGGGGGAAGAGTGGTTAGAAAGCGGCCCGGCGGAAAGAGACCTGGGGGTGCTGATCGACAGCCGGCTAAACATGAGCCAGCAGTGTGCCTAGGTGGCCAAGAAGGCCAATGGCATCCTGGCCTCTATTAGGAATAGTGTAGCCAGCCGGTCTAGGGAAGTGATCATCCCTCTGTACTCGGCACTGGTGAGGACGCATCTTGAGTACTGTGTCCAGTTCTGGGCCCTGCACTTCAAGAAAGATGTTGAGGTGTTGGAGTGAGTCCAGAGGAGGGCGACCAAGCTGGTGAAGGGTCTGGAGGGTTTGACCTATGAGGAACGGCTGAGGGAGCTGGGGTTGTTTAGCCTGGAGAAGAGGAGGCTCAGAGGTGACCTTATTGCAGTCTACAACTACCTGAAGGGAGGTTGTAGTGAAGTGGGAGTTGGCCTCTTCTCCCGGGCAGCTAGCGATAGGACAAGAGGGCACAGCCTCAAGCTTCGCCAGGGGAGGTTCAGGTTGGACATTAGGAAGAATTTCTTTTCAGAAAGGGTTATTAGACATTGGAATGGGCTGCCCAGGGAGGTGGTGGAGTCACCATCTCTGGAGGTGTTTAAGAAAAGACTGGACATGGCACTTAGTGCCATGGTCTAGTCGACAGGGTGGTGTCAGGGCAACGGTTGGACTCGATGATCCCTGAGGTCTCTTCCAACCTGGTTGATTCTGTGTGATTCTGTGATTCTGTGATTCCTCCCTTCTGCTTATCCTAGAGTTTGGATCAGAAAACAAATCTGGTTGACAACTGTTTCTTTTCCCTGACCTGGCTAGCTACATCAACAGGTGAATGGTGCTGCTCAATGCAAGGAAGGGAATAGGAAGAAGTGATGCCCCTATTGACTGTAGCGTGAATTTATGTCAGTTAAAATGATCTGGTGCGTCTGCCATCTCAGGGCAGAAAGGTGCAGATCAGATGAGAGTCACAAAGATCCTACTTACCAAAACTGTCTGCACAGTTGAGGGTCAGAGTCTTGCTTACTGCACTCAGTAGGAAGTTCCATCTCAACTGGAAATCCGATGCCAGTTTTATAAACTCCTCTTTACTCGTGCTTGGCTGCAGACAGAGAGAAAAAATGCTTTATGATAAAGTTGGTTAAAATAATTCCTTATTGGGTTGCAGAGTATTTCCCTGTACAAACTGCATACAGAAGTGGGACAAGCAGGGTTTTTTTTCACAGAATCCTAAAATAACTTAGGTTGCAAGGGATCTTTGGACATAATCTAATCCAATCTCTTGCTCAAAGCATGGCCAACTTAGTTCAGGCCTTTTCCAGCCAAGTTCTGAATACCTCCAGGATGGAGATTCCACAGCCTTTCCAGGTAACCTCTTCCCATGCTGTCATGGTAAATTTTTTTTCTTTTTATCTATTGGAAATTTTCTTTGCTGCAACTTGTGTCTACTGCCTTCTACCCTATAACTGTCAACCCCCAGGAAAAATCCTGCTACATCTTCTCTATACCATCCCATGAGGTAGCTGAGGGTTCTATGAGATGATGGCAGCACAGAACTGCAAAGTACTATTCTTAATTTAAAAAATTAAAAAATGAAATAATCAAGCTAAAGAAGTACAGTTTACCCTGCTGCTTCAGAAAGGGGAAAAAAAAAAAGACTTTAACCACTGCCCAGACCCAAATTAATTGTTCTGGCAACCAACCAAATGCTGTGGTGCTATCAAGCTACTGCTAATTCTGAATCAGTGATGGAACAGGGGTGGTAGAGTTGGTAACCTATGGGAAGGTGCACATGCAAGGATGATTGCGCTTGAATCTTTCACAAGAGCTAGAGACATTGTACTAGAAATTATCACTCTCCTACCACCTGCTAAAAGTCAACAGTTTCATGAATCAACAGTTTCAGGAATCACAAGGTATTATCTTCATTTTTACTAACATTTTTCTTCTGAATTTTGTTTTATTAGCAACTGTTATAATATGTATCTACAAAATGAGAGCAGATACTGAAACTGCCCAAGTGGATCTATGCACAGAAATATGCTTGTAGTTGTTGGCACAGATGGAATTTTTGTATGACAATTAATTCCCCCTTTTTCTGCAGCATGCATAAATTGTATTTATGCAAATCTGCAGTCTGGTCAGGTTGCTAGTGTACAACATAGCTCCTGCAGACCAGTGACAGCCAGCATGTAGCAGGGTAAATGATGTAATCACTCTTTCTTTTCAGAAATTATTAAATTAATTTTATACCTGAATGATAAAAGCCTGAAGATTTGAATACACAGAGTTCAGGAGAAACCGAATATCTGCAGAAGTCGCCAGCAAAGCCATTAAGTCATTCCAACCTATGAAATATAGAAGGGAGACCATTACTTGAAGTGATAGGCTTGCTTTTTATTTTTTTTCTTCAGTTTTTAGCTTTTTTCTTCTATCTTTAGCTTAAAATGTATTAAGACATCTGTTTATAGCATTATGATTAATATAATTAATAATACTGTTCCTTTAGTGAAGAATAGTACTCTACTTTGAAATCAGTCAGTTTCCACCATATCTAGACTGACCTAGTCATCATGGCAAGAATAAACACTTCAAATGCAAAAGCTGGAATTTGGTTATATGCAATACCAGCTTACTTATCTGAGATTTTATGTGGCTGAAAAAAAAAATCTTGTTTTATCTATTGGGGGGGGAAAAACAGTTTTAAAACAATAACAGAAAATACAGAATATTCTGTAGGCCATCAGAAATATAAATTATATTGCCAAATACCAATGCAGCTGTTTCCCCAAAATCTTGGAACCTACCACCCTGTGCCAGATGGTACAACACTATTTCACCTCTCTGAATTTATACCCTTCTAACTGAGACGTCTTCCTTCAAGAAGGCATATGGATAAGGTCTGTGAAACCTTGCTTATTATAAATAATAATTTGGAAAAGCAACGAAAACAGAGAATGCAATAAATCCCCCTTGGGAAGAATATGACTATCATTACTATAACGAGCAAATGTAACAAAAGCATTCTGCGCAGAGTTTTTGATTTTAAGCCATCTATAAATATTTAAATGGTTCTCCTGATGGTTCTATGAAGAAGGCAAATTATTATTCCTACTGAAAGCAGTCACGGAAAGGCTGCCGCGCATCCCTTTTCAGCGAGCGAGTCGGTGGCAGACCAAGAACAAAGAGCTGAGGTTTCCCCCCTCAGTTCTGTGCACAGCCTCATCCAACTTGCCCATCTCTTGCTAATAATTTAAATGGCAGCCCATTAATCTAAAAATTCACTTGCCATTATGTTCCCATCCTTTTCCATTAAGCTGGCAAATGCATTATGTCATGGCTTGCATGCAAACTGTGTATTTTATTGTTTACAGCAGCACATTGATCCCACAGGCTGCAGTACAGCGAAAGGACACAAGAGCTGAAAGGCCAATAGTCCTTGTCCAGTTCAGCATACAATATTTTAAAATCTGGCCCCAAGAAATCATTTTGTGTACTTTGATTAATAACAGAGGAAAATGAGAAATGCAACTCTTGGAAACTTCTTTTTGTCAAAGAAAACAATAAAAAATTAATAAATATCCCTGTTTGTCAACCTTCTTCTAGAAGATACATCATTTAGTAACACAAACAGTGAGCTTTAAGAGACAGTCAGAATGGAAAGCCTTTCATTCTTAACATTTAAAGTTAAAAGGATAATATTACATGCTGCATTCTCATTTTTATTGGCTCTTTTCCAGTACTTCGGGTTACGGCAAGACTGTAATTCCCATTAGGGCAGATGCCATGAATAAACAAGAGGAAATGCTGGAGCTTTAACAATGGCAAGAAAGAGCTTCAGTGGATAGACAAATTACAGCAAAAAAATATTACATTTGATTTCTGTGTCATACTGCGGCTCCTCCGGATTCCTAAATTCATTTTGAAAGAGGTTTCCAGGCACATCCAGAAATCCCTGACTGATGACCGCATGCAAGTCTGATAGCAGAACAGTGAGTTTGCTGTTGCTGTTCAAGAGTGTTCTTATTGTCTATAGAGAATAAGAAAACAGTTAATGCCTTTCATTTTCTCAAGCCCTTAACTCAGTCAGAAAACTTCCCTTATTCAGTACTAGACTTTATATAACCAGTCTCCAAATTGAGGGGAAAAAAAATAATCAAAGGAGATGAATCTTAAGTTTTGTTCAAGAGCTTTTTGTTCTGGGAGATATTCTTTTCAATGATACTCTGTGTTGTCTGTGATGGAGCAGACAAGGCTGACGTGCTTGACGTCCGGGCAATTGCCTGGGCAATTGGTTTTGCCTAGAGTTATTATAGTTATTTTTAGTTATTTAGACACGGTATTTTGTCTAAAACATGGAATGGTGTATCAGGGCCGAGTTTCCCTCAATGTTACCTGTCCTTAGTACATGTTTCAATTAAATTCAAAGATAAGTTTTCTCAAGTTGCCCAAATCTTTGAGAAGGCAAAAAAAACATTAGAAATATGGTATTAGTTAAAATAATATTAATTGGGATTTTATCCCATTTATCTGCTTATGAGTAATTTGTGAATGAATCTGGCTTCATATTTGTCCCAAAGAGTATTACTCACACAGATATTGCAAACAATTTTCAGCCTGATATTTGAGCCTCATCTCTTCATTTTTTTTTTAATTAATTGCTAGTATCACACAGTATTACTTCAGATTCTTGATGAAAATATGAAAACAGTGAAGGAAATTAAACCTGAATCTGTTAAAAATTGTTAATCCATACTTTTAGTCTCTCACTTCCATACTGAAATTAGTAAGATCCTAAAGCCTTTGTTGAATTTTGGGCTTTTATATGAATAATCCATGTCCAGTTGGGCCTTCCAGAAGAAAAATATTTTTTTGTAAAATTCAGAAAAACTTCAGGATTCATAAACGTTTTAACAAATCCCATTCACCCGGTGCTTACCATGACCCCACAAGCAGCAGTGAACGCAGCTGACCATTTGTTTACAAACATAATTCCCAATCTAGCAATTTTTCTTTTTCATCATTCTGCTAGCTTTACTGAAATACCAAAAGCACTCTGATTCTCACTCGGTAATCTCCTTCAGCTAAGTTAAAGACAAAGCGTCAGAAGAAGAGCTGCTACTTGCAACAAGAACACACAACCCAAAGGCTGGGAACTACCAGGGGCAGTATCTTCAGTACGCTCCTAGCACCCAACTCCATGCCCCAGTGTTTTAAACTGGTCCCTTTAGCCATTGCACTTCACTGTACTAAATATAATTCTCTAAATGACTGAGGGCCAGCTCTGACAACACTTAAATACAGCTTACCAGAGGCAGGAATCAGCCCCAGGAAATGACAAGCATCATATTCACATTCCTTTCTCACAGGGAATTTGCACCTTTTTATGCTCTAATTACTTCTGCATGTCCAGGTAGTAGCAGCTGTCAGCCTGCTTTATCTACACATGATGGGGAAAGTTATTTTTTTTCCTTTGAATGCTGACTCTGCCAAAATTGTTCCTATTTTCTCACCAGGTGGCTAAATGATTGCCAAGTACTCTACAAGGGAGAGTGTGGTTACACCATTCAGAAGCTGCAGCTGCACAGCTCCTCTGTAGTACTTCTCATTAGGAGCACTCTCACCTGCTTTTACCATCAGTTTCTAGTTGAAATTCCAGGTGTGTTTTAGACAGAGAAAACTAAGAGGGATGATTAGAAATATCAAATGGCTCTTATGTGAGAAGATGAGAAAAACTTCAGCTTCGGATAGAAATAACTGAGGAAGGATGTGATGGAGGTTTACAGGGAGAATTGCATGAAGAAGGGTAGAAATTTTAAAATAATAAAAGAAAGTTTTTTTTCACACAACAAATAATCAGACCCTGGAACTCACTATCCCAAGATGTTGTGGATGCCAAAATCAAGCTATTTAAATACCAAGATGTGGATAGAACCTTCACCTCAGATTGCTGGAAGCCAGGAGAGTACAATGGAGGAGGAGTGAGGTATCACTCGCTCTACTCATACCCACTTCACATGAGCATCTGATGAGGGTGACCAGGGCAAACGGGATACGAGTCCACACCAGCCTAAGATCAGGTGACTGACTAAAACACTCAGTGGTCCTTTCTGAGGGATGTCCACCTCTCCATGAAGCATCTGCATGTTTCTCACGAGCTGAAAATTTTAAACAACTGCTGTGCTCAGCTAACCATTTTCTGGTGTGTGTTGGACAGGGGGATGCATTTGCAGGAGAATCTTTAGCCAGTATGTCTTTCCTACACTGTTTTGCTGGAGCCCAGTATCCATGGCTTTGGCAAGATCTCTAACAGAAGTTGTAATAGAGGCTATGTGACCGCTGAAAGACTATGGGGATGCTCATTTATAAGATTTACACAATTTCACTTACTGAAACTATTGTTTTTAAATTGCAATGGGACTAATCATCAGGTACACTGGAACTCCTTTGCCCTTCCCTTGTATTTTAAAGAGGCTCTAGAGAAGGTGCAAATATCATTTGCTTGTGAGAACAGTGCCAAGAGCTTGTTGTCATGAACAAGAACCAGACTCAGAATGTGCTTGGCTGTAAGAGTAGATCTGACCCAGATTCTCAGGTCTGCAAGGTTCACTTTGTGCTGGTTAAATGGTGTAAAGGGGACGTAGAGCAGCCAGAGGCTGCCGCTAGAGAATTCCCCCCAAGTAAGCTGAAATTCTCTTGCACGAAATCTTGAGGGTGTAAATTCGACGTTGACTCTCTGCAGCTTTTCCGCACGCTAGGAATAGGCAGGGAAGAAGCAAAAAGCTGCAACCAGCCCTTGACATCATGGCTCGAGCACAAGAAAGTTGTAAAGTCTGAGTACGCAAATCAAATGCAAATGTCTGGGAATAGCTGGCACTTGCAGTCTTGCTGGATCATGTCCTTCGACACATAAGCAGCACTGTTTAGAAGCACATGAAGCTCAGCTTTTCGAGTATTTAGTATCTCCAAGGGCTGCTGCAGTAAATGGGAACTGTGAGTGCTCAGCACCTCACAGAAGTCAACCTTTTGCCTGTGTTAGCACACCTATGCATGTTTGTGCATTGTTATGATTTTTTAAAACTTTTTTAAAGTGAGGTGTGTCTTTTGTGTGTTGCTGGTGATGAGTTTTCCCATGAAGAGAGGCCCAGGGAACTGCTGGGCAAACTCAAGTGGAAGAAGAGGGTGTACAGATCGTGGAAGGAGGGGCTGGCCACTTGGGAGGAATATAAGTCTGTTGTCAGAGGATGTAGGGAGGCAACTAGGAAAGCTAAGGCCTCCTTGGAATTAAACCTTGCAAGAGAGGTCAAGGACAACAGAAAGGGCTTCTTCAAATACATTGCAGGTAAAGCCAACACTAGAGGCAATGTAGGCCCACTGATGAATGAGGTGGGGGCCCTGGAGACAGAGAATAAAAAGAAGGCGGAGTTACTGAATGCCTTCTTTGCCTCTGTCTATACTGTTGGAGGCTGTCCTGAGGAGCCCCGGACCCCTGAGGCCTCAGAAGAAGTCAGGATAGAGGAGGAATCTGTCTTGGTTGATGAGGGCTGGGTCAGGGACCAATTAAGCAATCTGGACGTCCATAAATCCATGGGCCCTGATGGGATGCACCCGCGGGTGCTGAGGGAGCTGGCGGAAGTCATTGCTAGGCCACTCTCCATCATCTTTGCTAAGTCGTGGGCAACGGGAGAGGTGCCTGAGGACTGGAGGAAAGCAAATGTCACTCCAGTCTTCAAAAAGGGCAAGAAGGAGGACCTGGGTAACTATAGACCGGTCAGCCTCACCTCCATCCCCGGAAAGGTGATGGAACAACTTGTTCTTGGTGCTGTCTCTAGGCACATCAAGGATAGGGGGATCATTAGGGGCACTCAGCATGGCTTCACCAACGGGAAGTCATGCTTAACCAACTTGATAGCCTTTTATGAGGATGTTACCCGGTGGATAGATGATGGTAAAGCTGTGGATGTGATCTATCTCGATTTCAGTAAAGCGTTTGACACGGTCTCCCACAGCATCCTCGCAACTAAACTGAGGAAGTGTGGTCTGGATGATCGGGTAGTGAGGTGGATTGTGAACTGGCTGAAGAAAAGAAGCCAGAGAGTGGTGGTCAATGGGACAGAGTCCAGTTGGAGGTCTGTGTCTAGCGGAGTCCCACAAGGGTCGGTACTGGGACCAGTTCTATTCAATATATTCATTAATGACTTGGATGAGGGATTAGAGTGCGCTGTCAGCAAGTTCGCTGATGACACAAAACTGGGAGGAGTGGCTGACACAATGGAAGGCTGCGCAGCCATTCAGAGGGACCTGGACAGGCTGGAGAGTTGGGCGGGGAGAAATGTAATGAAATATAACAAGGGCAAGTGTAGAGTCCTGCATCTGGGCAAGAACAACCCCATGTACCAGTACAAGTTGGGGACAGACCTGTTGGAGACCAGCGTAGGGGAAAGGGACCTGGGGGTCCTAGTGGACAACAGGATGACCATGAGCCAGCAGTGTGCCCTTGTGGCCAAGAAGGCCAATGGCATCCTGGGGTGTATTAGAAGGGGTGTGGTCAGCAGGTCAAGAGAGGTTCTCCTCCCCCTCTACTCTGCCCTGGTGAGGCCGCATCTGGAATATTGTGTCCAGTTCTGGGCCCCTCAGTTCAAGAAGGACAGGGAACTGCTAGAGAGAGTCCAGCGCAGAGCCACGAAGATGATTAAGGGAGTGGAACATCTCCCTTATGAGGAGAGGCTGAGGGAGCTGGGTCTCTTTAGCTTAGAGAAGAGGAGACTGAGGGGTGACCTCATTAATGTTTATAAATATGGAAAGGGCAAGTGTCATGAGGATGGAGCCAGGCTCTTCTCAGTGACATCCCTTGACAGGACAAGGGGCAATGGGTGCAAGCTGGAACACCGGAGGTTCCACTTAATTATGAGGAAAAACTTCTTTACGGTAAGGGTGACTGAACAGTGGAACAGGCTGCCCAGAGAGGTTGTGGAGTGTCCTTCTCTGGAGACATTCAAAACCCGCCTGGATGCGTTCCTGTGTGATATGGTCTAGGCAATCCTGCCCCGGCAGGGGGATTGGACTAGATGATCTTTCGAGGTCCCTTCCAATCCCTAACATTCTGTGATTCTGTGTGATTCTGTGATATACTAAGGAAGAATGTGACGCTGCCATGCAATTCGTGAGGCCAACAGTTCCCTTCCTTCCTCTCCTTTATTGTGGGGACACGGTGTAATGATTTAAGCCAGGTGGCATGTCGGGATAATCTTGTAATTGCTGTTTGAAGAAGAGGAGACAATATACCACCTATTCTCTTCTGCTTTCTTCCCCATTCGTGACCTATCCTTCTGTTGTCGCCTGGACAACCTCAGAAGTTTTGGAAGGATCCAAGGACACCAATGGAAGGAAGGCTGCAGGGAGGGTACAGCCCCTCACAATAATGCAGCACTGAATAAGTACAGGCTAATGAAGCAATTTACTTTGCAGTGTTCAAAGGGTTAAAAAATGCAGCTCCTGGATGCATTTCCTTTGTCCCTGTAGCTGAGAAGAACGAGACTGTAGAGCAAAAAGCAGGCAGAGATATTAATTGTTAGAGAGATTTTTGTCTCTTTCTTCACAAGGAGAAAAGCCAGTCTGAGTGATGACCCTGAGGAGGAAAGTTCAGAGCATGCTTCCCTGCAGCACTCCTTCCAACACTGTCTGGTCAGAGGATGGAGAAGATTTTGCCAGCTGATACCTGGGATACATGAAAAAGGTGAGGGTCTTGTGCCCATATAGACCTCACACCCTGCTCCCTGACCACACAGCCTCTCTGCAACTGGCATATTAGTGATTTCCCTTGTGCAGGCTGCTGTAGCAATCAGAGAGTGGTCAGGATGCTACGTAAAACTGATTTTAGAGTAACTCCAGCATGTTCTATCTGATTGACTTTTGCACGGCTGGGTGAAGATACTGGAAACTGTCATCTGATCCTTCCAGCTACCATGTTCTCCTCTCCATAGAGGACTATTGACCATATCTCAGAGGCTTTCACAGAATCCAAAGGGAGGAAAAAGCCCCCTCAGCATACTTACGGTGTGGGAAGAGATGGTTAGGAGGAGACTGAGCATGATTTGGACCATGGTCAGTATACAGCAAAGAACACCTGTGCTGCTGCTGTTGTCCTACAATGGAGCATCTCATAAATAGTTCAAACTGCTTGAATGAATGAGATGCCCAGCTTTTTTGTTTCACAGATTCTGGAACATACCTTGGCCATGCTAGAAAGGTCTGTCTTTCTCCTGAGTCTTTTTATAAACACTGTAACTTCTGTTAAAGAAGAAAAGGCAGATGTTTCATATCATTAATATTTTACAGTCTAACAGCCTTTAACGAAGACAGATCTTTTAAGTTAGAAAGTAGATCCCTAGGGGAGCAACAGGCCAGTGGAGGGCACACTGGGGGCACTGAGCCAGCATTACAGGCTGGGGATCCTCGCAGTTTAAAGCTTGCAAGCAGAAGCTGCCCAGGTCTTACTTCACTGCAAATCTGTTAACCCATGACATACAGGAAAAATACTTCCAATATTTTTTACATTAAATACTTCTTAATCAAGACTAATACTCTTTTACATGTATGGTTTAAGGTGAAAGAAAGCAATGTTAATTCTAAACCTCCTATATTTTGTTTAGAGGGTTTGCATTTCCACCTTTATGCATCTATAATTCTGCAGCACTGTTAATAGGAGTTGGTTTCTTTGATTCTATTTTCTCCTGTTTATAATGTGTTGTAATTATGACAAGCATGGTCCAAGAATATCCTTTTTAAGAATAAATTATAAAATAACTGATTCTTAGTTACAGGAAAATCAAATACAAAGCAACTTACAAACTTCTGTAGACAGGCAATGGTTTTCAACTGAAAATTTCTGTTTCTCTGAAGTTTGTACAAACCAGAAAGACCAGGATGTATATACATCCTGGCTTGCAGCTAATTGATTACATATACTTCCATGCACACACATGTTAAAAACACATTACTAAGTTTGCTCTGTCAAGCATTCAAATGTAAGAAATGCCAGAATTAAGACTGTCTGCAAGTCTTCATTGAGCATATGAATGCTAACACAATCTTTTGTCTACACAAGAGCTCTGCTTTGCCACTGAGGAGTTGGTCTTCACTCAATGAGCAGCTAAGCAACATCATGTTTTAGTAAGAATCTTCAACATCATATGTAAATATATGTATGTATGTACGTACATACCTACAAACACACACATTCAAATCCTCCTCTAATGACAGAGTAATAGTTTCCCTGTGGGACTATGGCTTTTTTTCCGTTTATATTAACTGCGCTATAGCTGTTAATTATCTGCATAAAACCACTTGCAAGGTACAGAAACAGAACACTACCTAAATTTCAGAGGGCAGACTGCTTATTATTCAGTCATCTACACAGCCAAAGTGATCACGGCAAGAGACATCTTTAAAAAGATTCAAGTACACTTTAATTTACCATGAATAGGGAATAATTTTGGCTTAAATTTGTTCTCACACATTATCTGAGACAATTTATTTTTAACTGTATCCCAACTAACTTCAGTCCTCACTAGGATCGAAGTTACATCAGCTAAAGGAGTTTTTAAAATAATTTCTGTAAGAGTCTTGTAACACAATCTTCTCTGCAGTTTAAGCAAAGAGCATTTTATGAAAATCTCTCTATTACTCAAACATACCTTTAGATTTGGATGTGAGGAGTGGTAATGGAAAGCCTTCCAAAGCATTAAGGAGCCAAAGTTCAATATTAGTACTGAACAATCTGATTGATGTTATGTGTTGCACAGGCACCTCCTCCAGGAAATCGTGCAGTAGGATGTTCTCAATTTCCTAGAATACAAATTCATGGACCTGCACATGACTGGGGTACTACAGATATTTATAGCAGCTTGAAACAAAATTGTATTGATAGTTTAAATGTAAATGTAAAGAAGCCGGTTTTCTTCTTCCAATTAAGCAATAGCTAAGCTACATTTATTAGCAGAAGGAAGATCCTTACAATAAACGTTGTTTCGTGAATTAATTACTAGACACTACTTAATCACCTGCTGTAAATAAGAAGCAAATTATTTTGATCAGAAAACTGCATATTTCTATGTGGAATGTCACCGAGAAATGCAGTAGTGTTCTCAAAGGAAAAATACCTCTCATAATTCGGAAAACAGTTATCAGTCAAAATTTCAGTCACATAACCTCATGCCAGAACCACAGACACATTTATAACAGCATACTCCATTGATATTAGGGACTTTCAAAGGAATATATAGCAGCAAAATGGAAGTTATCTTGAATTCCACTGGTTCCTTCCAAAATCCATACTGTGCTGTATCAGAAGAAGCCAAAGGAACAGACTTGAAGTACTAATGAAAATCCCATTGTACAGCACACAAGAAACAGCTGGCCCTTCTCAGGTAGAGCTACCAAAAAGACACAAACACATAATAACATAATTACAACAAACAAGTGTGTCTACAGTACCTTGAATAGCTGCCTATCATAGCTGTTGAACAGCTGGCATACATCTGGCGAGGACATCAGTGCTATATTTTCAGGCTGCAGAGACCTCCAGAATGACGTGATACACTCTTCCACCTGTCGCACAAAGTCCTTTATGAATTTCAACTGATTTTACACTTCTGAAATATTAAGAGTAATTCAGTAAAACAACACACGTAAGCCCTGAAGCAAAAGAATGACCGTGGAGCTGGGCTCTTTGCCTGGCCCCATCCTGGCCAGGCTCCAGCATAAGTGGAAGCATCCTTGGGCAACAAGCTGAACCTTGCAAGGCAGCATAAGAAAGAGGAGAGAAACAAAGAATTGTGCCATGGATATGTGGGTATAATGAAAGATATGTATCCATGGCCTTGTGTTTTGTGCTGGGCTCAGACCTGTTGATGTGCCAGGAGTGTTATCAAGCATTGAAACAGGCTGCCCAAGGAAGTGGTGTAGTCACCATCCCTGGAAGTATTTAAAACACGTGTAGATGTGGTGCTTAGGGATATGGTTTAGTGGTGGACTTGGTAGAGTTAGGTTAATGGTTGGACTTGATGAGCTTAAAGGTCCTTTCCAACTAAAACAATTCTATGATTCTGTGAGTGCTCAGGATATGCCTACAAACTCAGATTCTCGGGGCATGTTGTGTTAGTTAAGAATTCCCGAATTATTTGACTGAATGCTCCTTTTGTCTATAAATGGTCATTTACCTTAGACCAAACCATTGAGTAAGTAAGCTACACAGGAACAATTTTACTCATAGAGTTGTTTGCTGTCGTCAGAACAAGTGTTATTAAAGCAAAGGCATACCTTGTCAAGCTCGCTCATTCTCACCATATGTAAAATATCTTGACAATGGCTGCGGTACTCATTGGCAAGCAGTGCAACCTGTGACCAAAAAGAGGGTACAAAAAGATCTCACAGGCAAAGAGCTAACTCGCTTGATTATCGAATACTTGAACGTACCATTTCGGAGGGGTATTTGTTCCCTAGCTCTTCCTCCCGAATATAGAATCTGCTGAATTCAGGCCAAGGGTACTGAAATGTCTCCTGTTCAGTCTTCAGATAAATGACAGATGAAGAACAGTACAAATTCTTGCTCGCAATGCATCAGAATTTATTTTGGAAAAAAAAAAAAAGGGACCACAATTATCTTGTCAGTTCTATTAAAGGTATTAAGTACTTGCTTGAAATTGTATAACATGAGTTTTTAATAAGATGTATTTCTTCAGAGGAATGCTTGTCCTTTTTTTTAGAAAGTAGAGGTGGATGAAAAAAACAAGCATGGCCGACTAAATATTTAAATCCCAAACAGTACATGAATTTCTTTTCAAAACCAGTGAATATTTAATGCCATACATATCTTTCACATATATTTTCTATAGCACTCATCTCACAGTTGTAACCTTCTAAATAAGGCTGCAGATAGTCGGCTCGGCTGTTGGGATGACAGCACATTTCTCATCAGCTGTCATTACATCCACTTCAGAGCACTCATTGCTGCACCCGAGCGCTCCATTAAAAATAAGACAGACATCCAGTCTTCCCTTTGTTCCTCACTTTGGTCCACATAAGTTTGTTGCTCATGCTTGGCTGGCTGGCTTCCAACAACCCCGGTGTCAAGCCGTCCCATGACAGCACGCTTATGGGACAACGTCTGCCTTTTTCGGTGAGCAGGGGTTGCGCTCTTTTCTCTTGTTTGTTTCCTAGTGTTTAAATACTTATCATGCCAATAAACTCTGAGCGCATTGAAAAGACACCGGCTCAGCAGCATGAGGGTCTGTTACCCTGGGCCTCAGACAAGGCAGGCTGTGCCCCACTAACTCCCCTAATATTCCAAACCTGGGCTGTCAGCCACAATTTCCACTCTCAGCACAGATAAAATTATTTGAGCCAACATTAAGACAACAGAAATATTTGGCTACCAGGAGAAATAGGAGTGGGGGAAGTAAGCATTTAGTGAGATTATGCAGACAAACATTGTTTTGAAGAAGATGATGGGTTACCTGTATTTCATCAGAACAGATTGTATAGCCATTCTAATTAAACACAGAAATAGACATTTTGTTATAAGTCTAATGTATCCAAAACTCACTGTTGGTTGAAATTGGCTATTGCTCTCGTAACCAGCTGCACCTCCATAACTGCAGGAGCTTCCACTGTGGTAAAATATACAACAGAAAAAAAACCTTTAAAAAACTCATCAATTTATTCTGTATTTAGTAAGAAAATCAGCTCTAGCTGGATAGAGTGCACTAGGTTGTAGCATTGTGTTTGGGAAACAAATCCCTGTCATTCAGCAGCCCCATGATTTTCTAACAAGTCTGAAGACCAATTTCTTAATTTTAAGATAAAACTGAAGCATTCACTATAAAGACAGCAAGGTATTAGCCATTTAACAGTGCAATGTCTTCCAACTTCTTGCACCAAAATCGTGGGTTTGTATTTGTAGTTGCAATTCATTTGGAATGATAATAATAATAATTGTAAACGTGCAAATAATGAAAGCATAATCATACTTGTGCTTTGATTTCACAGTAATTCTATTTTCTGCACCCTATATCAGTTTAGGTGGCATTTTGTTTCTGGCTTTGTTTCCCCTATTTACTTTGCAAGGCTGCTGTGATGCTCCACATGTTCAAAATTCACCTTGACCTGCAAAGGCTCGACCACTGGCTTTTTGGCTGAAAAGCCGGGGACACAGGCACAATAGGCTGCTTTCTCTCTTTACAATCTCCTATCTCTCTCCCTTCCTGTTTTGCTGAGGCTAATCCGCCAGGAGGGAGAGGCAATGTTGCTAGTAAAAGGGACTTGCTGCGAGAGTTGGATACCTCCAGTCAAGCCCCCATCTGCTGCTGACAACTGCTCGCTGTCTGTGAAGGCATATCAAACTCCGGGGTCCTTTTGGACTCGGCTGTTTTGAAGGGTGACAGGCAGGGGCTTTGTAGAAAAAGTGCTTCCACTGGTGACTGCCAACACTCAGGCTATATCTAATCAGATCCTGGCTGCTGGGTTTCACTCCTGTGATGTATTATAAACCAGGGTACCACCACACGTCCTGAAGGGACAGAGGACAAAATGTAACAGCTTATCTGTTTGGAAGCTCAAGCCACTGAAAATGTCTCCTCTCGCTTCTCTGCTCTTCTCAGGACTGACCCTTGCCGCCTGAAAAATTACCTTTCCCTCTGCCACTATTCTCTGCCATGAAGGCAGTGCTCCAGCGAAACAACCAAATGGGCTGCCCAAGACAGGGCACAGCATTCATGTTGTGTATGTTTGGTAATGCCATTGACTCTTTCTCCCAGACATTTTAGAGTTGGTGGCTGAGCAAACGGAAGAATGTGTAAGTAGAGAGGTTTCATAACGCTTCTTTCAAATGGGTCCTTCCTGCAGATTTCTAAATCCTGTGAAACCAAATTAATAAATATTTTCCAGCTCCTGCTCTCCCCGAGAAGGCGGCCAGCTGTATCTTCTGCTGCTGCTACTATGGCAACACGTATCAGCATCACTCTCCTCCAGCGGGCTGGCTCCCCCGGAAGGCTGGCTCCCCGCTCCCCCCCATGCGGGGATGGCGAGGTGCGAGAAGGGGTGATGCGTGGGTCCCCTCCTATGCCCCAGCAGCCAGCCAGGAGCTTGGTGATGTTTAAGTGCAAATACCTATGGAAAGCTAATATCTATGTGCTTCCACTGTTAGCAAAGGTGGTTGGGACTCACCTGGTGCTCGCAGAGGTGCTCGGCTGCCAGGCAGAGGTGCTCGGCTGCCAGTCAGTGGTGCTCAGCTGCCAGGCAGAGCTGCTCGCTTCCTGGGGAGAGTGGTGCCTGGGTAAAGACAGGACACACAAACCAAGAGGTGGGTGGGAGAAGGGGAAAATGGGTGACAGCAAAATCACAAGGAGTTTCAGTATGTCACCTGCAGAGTTTGGATGATGCTATGGGGTGGGAACTAGAGCTAAAATGGGAAATACAATAGTGGGGATGCTGAAAAGACTAACAGAGAAGCTGAACGGAAAGCACAAAGGAAAAATGAAAAGAGGGAGGGTGGTAATGTGCGTGCTGTTGACTGTCAGATTACACTGACATTAGAAAAGCTAATTTGCTAGAATCATATCAGATTTTTTTTATTAAGAAATGGTGGGTTTGCTTCACTAGAAAGTCAGAAGCCCAAACCTTCCCTATTACTAGAATCATGAAGTAACTCTTACGAAGCCAAAATTCGCTGGCATTTTTTAACACTGCCATACTCCAAGCCTCCTTGATCTGCCAGAGCAAGTATCATTTTAGGGAGAGCTCATCCTCCAAGCTCCCATTCCTAGAGGGCACCCTGTTCTAATGCAAATCAGTAAATATCATATTCCCTTAAATTTTCGTGATACATTTGGAGACCTCATTGGGTACAGTTGTGTTTATTTACACTGCTTTCATAGCATCATCGGAGCTGTGGTACGCATATCTTCAAAAAATCCATGATTTCTAAATGAACCAACTCACGGGTGCTGTATAAGAGCATCCTCATCACTCCTTGTGTGAACATGTTCCAGCCCAGCCAACTGACACTTCTGAGGCCCCGCTGACTATCAAAAGGCAAATGCCTTCTTTGTAGTCATAGTCAAACTGTTATAATCATACTGCCATTTCTATGACACCAACAAGAAACGCTCCCAACCTGCCAGACCCTTCACAGGCCCAGTTCCTCACTCCCATCACCATGTCAGTTGCTGACTATCTCATATGGTCAAGAAATATTCTTTTCAGTAATTGGAGACAGTGGATCATAGTTTTGAAACCATCCCTTTCTTCACCAGCCCGCAGGTTGGGTGGACATCTTGTTCTCTCAACTGGGCTCCCGGCTCCACCTTCCCCTCAGGAAGATGCAACAGAAAAAGCATCTGCATGTTGTACTCTATTCAGGCATGGGAGGGAGCGATAGTTATTGCAGGTAGAAAAGTCTTCAAGTTTTCATTACTCTTGTTCTAAATTTCAATTTTCTAATAAAAAAAAATCTAGAATTTGCCATTGCTGGTTTTATCAGCTTCATTGGATCATGAAAAATTAATTCTAATTTCAAAAATTACTGAACTCACTGAGAGGACAGTAAAGATGAGATATTTCCTTGATGTTTCCTATTTATTTGCAGAGAATGTACAAAACTCAATACAGATGGAAACAAACTCACTTACTTGGTTGAAGCTGCTGCTTATTTTGTATGTGGCTTAATTTTTTTTAAATCACGCTATTCATGCATCTCTGGCTGTGTTTTGTGCTTTTTTACTTCTTTCTCTCCTTTTTTTTCCTGCTGTCCTTTAACAGACCCAAGAAGTAATTGTGGCACCTGGCTATCCAGGTGTTGCGGGTGTGCACATTGGCTTGGGACAGGGACGTGTGGCTGCATTTAGAGTGGAAGCTGTTCTAATTCCAGCTGTTGGGCTTCACGCATCAGCTTAGTGACTTCCTAGAACTGTTTTCAATGAAGGAAGCATCAGACAAGATCATTTTGTAGTTAAGAGACTTGTCTATTGCAACTAGAAAGATGATCTTTGTCTGAATATGATCTTTATATTTTGATTTTTTTCAAATCTGAAAAGTTATCCCAAGAAACTATATCAAGATCACTAGATAGATGGTTATGTCAGCTTCCTTTTCCTTGGTTTGATCAAATGAAATACAGGTTTTTTAGGAGTAGGTGTCCAGGCAGGCACCTCTGGCAGCTGGTCAGAGAAGGAGAGGGAGGCCTGCAGCCAGTACAGCGGCTCCCCTATGGTTAAGCATAGGATATAGTGTGTTCCCCAGCTGGTCAGGGAACATGGCTCGTTTCCATGAGGGACGCCAAGGACACAAGCGATGCTGGCATACGTGATGCTTCTGGCTCCTTGCAGTGACTAAAGGCTTTGTTTCTGCCCCTGGCCTGGACTTAGCCAACATTGCTGCTTTGGTTCCTCCTACTTTTTGTAATTTTTCAGCATGTTTCTACGCCGGGAGGAAAAAGAGCAACAATTCAAATTGTTCCGTTCTCTCTCTCATCTCTTCTATAACCAGAACTAGCAGCTCTCCTACTATGCCCAGTGAGATCGCTATTTTCAAGCTACACTGCAGGGAAACATCTTTCTTTCCCTGAAGAAGACAGACCAGCAGAGACTCAGCCAGAGACCTGCAATGTTCCTTGAACAGTGGCCCAGGATCCTTCCTCGTTACGGATGTCAAATCTTAGGCCTGTTCTGGTTATACTGGGTGCATGGTTAATGAGGGATATCACTTCAGAAAAGGTCTTAAGGGAAGTGGACCTCGAGTTGCCTATGAATAATTTGTTTAGTCTCACAACAACTGATTGCCACTTGATCATCTGCAGAACCTGATCCTCTGCCCTGTCCCATTCTTTGCTGTCATCACTCTATGGACTTCTGTAACATTACTGTAAAACCCGTGGAGGAAGGCAACAGTCCTATGGGTATAATTTTTCCATTCTCTCACAGAGCATGCATTCAATTAAGTAACTATCATGTAAAATATCACAGACACTGAACAGCTTTCATCATCACCAGAACAGCTGTGTGCTTAACAGGCTGACTTGTATCCCTCTAATATTCATGCTATAGAAAAATGCTGTATCTCCATGTTAAAGAATGGAAACTAAAGTACAGGATTTATCCACATCAAAGTCATGTACAAGTCTGTAAGAGAGTGAGGATATGAGCCTGGTCTCCAAAGTCCAAGCCATTGGCTGCCCCTATTTTTCTTCTGTACACTTAAAAGGAGTGTAAAACTGCTAAGGGGTGGCAGCATTTCCCTTCCTTTTTTTCCGGGGAGAAACACAAGCCTGTGGTTTGTTTATCTCAACCATGAGCTTAACTATGCGAACTCTCCCTCGCCTGCCTACAATGGCAGCATGCTCATGTCTACAGTTGACTCTGCCAAAGTATCTCACATTCATCAATTATTTTCAGACTTTTAATTTTTGCGATCAATTTATACTCATCTTATACATTTTCTCATTGGTGTTCCCTTACAAGAGGTGATTTTCAAATCTGAAATTTTAAAACAAAGTGAAGGAAGTATTTTCAAAGTAATATGCCTCATCATTTCAAGTAGTAAAAAAACCCCAGATAACATGATTGCTTGTAGCACTCTTCAAAACAGTGCAGTCATTTATACTCTAATACCTGTCTCTTCAGCCTACTGCTTAATAAGGAAGGTGCTACAATGTCATGCAGCAATTGTCAATATATTTATTTGAGCTCCCATTTAGAGTTTCAATACATTAAGCTCCTCTTTTTGGTTTGGCATGAGTTCCTGCTCCTAACATCTATATGGCTGAAATGTCCAATTGAAGGAAGTCTGATTAGGCAGGGCACATTTTCAAAGGGGAGCTTCTCTATTAGGGCACCGTACTTACTGACAGAGCACTTTTATAGTGTGTATAATAATAAGAAAAATATAATACTGTTGTCGATATTGAACAGGTGATTTACAGACTTTTATATATAGACAATATATAGACTGTCATGTGACATTTTGTGATTAAAACATTTAAAAAACAAACCTGAGATAATCTTTTTCACACAGAAGAGAGCAATAACGTGGATAAAAGGCAGAGTCGTTCTTGATAGTTATTCCATCATAATGATACCTAGAAAATAAAAAAAATTATGAGCTGACAAGCTTCAACAAGTCAGCAAATAATTCATATTCCTCTTTGAAAGCAGATGATCATCTTATTCAAACAAGAAAAGACCAAGTAAAAAAAGGTATATTTGGTTTTTTAAATTCTGTGGAAAATTTATTTTCCCCAACAGAAGATAATTGCACATACTCTTTACAAACCCCTTTTAACAGTTTTTGCCCTGGAATGATACCTTCTTCTAAGCGAAAAAACTTAAGCCAGTGAATGGGGTGCAACAGATTTGTACAAGACAGCTAGAGAACTCAGGAACCAAAGTCTCAGCTGACAGAGGTCCCCGTATCCCCATGGAAGTTGAAGGATTTAATGCAGTTGTTCTGCAGCCATTCGCGGTAGCTTAGGGACTGGATGACCCATCAGTGGTCATCGCAAACTGAAACCCAAGAAACCTGCCAGACCTTCTCTAAGGCTTATCCTGACTTGGGTGAGCAGCGGTGTTGCCATCCCTGCTACCCAGGTGCTACCAGCTGGATCTTCCCAGACTGGGTCACTGGGAAGCCAGGGGAGCAGTGCAGCAGTTTTGGGACACCAACAGCCATCAAAGGGTAACCTTCTGCTGGTGGGAAGAAAGATCATGGAAGCTGGGGGCTACCACCCACTGTCCCAAATCCTGCCAGCTATGAGCAGAAGCATGGGAGCGTCTGCGGTGAGGCACTCCCAAAATAAAGGATCTTGCCAGATCAAGCTGGTAGCAAGTCTGGACTAGTGGAGGAAAATTGCAGATCAAATAAGGGCATGTCATTCTAGTAATTGACAGCTACTCAAAATGCTTGTAAAATTATGGTGTCTCAATGCCCTTAAAACAACCCTTTTTCCTGTCTGGTTGTTCAGAGTGTGATTATAAGTTTGGACATTGAATCGATGAAAGAGCATCAAACTCTCTGTGCTCTAGAAGAAGAGAGGGAAGGGAAAAGAAAAGATATGCAGGAGGAGGATCTGAGGTGGTCTGGTTTAAAAGGTTTTAAACTGTTTACAACATTTCCATTGACCACCAGTACATGCTGGGTCACTCCACAGATATGTGCAAGGATGAAAAGCACAACACAGGCATTAATCATGGCTGCCATCCCTGTGCATCCCAGAGCCAGGCTTTCCTGACCTAGTGTCTCAAGAGCTCTGAGTAAGGTTGTGATGTCTGGCAGATGCCTCATGCAAGCCATGCTGCAAAAGCTGTTACAACTCAAAGCGTTAATTTTTTAAAATCCAGTCTGATCTCAAATTCATGCCCTACAAAAGCAGCTCTGATGTGGTGATTTTCATGGAAATTAACTCTATTTTAATGTACTTGGTGACATCACGAATCACGGATCTTGCAGTGTATTACAGACTTGCAACCAACAATTCAGCTGCTGTATTACTGTGCTGGAGCTGAAAATTCAGCCATTTTTAAATTTTATTAGAACAGTTATAAATATCATTGTTAAACAAAGGTAGCAAAACCAATACCTGGTATTCCCTCTTTTGCCCAGCCTTCTTTTCCCCAGACCTGGGAAAACTAACCGAACAAGCTAAAAAAACAAACAGAAAATTAGAGATGCTTGGTAAATTCATTCTAAAATGCAAAAACATATCTGCTACATTTTTTTCTCCTTAATCACTTCTTTTGCTTTCCATCATTTGCAGGCTAATACCTGTTCTTACATACCTCTCAAAGGGTAACTGCTGAACTGAACTCAATCAATCAGGCTTTTGTGGATCGAAATCTAAGTAATTTAAGGGATTACCTCCCCCGAGTAGGAAATTTTAGACTAGTCTGGTTTACCTTGCACTGACACACAGCCAGTGCACACACCAGGAGACCACTGGCAGTCAGGTGGGGTGTATCAGCAAGGGGAACTTGAAGGTGCCGTGATTCTCCAGTACTCTTCCAGACCTGCAAGCCTTACTCATTCGGATAGGACTTACTCACACAAGGGACTTCACCTACCTGCTCATTCTTGCAAGGAGTACTTGCAGGATAGGGCCTGACTTATCTGTTTTAAGAGGACCTGAATCATCAAGCTGCAAAACAACTTTTTGACCATCGCGGTGGTAAATGTGAACTGAGGTCATGCAGCATCTGTCAAGGTTAGGCCCTACAGAGTAATAAGATACCGTCAGGGTAATAATCCACTTCACTATGATTATCCTGCATGGGCTGTGCCGTGAAGACAGAGACTAACCCAGGACAGCTGGAGCTATCATTCCCTATATAGCAGGAACAGAGGATCAAGTACTCAACATTAGTGAGGAGTGAGGGGAGCCTCCACTTACCAGTGCACAGCTTGGACTTTGTGCCCAAAGGCCTGCTAAAGCACAGAGATCCCCAGCTCACCCTAACACGCACCTCCAGTTTTAATGGTGTTGGAATGGTCCTGTTCTTTGCACGTTTGTGTGTGCACCCACCCCAGCTGCTCCCTTTCTCAAGCTGGTATTTTAGCATAATCCCATTTTCCTAAAGGGACAGACTATGAATCTGGGGCTTCTGTGGCAAGAGACACTTCTTCCCACTGCCCCTTCTACAGAGACAACAGTGTATTTGGGTAGAGGGATAGGGCAGATGAGATTAGTAGTGTCTTAAAACATCACAGTTCGATTCACACAGGGCTTCACTGCAAAAGTCCTTACAGACAGTAATGTAGTCAGGTTACTACAGCTTGATGAATTATTAATAGCTCAGCTCCTTAGTTAGGCCATGGTAACTGATTACATGTGCACCTTTAGTTTAAACCAGCGTTGCTGCAGTTCCTGCCCTCCCCAGCTTCCTGCTGCACGGTCCCACCTCCTGCTGCAGAAGGACAGATCATTTCATGCCACTGGGGAGCTGCACCCCAGCTTGATCACATGGGGTGTGTTAACTTGCACCTCAATGCACTGGGTCAGTTAAGGCTGTGAGCAAACAGTTACAAGCACCAACCTATAGCAGCTATGGCTCATCAGCTAAGCTGTTCTGCGTGACTGGACTCATGCTTCATCCACGCCTGTCCCAACTTAAGTGGGACATTTTACTTTAAGTAAAATGCATTAACTTAAACCACAAGAAGGCTTAGCTTACAGGTTGTAACTCAATCATGCTGGAGCACCTGAAAGTGTCCAGACAGGGTGGGATTAATCTTACCTACGTGGCTACAAGGTAGAGATGTCTAAGCTAGTTGCTGCAGACTCTGTAGTCAATGGAGAAAAAGAGGCAGTTCCGAGGCACATTTCATCTGAGCTGCCTGAGATGACTCATTTAAGGTGAGCAGAATCATATGTAACTCCTTGTTTCTCTCCATTGGCTACCAAGAGATTTTAAGGTGACTAGCTTCACGGCAGACATCTACCCTGAGCCAGGCAAATTCTACCTGAGCTTGGCTGATGGGTGATGATCCATTAAGCTACGGTAATAAATCACACTGGATCACACACTCAAATCTTAATTTTAAGTAAAAGTCATTTAGCTTACCCAGTTCAAAAGATTAGATTCAACTGAATTGAGATAAATGATTCGTAAAATGAGGTTATCTGCACCAATGAAATTGATTTCAGGTACAACTTTTACTTAAATTATTTTGGTTTTGTGTTAAAACAATGCTTAGCAGCTCTTACCATGGGCACTAATAGAATAATATTAGCAGTAAAAATAGGAAATTCTGAACAAAAATTCTTGAGAAACAATTTATCACAAGGCGTCCTATTTTCCTTCATTTGTTAAATAAAGTTGAATAGCTGTGAGTGTTTGTTGCAATTGGGATTTTTAAGTGGTGATTGCTCTGTAGGTTGTAACAACCTCCATGTATTGGAAGAGCAGAACTGTTTAAAGGAGATTGGGGTTTACATCTGCATTTGTTTTGCTTGGGTGATTCTATAACAACTTTTTTAGGGTGTGTTTGGAGCAAAATCTCCTTAAGTATACTTAAAAAGGAAAGTATAAAATTATGTAACAACCAAAGGGCTCTTTTAAGGACAGAAGAATCAGCTCCTCAGGATGAGTTTATTAACCTTATGCTGTTTACCCTGGTAAAGATTTCTAAAACATACTGACAAAAGAAATCTTTGCTAGTGTAACATCCACCAGTTCCCTGAAGAAAATAAACTCCATCAGAGACAATACTCTTTTTTCTAGTATAACTGTGTCTACATGAGGGCTTACCAGAAATATATTAGAAAAGACACAAGCATAATACATTACATATTCATTCTTCACTGTTACTTAATCTCTTTTGATATGCAGCATGTATATTTGATCATCAGATTTTCTGTTTAGGTGTCTCTGCTTCATATCTTATACTTTCTATCTACTCTGTACCTTTCCGAAGGTGGCTGAATTTACTTGATTCTTGGAATTTGGACTACAGCTTTCCGTATACAGTTCATACAGTAGCCAACGGGGTACAGTGCATCCTTCACACGAATAGAAATTATCAGTTATCCTTTAAAACAAAAACATCAATTGGTTTATGTCAGAATTAGAAGAAAGAATGGTCAGCTTGTGATTTTAATAGCTCACCAGGTTTACAGTGAACTCTATAATAGTTACTCTGATTTTATAGAAGTGTAAAATCAAAAAGAGAGCTACTACTTCTATGTTAATCTGTATTCTGGGGAAAAAAGTATACATTTTCATATATATATATATTTATATATACATATTCTATGTTTGTTTTTAACTTCTGAAGTTCTACTTTCCTTGTTTCCAAAGTGTAAGAGAAGTCATGTGAGACTCTGCTAAGAAATTAACTAGATGTCATCATTTTTAATAAAAAAATACAACATAGTAATATCATTATAACATTAACACCAACACAGAAAGTATTAGCATCTCTCATATGGTAACTGTTGTTACATCCAAGGATGTGACTTTGATCTTCTAATTGGAAAGGTCTCCACTATATGAAAGATCATAATATAAGCATTTTTCCATCTAAAATGTGCAACATGGTGTTTTGGGATGGAGAGTGCACAAACTATGAAGGACCATATTCTGTTCTCATACAACCTCACTGATTTTAGCCCAAGTTTGTAAGAGAACAGAATTTGAATTTACAGTTACTATGTAACAGAACTACCAGGACTGAAACTGGTTTAGGTGTTTAAATACTCATCCTTTGGCCAAATCCCTTACTCATCTTACTTATCAGAATGGCCATTGTCAAGTAAATGCAACTACTCATGTGAATAAGATGAGGAAGATGTAAACTTAGTTACTTATTAGCCTAAGCTATTACCTTCACCAGAAAAAAAAAGACCTTTAACTATGAGATAATGCCAACGGTTTTGATGTCAGAAGATAATAGCCTCCTGCAGTACAAATACAGGAGCAAAGCTGGAGCAAAGAAGCAGAGATATTAATTTTTAAAGCATGACACACTGATCGTATGACAATGTTTTCTTACTCTGACTCTGCTTCCGTTATACCAGATGATTTATGCATATTTAATTAATTTATCAGCTGAATGCTAGTGCAGCACAGTGCCAGTTACTCACTGTGTCTTTACTGATAGTCAAGTTGGTTGGGAAAGTAGACTTTTCATAACCACCAGGTGAGATAAGCCAGCTGGATTTTAAATCAGCATCCTCTCTTTTATTACTAGCCTGATTTCAGGAGACCCAGTGTTGATCTTTCTGTACTAGCGGTATTGGTAGTAAATAGTGGATAAGGTCTTCAGCAAACTGGCTTGCTAGAACAGACTGAGCAAGAAGATGATCACTGTGCAGCCTGACGACATCTACCTTACCTTTTATTCATTCCTCCTCCCCTTTCTCCAAGGAGGAAGGCTGACTGCCTCCCCCAAGTTTCCCTCTCCCTAGCAAAAGGCCCCAAAATGCCTCGCTTTTACCTCCTCAAAGCCCATCTTCTCCCTCACCAACCAAAGAGTCTGGCGCTGCCAAGCACCGGGGCTGAGATGTGCTGGGGTCCTGGCCAGCTCCTCACCACCTCCAGCCCCACCACCCAACAGCAAAGGCTTCATGGCGAGGCGTGAGCAGGAACTTGCACCAAAGATAGGGGATCTGTTGTGCTAATGGGGTATTTCCCGTCATGGGGCTGAAAGGTAAATGAAATTTATTCTAGATAAGAGTCCTGACTGAGCTCTGCCTCCTGGCAGGCAGAAATGCTTGTTTCTTCTAGAGCAACCATCTCAAAACCCTTCGTAATTGAGCAGTCCCAGAGGAGACTAAACCAAAGTCCAAATTCATCCTTAATATAACACCACAAGAGTCATTGGAAGTGTAGCAGAAATTAATTCGTGCTTCAGTAGCTGGTTTCTGCCAATAGTTTTGCCTCAGCATTTAACTATTTAGTGATAAAATATTTGGGAATTTCATTTCATGAATTTATTGTCTGTTAAACTGCCAGCCTTTTTCAAATAACATGTCAAACACATTCTTAGTGCTGACACATAATACAAAAATACTGTCTGTCAGGAAAAAAGATCCACACAGAAAAGAGCACAGTGCTCATCTTCGTGCCTGTTAGCCCTGAGGTTCTCAAAACCTGAGTGTTCATGGAATGCATCAAAACAAAACGGTTAATAAAGACAACAAAATCAAAAGGAAAGAGTGGTAAGGGAGGAAGATGGAGGTCAAAGAAAAAGCACACGGGGAAAGACATCCTCCATTTATCTACTACTTTCTATCCACGCTTTCTATAGGGTTTGTCATCTGATTGATTCTAGGACCTCACATGGACTCCAGGTTTTTGGGGTTTGCCACCTGTTATATGTGAACCCTTGGCAGCCAGGCCATTACCCAGGTTTGCAAGTCTTCTGTTAAACCATTTCCGGACCGAAATCTAGTTTGCTATTGTCAATGTACCAACCATAAAATGAAGCTGAATAATTAAAAATTTTCAGAACATGAAAAGGTGATTCAGAAGGTTGTTGTGATGAAAAAAAATCATCAGTTCATCCTTTCAAGGATTGTTTCGGATTCAGTTTTATGCAGTGTCTCAGAGGGGATTCTCCCCTTTATTCCGTTCTTGTGAAACCCCACCTGGAGTACTGCATCCAGCTCTGGGGCCCCCAACATAAGAAGGACATGGAGCTGTTGGAGCGAGTCCAGAGGAGGGCTATGAAGATGATCAGAGGGCTGAAGAACCTCTGCTATGAAGACAGGCTGAGAGAGTTGGGGCTGTTCAGCCTGGAGAAGAGTAGGCTCCGGGGGGACCTTCTAGCAGCCTTCCAGTACCTGAAGGGGGCCTACAGGAAAGCTAGAGAGGGACTTTTTACAAGGGCATGTAGTGATAGGACAAGGGGTAACGGTTTTAAACTGAAAGAGGGTAGGTTTAGATTAGATCTTCGGAAGAAATTCTTTACTGTGGGGGTGGTGAGACACTGCAACAGGTTGCCCAGAAAAGTTGTGGATGACCCCTCCCAGGCAGTGTTCAAGGCCAAGTTGGATGGGGCTTTGAGCAACGTGGTCTAGTGGAAAGGTGTCCCTGCCCATGGCAGGGGGGTTGGAACTAGATGATCTTTAAGGTCCCTTCCAACCCAAACCACTCTATGATGATTCAATGATTCTATGATGACCTTGGCTGAATCTCTTTCTTCAGTCCTTTTAAAATGGGATTGTGGCATCTGTGTCACAGCAAAAGCACATTAATTCCTCGTGCTCAGGTATTACTCAGAGGGGGAAAAAAAGATTTAAGATCACATGCTGTCGAGTTAAAAGTTTGTTTGTATGTGTTGTTACTGTTTCCCACAAAGCTCCTACACTGTTTACTAGTGGACTCATCTGTGCTTGGGGAAAGAAGGAAAGTAACCCTTTGGTTGTCACAGGGCAGATGACACTTTTCTCAGAGCACATGAAAATGATGGTGACAACCTTATTCCACCACTGAAAGCATCTCACTGAGGAGTTCAACCATTCCCTTCACCTCAAGGAAACATAATCTCAGAGAACACCAAACAGCATCACTCAATGCCAGCATGCCACCGGCTGCGCAGCCTCGCAGCCACCCGTGGTGTGCCGTGGAAGCACGCCAGCCACGAGTGCTTCGGACAGGCAGGGTCCTCACCAGCTGCACTGCAGCAGCACGTCGAGCAGATGGCAGCCCAGGGGCCAGGTCCCAGTGGGTGGGTAGGCTGAGACAAAATCCCACTTCCCCCATGTCAAACCACCTCTACGTCAGTAAGACTTGTGGCACGAGACGGACTTTTCAGGGAAATTTCCCTGCTTTCATGGCATCATTTATGCACCACCAGGATGATGGGTGATGAGTGTCCTACAAAGCTGTGATAAACGTTAAAAGTGTGAGTCCTACCCTCCCTGCAGCAAACCCACCCGGCAGGTCCTGCGAGCCCCCGGTGGGGAGGGGCGACCGGTCCCCCCACCTCCCCCCGAGGAGCCCCCCGCCCCCCAATTCCTCACCGAGCCCCCCGCCCCCCCCACTTGCCCCTCCGGACGGGAAGGGGGCAGCACGCACCAGCGGATGACGGACGAGTGCACGAGGGAGATCAGGCTGCCTTCCGCCATCCCAGGCGGCGCCGGGCAAGGGCGTGCCGGGCCGTGCCGGGCCGTTGGATACCGGCCGGTGGGGATGATATCAGACGGTTCAAGTTAGCAACAGTTTAGCAAGAGCAGGCCTCAGAGTTAGCAACAGTTTAGCAAGAGTAGGCCTCAGAGCAGGCTCTAAAGGCTTGCTCTGTGTTACCTTTGTACAGAACAAACTTTCCTGTCAATAATCTTCCTTTTAGCTAAGAATAATATAGAATAATAATAATAGGTTCTGAAGTATCTACATGTTTTGTAGATAAAGTTTGTTTATGGGATTGATAACAAGGTTCTAGTAAACAAAGATTCATGCTGTTTACGCTTACTCTTAGATAAACAAAGGTCTCTGCTAATTATAAAAGGGCCAAAAGACAAAACAAAACTGTAGAGAACAACTTTGTGATGTCTAAATTAACTTGATTCATAAACTCTTGTGTCAGAGGAGAGATAAGTCCAAAACGATATCTTCTTCTCAGGGGACCACCAGCGACCCCCAGAGACCACCAAAGACCCCTTCCCCAATTTAGTACGCATGTGTAAAGACATTACGTAATGCATTACATAATGTGTTATGTATAAGTTGTTTTTTTAATTGGGTGGGTTTTTCCCTTGGAATTGTATATAAGGAGCAAGCTTTTGTTCTTAGGTGTGCATGCTAGGAGGAGAGATCCCCCATGCACCCAGCGCTGCAATAAACCAATGTCGGCTTTCTAAACTATCATTTGGTTTGGAGAGTTTCCTTGGTTACTATTTTCCGGTAACAGGGAGGCGGGTAGCCGCACCCGGCCCGGCGCCCGCTCGCCCGCCCGCCGCATCGCCCGGCCGGGGGCTCGGGCGCTCCTCGCCTTACGGGCACGGCCTCCGCCGCCTGCCGCTGCAGCCCCGCGGAGCGGGCGGCGGGTCACGGCGGCGCGGATCCTGCGCCCGACGCTGAGCGCTGGGGGTGGCTCAGGGCGACCCGGGGCTGCGGTGCGAACGGCAGCCGCCGTGCAGCCTTTCCGGGCACCCGGTCCTCTGTGGCCATATATGAATTTTATAAGAATTGCAGGTGAGAAAATGAATTAGGTGTAAATCGGAAGGTACAAAGGCGCTGGGAAGAGGCGTAGATGAACAACAGTGGAATAGGCTGCCCGGGGAAGTGGTGGAGTCACCATCGCTGGAGGTATTTAAAAGACGAGTAGATGTGGTGCGTAGGGACGTGGTTTAGTGGTGGACTGGGTGATCTTAAAGGTCCTTTCCAACCAAAACGATTCTATGATTCTATTTGAATAGCATAAGCGCTGTCTTAATCGGTTTTGCACGCCTTTAAAACATTATTTTCGGAGTTTTCTACAAGAACCCTGTAAACTCCCCAAATTGTTTCATTTCTCTTCAGTACAGATAGATTAAAGGGCTGTCTGCTCCACCGAAACCCTGTAAGCACTTTTCCATTGCAAGTCTCCATTATGCAAAACGAGCTTTACTGCCCTGTGACTGGCGAGAATAAATTATGCATGGCTGGAGCGTCTGAAAGCTTCCTAGTGGATGGCATTGGGTTACACCAGAGCTCAGCTTCTCAGAAACTCCCGTGGCTTCCACATGTTAATTAGCTGCTGAAAGTCCACGTATGACACAGGCAGGTTCACTTGCTTTGTTATGGCAAGACGACAAAAGCCATCGACAGCAATATTAAAGGTGGGGGGGACAGGGGACCAGGAAAGGGGAATTTATGGTGGAAGGCTGCTGGTTTTCTAGTCCCTCAATGTGGCTTGTTCTTGAAGAGCAATGCACGCAGATGTCATGTATAATACATGTTGGTTTTAATCTGGAAAACCTCATGCTGTGTTGAGAACCCCCTGGGAAAATGCTTTTCACTCACAGGGCCCCGAACCAAAGCCTTGAAAATGATGTCTGCCCAAAACACAGGTTAGTATGCACATTGTAACCAGTACAATCTGTCATCAATAAATATACTTAATAACCTATTGTAGAAGCTTCCCTCAGTTACAGTTCTTTGTTGTTGCCTGATTTGGTGTCTCCATAGTCTAGTGACTTTCTCTGTGGGACATTCAGCTTACACAGCAAATACTCCTGCAGCTACTGCAGAGTGCAAGCTTATTCAAGTTACTTTAAACTAGCTGTCATAAGAACCAGCAGCAGTCATATTGCAGCACCCGTAAGACCTGTGTGATTTTCCCATGTAAGTTCTTACAGAGCTTCTGAGGTGGGTTTTCCAGTAGGTGCTGATGACTGCGCTGCTCCTATGAGGCTGCAGCTGTGCCCGTGCCTGGCACACTCACTGCCGATTCAGGTGTGCCTGTCCACACTGCAGTTATAGCAGTGCCTTCCACTTGACGTAGCTGGGGAAAAGGAAACCTCATCTCTAGTTTCCAACAACTAGCTTGCTTACATGTTTGCATGTGCCTCTCAGTCTTGGTCGCAGTTCTCAAGGTTCATGGCCAACACCTGGCTTTCTGGGCCTATCTGAAACTCCACAAAGTCCGTGAAGCTCCCTAGACCCAAAGGTGTCTTAGCAGGAAAGAAACATTTACAATTTATCTAAAACTGAAAAATGATAACTGGACTATTTCTGTGGTGAGAGACTGAAAGCAAGGGGAGTCACACAGATCAGAAAGTCCCTGGTCAATACCAACTACTCAGAAAAGTTTTGATGAGAGGAAGCAAATGCTGCACAAAGAAACTGTCCAGTTACTGTCCATGGCTTGAGAGATAAAAAGTAGGTCACAGAATTTCTCTTACCCAATTTCCAGATCACAATAACGAGACAGACGGATCTGTGTGCTTTTCAGATCTCGACACTACTATTATTTGATTAGGTTTTTTCCAGTTTTTCAGAAAATGTCTCTTTAACCTTTCTAGTAAATCTAATGCTTTTGTCAGAGGTGGGGGAGAGAAGGGGGTTTCTGATTTTAAATACCAGGCTGCTAGTAGAATTTGATTGTAAACCTGAAATCTGCTTCTTCAGTTTAATCCAGTCAGATAGGACTGGGTGGATGCACACTAGGTCAAACTGTAGTAAGTCTTTATTCTTGCATAAGTTGAAAGTTGCAAAGCTGTTTATTGCTGTCACGGACATCCTCCTTGCACAAAATGAAAGAGTATTTAATGAACATGTACTTTGACTGAAAAAAATCTTGACCTAAAATTAGGAATATGGTTGAACTGATTAAAAGTGCTAAAGAAGCTTCTTTCCTCTGACTTTCACCCATAACTAGGAAAAATTTAAATCAAACTTTGAGGTAACAGATATCTCCAAAATGTCACAAAGTGTGTCTTTAGCACAAAATTGCCTCTTCAGATAACTCCCTCCTCTCACCCCCCTGCCCCATATTCAAGAGGAGATTTGGATACCTTGTGAGTTATTCTTTGCTGTAGAGGTTAAATGGACTACGTAGGAGCTATTGCTGGAGACAGCTGTCTTGTAAAGGAACAGTAAAGTGCTAACATCTCTTAAATACTTAAAATATTTAAAATAAGTGCTTCATAAGATTTTTAAGCACTTAAGCTAAAGTATGTATAAAACAGTCATGAAAGCAAGTGAATCTACTACTGCTTCCACCACTAACAGCAGCAATGAAAATATGTGACTGTAGTAAATTTTATTCATCTAGAGTTGGAAAGGCCTCTATGGTATTTATTTTGTTCGTTCTCCTGTAGAAAGAAATGGGTAAAAGAGGTTGAAAAGTAAAAATAAAAAACCAAATCCCTCCCTGCCACCCACCAAACCAAGGCCCTGGAGCAACATGCTATCAAATTTTCAACATGAAAAGTTAAGCGAATTTGGTCAGCATTGGAGTAAGAGTCCTGGTGGACAAATGTAAATGTCCTGCTTCGAGAAATCAATCAGTACATTTTGTTGGTTTGTTTTTTTTTTTTTTAATCTCTACTAGTTGACCTACCAGGGATAAAATGACATCTGCGAAAAGTTTTACTGATTCTTCCTTCCTTTGAGATCTGAATAATGCCAGTGACCAGGCATTACCTCTATCTGATCAGTTTGCTGTGAAGAGAGATCTTCAGAGTTGTAGCTACCTTTCAAACTTCAGTTTAAAATAAATCAACTCAACAGAACGCAGAAAATACAAAATATTATATCTGGTTGTGTCATGACATTTGGAGCAGCAGCAAAACCAAAACAGGACTTCAACCACCTTCCCTTTGAATACAATGCTTTGATGTTATAGAAAACTCCGCGTCCTTAACAAGCCACACACTTCAACATGAATGCACATGAGGAAGAGGAAGGCTCCTCTCCTACGTGCCTATGGCAAGTGAACTCCTGTGCATGAAAACCCAGTTCAGCAAAGCATGTCAGCATGTGTGTAAGACCACTGCATTTCAGCAAAGCATTTAAGAATGTGCTTAACTTTAAATATGTACTTATCGTTTTGCTGGGTGGGGTTTGATGGCTGAATTAAGGCATTAAACATTAATGACAGAGCTGGGAACACAAAATAGTATGCAAATCAGGATGTGTCGAGACTAGAATGAACTGATTCAAACAATGCCATCATTCTCTTGAAAGACGTGAAGACATTAGAAAGGCTTAGGGTCTTGTGACTTGAGATGGGGGACAATCACTGACAACCGCTCCTGTCCTTACACCATCTTAAATCACCCAGTTTTGGAGTGTCTGGTGGGGAGACTGGGTGGAAATCTCTTCCACACAGTATCTGAAACACTTAAGTCTCTGTTGGTGCAATGTTAATCCTAAATGTTGCCCAGGGCAGTGTTGCTTACTGATCTCCTTTTGATGAGGATGAAGAATGAGGGTACCATGAGAGCATTTCCAGGTGTCTCCATGTTCTTTGACATCAGTGACCTCTAGCTGCTTTTGGTCATGCCACAAGTGGTAGCAGGGTCTATCTGAGGAGCTCTGTCCCTCTCGTCTTGAGAGGCTCTGGTGTGAATGCTTCCCATAGGGCTCTGCGTGCTCCCTGTTCACACAGTGCCCCTGTGAGGGTGACTATGGAGCTGAGAACTGTGGTTTCCACCATGTGCTGATGACACCTGCTCTTTATATTTCTCCTTCTTTAGACCCACTCAGGGCAGCCAAACAATTTATATGGTGACTCATGAAGATGGAGATACGGATAAAAGCCTATCTGTCCAGAAGTGGGTGAGGTAACGCTTGCAGGAGAAAGCAACTGCTTCATTTCTGCTTGGCAGAAGATGCTGTGTTTGCTCCTCCAAGTCTAAGCAGTATTTTATTGTGCTTCCCCCATTCATTCTTTTTGTGCTTTTTGCTTTGTTTTCTACATCCTGGATGTATACTGGAGTTAACTTCCGGTTTAATAGGACAATCTATTATTGACGGCTGTGCTATGAACTCTGAAATAGTGATGCTGGTTTTGCATGTTACACTAACTTGAACAGAAACAAAATATTTTTTTCTTTACAATGAAAGCAGTGGTGAGTCATACAGAAAAGCTTAATCTATCTCAGAGGCTGGTGGATCAAACAGCAGCTCTGACATTAGCTCCTGTGCCTGATTTGCAGACCACCTGCAAATGACCCTTGACTGTATTTGTGCATCAGAAATGTTTACACAGTGAATCAATTAGTTTTGAAGGCAGGAATGGCACTAAGAGCAGCTTTGAAATATGCTCAAGGTAAAGTCCAGATACAAAAGTTTTGAAAAGAGAGAAAACATCACCCTCCTCCACCAGAATAAATACAGATTTTACTGTGAAGAGATGTTTTCTTTTTTTTTTTTTAATTAAAAATGACAGTTAAAAGTGTTTCACTTAAATAGCTAGATTAAACAATAATTTTCTTGAAAGTGTTTGTTGAAAGCTTCAGCATAATAAGTCTGACATAATTAAATGACGATGCAGTTAACAGTTAAATCTCCTCTGAGAATTACTTTTATTATAAGAAATAAAAATCCTTCCTTAATAGTTCTTTGAAGGTAAAGCATGTATTACATGAGTGATGTAGTTTTATCTTCCCACCTTTTGAATGTCTTAGACCAAAGTGGCACATCAAAGAACTTTTGTGTGCATGTAGTGTCAGAAGTGATATGATTAAAACTGTGTACAGTTGTATAACTGTTCTCCAAATTTCATATTTGCAAGCCCTATATTACTATTGTTCTTTTAGAAATCTTGTTTTATCCTTCAGATTAGAAAATGAGCAGGTGATAGCATGATTTATGCCTTGCTTATAGTTACATAAATGATATTTTCATTTAATACTTGAATGAGACTACCAATAAATTCGAGAGAGAGAGAAAACACCATAACAGGCTTAATAAGCATTACCACGTAACCACTGTAGCAATAATGTCACTTGAAAACCCCAGGATCCATCTCAGTTTTTCAGATCCATCAGGACTCCACTTTGAGCAGGGAGGTGAACTAGAAAATCTCCAGACATCCCTGGCAATCTAAATTATTCCATGATTGCTGCATGGTCTCTTTCTTAATTGCATCTGGAGCATTTGTGACTTGTCTATGTTTGGCTTTTGTTCAAATAAGTAGAACATTATGTTGCTAGTAGCAGCATTGCTGTAGCTACAGCAGTGTAAAGATATAGCCAAGACAAACTTTATAAAGAGAAATAGTATCTTTTTCTTAGGTCAGTTGATGCAGCTAGTATAGATATGGATATTGTGGGCCACACAGATTGTGTGAAGCAAGTGGCAAACACAAAGCTGAATAAAGGCTGGGAACAATTGCTCTGGTAGAATGAGAGTATCTCTTTTTCCCAGTTTAGCAAATTAGATTAGACCGATATGGATTAGGATGAGAAGATGTCTTCCATAGTAATTTATACTGTTTCCATTGGAATAAATTACAAAATCAAACTTTGTGAAACGTGTGATATGAAATCCTCCTTTGAGCAGCGTGTCTGTTTATATTCTGACCCCATAGCTTTTTCTACGGTTGTGCACTGACATGAAGGAGCTCTGGGGGGGTTGGAGTATGAGCAGCCGTGGTGGGTCTCTGGACTGGTCGGCATGCTTGATTTATGGTCCTGATTTGTAGTCCTGATCTTGAACTACACTCCATCATTCCTGACACTTACAAATACATTCCTTACTGCTAAGCATTTCTCAGACTGCTTACATAAAACATTTCCACCACTGCAAACTTCTTATTTCGACTGTGTGCTATTTCTAACATGGGACTGGCTCTCTGGTTAGTACTGATGGAGTTTAGCATGAGCAAGGACTAGAGTGTATTCATTTGAGTGAATACATACCCTAAATATTCATTTACATTCAAGAGGGAACTTCTATTTAACTGTGGTTGTAATCCTTTCATATTTATTTTCTATGAATATGGGATCATGCGAGCTTTATTAGAGTAACACTTGTCTGTGAGAATTCCCATGTGACTTACTGATGGGAAGCAAACATTTCATTCAAATGTTGGGTCACCAAAAGGCAGTTCAGAATTTTCTATTGACTTTGTTTTGATTACTTATTCAAATCAAATGTAACAAACCTTGCGGATAAAGCAAAGCAAAACTTGGCAATATTACAGTCAGTGGGACAATTAACATTCACACTCTACTTGTTAATTTTAAAAACTGCATCAATATAGATCAAAAGATGTATGGGGCATAAATTAACACTTGATTTATTGCAGAAGATACATTCCCAGTTAAAAATTCAACCATCTGGATTACAAAATTCATAAATGAGATGGTCTGGAGACCTACAATTACTCACTGAAGTAATTCATTCACAATTTTATAACAAGCATGTTTCAGACATGAACTGAAGATCTACAAGTGATTCAAGGTAAAATTTGCCGAAGAAAATCCTGTGGTAAGATCAGCGCATATGAGTTAGAGATGGAGGATGTGGTTGCTTAGTTACTAAGCAGCAGTCCACCTGGAGAGCGCAGTGCCTCTGCATTTCAGAGTATGGAGATGGGTTTTGCCCTTTCCTTTTGAATGACATTACTGATGAATGTTAAAATCTAAAACATGGAACCAGGCAACATTAACGAACAACCACTCTGCTCAGGCAGCCTCATTGCAGCTGTAGCCAGTGGCAGTGCGACCATCCTTCCAGCACAGAAGTTAGAATCATGGGAATAATAATAGACAAAACTTCATTTTAAGGGGCATTTTAGAAAATGTACCTCATATATTTTTCTTTCAAATGCACTCCTACTGCCCTCAGATAGACAATTCACAGTGCTTTATTATCTGTGCCATATTTAACAAGTTTCTGCAACTTGCCAAGATGTGTTTATAAAAGAAAATATATTTTCTACCACTGCTTTTGAGTTCAGATCAGGCTTAGTAACTTCTAGAAGCTGTGAAAATGACAAAAAGCTAGAATGTGAGGATGGGACTTCAGACTATTCTTAATGAAATACTTTCTGGGAATGTGAGATGGCTCTTCAGAATTTCTTGGTCTGCAGTATTCCTCATGCAAGCGATACAGGTTCAGCCTTTCAACATGTTTCAAACCTGCAGTAATGTTTCCTGTTTCCCCAAAAGGCAGCCTTTTTCTATTGAGAAAATAACTGAATCATGTTTGGTGAAATAAAATTTTGGAGGTTGTTGAAACTTGTCTGGAAATTTCCAGGGACCTCCAGTAAGGTTTTTCCTGAGCAACTCCTATAAACAGTAGGCTACCCTGCTCAGTCGAGACACTGATACATTATAATGAAACACACCAGAAGCCACTGGGTAAGATTTGTAGGGTTCTTCCTTGTACATGATCTCCTTGGCTGGGTTAAAAGTGTACAAGCGATGGCCAGAGTAACGTCATATTTTAACAGGCAAAAAACAAAGCCACATCTACAGCTTTGATTCAAGGTGAGAAATTTAGCACAGTCTTAGAACTACATAAAAAGACAAGTAGTTTTTTTAATGCTGTGATTAATTATTATGGAAATGCTATCTTTCTTTGGGACAAATTCTACTTTGAAAATGAGATTTAATCAAGAGTTACTGTGCTTAGTGTTGCTCTGTACCGGTTTGATTGATTGATTCGGTTTTCTTCTTGCTCACGCAACAAATGAATGCAATAAGACTTTACTCTTAAATTAAAGAGTGGATTATCACCTTCTGCGATAAATCAAAGGAATTAGGAAGAACCTCAAAAAAGGGATGGATGAACACATTAATGACAAAGGAGTTAGTATTCACTGTCCGCTAGTTTGAAAGAACGGAAAATCATTTGAGCATGTGTATGACAAAGCTTTTGCAGTCTCCCGAAGCCCAATTTGTTAACTATTAGTGCATGCTAAAAACGCTTAGCCCTTTGATAAAAGGTTGGGAAATAAGCTGTTCATGGTCAAATCTAAAGTAATTTTTCATTATTAGTAATATTATTAAATGCGGCATTTTGCCATGTCTGTTTTTGTTGTGTAGGCAGCTGCTCATGTTCTGCCAGTTAATCCTGTTCTTTTGTGTATTTTAATTACAAAACACCTAATACTGTGGATGACTGCTTCTAATAAATTAAAAATATCTGGATAAACAGAATGGTGGTGTTGCTTATTAGGTGCAATATCCAGGTTTGGTTAAAAACAGGAAAGCCTGCTTCAGCTCTTAAAGTAGAAAGACTTTTCTGCAGCTTAACACAGATGTAAAAGACTTGCTTTTGACTCTAGCAGAGATGCCTGAAGTATAGGACATGGGAAGTTTTGTCCAAGAGCAGAAATAATCAGCACGCACAACATCAGATTTTGTCTGTTCAGCCCTCCTCATAAACACTGTTGCTAATTCTACATGTGACAGTGAAAAGAATTTTGCAGGCTTGTGAGATTTTTACATTTTCAACTCAGTGTGGCTTAACCACAAGCTTTGTAGCTCGGAGAAAAAACACCTCTTTGTGCATTTCCCCAAAAGCAATGGTTCATATGCCTCTGAAGCAGAGAGGATAAAATGCCTATGCTGTGGCCAGTTCCAATGCTTGCCTCACCGGTGGTGCTGCTAGTCATCCTGCAAAGCCAATGCAGCTTGTAATCACAGCCCTTTACAGTAACTTCTGATAGTGTGAAACAACTGGGACTTGCCATGTTTTTTTAATCAGGCCCTTATATTTGTCCTTTTGTTAGTACACAGAACTTGGCGACTCTTAGAGACTGGTTTTAGACAGTGTTTCTGGATGAGGTCTCAGCAAAATTTGGATTGCTTCGTGTAGAAGCCTACATGGAAACTGAGCTCCTTGGAAAGCCTCATCATCATTACCTAAGTGCGACTTTATCATTCTACATCAGCGTAACCTTTCTGGGGACCTCACCATGGGCGAAAGTGAGGAGCTGAGGGGAAAAAAGGACCAGGAGAAAATGTACTACAGTAACCCCTTATTAATGAATGAATGCATACTCATGCATACTTCAGCTATCTGCTTTGATATCCAAATACAACAGAGCTGCAGACTAGGCTCAGAATTTGACCTTCAGTATCTTAGCCAGGGCATTTAGTCCTCAACTGGTTTCTTTAGTCTTAGGTTGTTTTCCTAATCTGTGCTAAGTAGCAAAGAAGCCTGGTAACCCCTGCTGTGCTGGAGGAGATTGTCACCATCCAGTGACGATGGTGTGAGACTGGCAAACTTGAGCCCAACATGTAATGACATTTCATGCTAATCCTTCTTTATCAACAGAATCCAAGCTTTACGAAACAGCTTTAGGGATGGGGTAATGTTTACTTCTTTCTATCAAGGCCTCCTTTTCAATGGAGGTGCAAGGAGGGATGAGGTTTGTCATTATGGGAAGTAAAGCTGGTCATTACAGTCTTCACACAGGAACTTCAGGTGAATTTGGGAGCTGGACTCAGCATTGTATGAAAACACTAACCGAGGGTATTTCTTTGTCCTAGTTTGTGCTGGTGAGAAGGAGTGTCACAGCCTTCTGTACTTGCTGGAATTTCCTAAGGGCTCATGACTTCTTGCTCATATATATGGCATTGCTTTAATCTAGACAAGAGTTGACAAAAACTTGTATAACGGGGAACAGGTCATCATCTGTCAGAATAGGGAGGACGTGTCCTGGAAGTGGAAGCGGCGGGGTGTGACGGACCTAGACAGGTGTGACGAACCTAGACAGGCTGGAGAGTTGGGCGGGGAGAAATTTAATGAAATATAACAAGGGCAAGTGTAGAGTCCTGCATCTGGGCAAGAACAACCCCATGTACCAGTACAAGTTGGGGACAGAGCTGTTGGAGAGCAGCGTAGGGGAAAGGGACCTGGGGGTCCTAGTGGACAGCAGGATGACCATGAGCCAGCAGTGTGCCCTTGTGGCCAAGAAGGCCAATGGCATCCTGGGGTGTATTAGAAGGGGTGTGGTTAGCAGGTCAAGAGAGGTTCTCCTCCCCCTCTACTCTGCCCTGGTGAGGCCGCATCTGGAATATTGTGTCCAGTTCTGGGCCCCTCAGTTCAAGAAGGACAGGGAACTGCTAGAGAGAGTCCAGCACAGAGCCACGAAGATGATTAAGGGGGTGGAACATCTCCCTTATGAGGAGAGGCTGAGGGAGCTGGGTCTCTTTAGCTTAGAGAAGAGGAGACTGAGGGGTGACCTCATTAATGTTTATAAATATGGAAAGGGCAAGTGTCATGAGGATGGAGCCAGGCTCTTCTCAGTGACATCCCTTGACAGGACAAGGGGCAATGGGTGCAAGCTGGAACACAGGAGGTTCCACTTAATTATGAGGAAAAACTTCTTTACGGTGAGGGTGACCGAACACTGGAACAGGCTGCCCAGAGAGGTTGTGGAGTCTCCTTCTCTGGAGACATTCAAAACCCACCTGGACGCGTTCCTGTGTGATATGGTCTAGGCAATCCTGCTCCGGCAGGGGAATTGGACTAGATGATCTTTCGAGGTCCCTTCCAATCCCTAACATTCTGTGATTCTGTGATTCTGTGGTTCTGTGTGGTAGGAAGCAAGGGCTTGGCATCTGTCAGGAGCCTCTGAAGCTCTTGCAAGCAACAGACCCAGTGTGCCAGTTGTGGTTTTGTAACTTCAACCAAAGTCTACAGGGAAGTCCCTGGAGTTCTTCCCTTCACACAATAGCATAACATCTTTCTGTTGTAGGATGCACTTGTAACTATCTCCATCTGTTCTTCTCAAGACTCAGGAATAAGCTGATGGCAATCACAGAATCAACTAGGTTGGAAGAGACCTCTGGGATCATCAAGTCCAACCTTTGACCTAACACCACTGTGTCAACTAGACCACAGCACTAAGTGCTACATCTAGTCTTTTCTTAAACACCTCCAGGGATGGTGATTCCACCACCTCCCCGGGTAGCCCATTCCAATGCCTAATAACCCTTTCTGTGAAGAAATTTTTCCTGATGTCTCACCTGAACCTCCCCTGGTGCAGCTTGAGGCTATGCCCTCTAGTCCTGTTGCTAGTTGCCTGGGAGAAGAGGCCAACCCCCACCCTGCTACAATCTCCTTTCAGGTAGTTGTAGAGAGCGATAAGGTCTCCCTTCAGCCTCCTTTTCTCCAGGCTAAACAATCCCAGTTCCCCCAGCCGCTCCTCATAGGACATACCCTCTAGACCCTTCATCAGCTTTGTTGCCCTCCCCTGTAGGGCAACTGCTGTAGACAGTTAGAACTATTTTATGTAAATGTGTTGCTGAAATACATGTCCAATTAGGTAGTATCCACATATGGAACTGGACAAAACTGTAAAGTGCACTGGCTTTTGGGGGAATGCAAAAAAATGGAGGGCTGAATGACAGAAGTGTGGTTTCACACCAATACACAGTTGATGCATATCGCAGGGAACAGCTTACACTGTTTTGGTGCAACCAGGACTCTTGCTACTTCCCTAAGTCAGAGTAGCAGCATCTCAGTGCTGACAGTATCAGTACGGACTCCCAGAGCATGGGGATGGATGTCTGCTCAAAAGGCACTGATGGAAACGATTTCTCTAAGCCAATGTGGCCAGCCTGTGACTCTTGTGAACAGCGTGACACTGTTCCCATGCTGGGCTATGTCATATGACAGACTTAAAGGCTGTGGCAATGTAAGGCTGCTGAGTATTGACTCCTCAGCTGCAGGAGGAATGCCGCTAGCTGGGGCTTCTTAGGCTACGCTGACTTAAAAATCTAAACTTTTTCTATCCTATGTCTTGTCCTGAATCCAGACTGGGACACAGTTAGGATCCAACTTCTATTACATGAGCCTGTAGTTGACTTCTGACCAACTACTTTAATTTGTTCAGGTATGAAAGTCTTGATGCTCTGCATTAGCTGGCTAGAAAGGATGTACCCAGAGCTGACTATGCTTCTGTGTGCTTGAAGGGCAAAGGCAACATTTCTTCTCCCAATACTGCATTGCCACTCCTGGTTGTCAGTAGTGCCAGAGATTCACAGTTCTTCTTCACCAGTGGGAAGAAGAGATGGGGAGAAGGATCAAAGCTTTGCAAAACTTCCAGGCATCACTACTGCTTCCAGTTGGGCTGGTGGTGTGCAAGGTTGGCTGGAATCGGTTCCCATAGCTCCAGTACCCCAAGGAGCAGGAGAAGAGAAAACTGGCCCTAAAAAGCAGTCACACAAAGAGAGCAAATCAGTAGGAGCCACACAATGCCTGCCACTATGGACTGAAAGCAAATTTCAGCAGGCTTCTTGTGCCTGGGAGCCATCCTTGAGGAAAACATGCATTCACACATCATATTGGACATTTTCAAGCCGGATTTGTCACTGTACCCATGAAGTAAATTGGCACTACTTGTCGAACGTGTGCCTTCCCTTCCCCACACATAAGAAATGTAACAGAAAAGCAATCAAAACTCATGTGGCATACAGAAGAATTCATTAGTTAAGCCGTGCTTTCTGACGGAATCAAATGACCATGTGGTTACAACACGAGGGTGTAATCAAAGGGGTATAATGGTGGTACTGCTACACAGCCATCTGTAAAGAGAGCTTTTTTGGCTGGGATTTCAACCTCAGTCTCAACTTGCTATTTCTTCCCTAAAGGGATGACAACTAGTTGCAGCACTGCAGGATGCTGAGTGATCTTCTCCTGTGACCATTAGATGACATTGTTTTTTCTGATAGTTATCATAAATAACATTTACTATTAAAACACATGACAAAAACTCCATTACGTTTTTTGTTCTGTTTTGAAAGAAATGAATTTCTATAATTCATTATCAAATCTGACTAAAAGATTCTGGAATGGAGCTTTTGTGATCAGACTGTTTTGCTGCAAATTGGAAAAGAAATAAAAAAGAAGTATCTTCTGTGTCAAGGGGGTTTAAAGTTGCCACAATCAAAAGTCAAAACTTCCACATAATCTGAAATGACCAAGAATATTTTTTACAATGTAATGTCTATCTGGTGACAAAAAAACTTCAGAAAAGCCTTTTGTCACCAGACAAAATTAATTCAAAAGTGATCACATCATAATTTTTCTTTTATTCTAGATGTCACCATTTCTCATAAATAAACAAACATGTAACTTGCTGGATGAATAGACCAAGTCCTGCAAGTTCTAAAAATAGCCAGTAATTCAATAAAGTAAAGATTTTTTAAAAAGAAATACAATATTTGGCTGACACTGTGAAATTTGCCCCTCTGCTTCAGCCCTCACCTGCACCACCACACCAGCTCACCGCCCTCTTGGGTGTGCCATCACACGTGCTTATTAAGACCAGTGCCAGTCACTGAAATGATCCAACATAGCCCCCAAACCATGTAAGCAATTGTGCTGGCGCAGAGGAGAGGGTGCTAACCTGCAAGGAAGGGATAAGAACAAGCCCTGTACATATATATAACATATATGCACATATGAGGCTGGTGTTTTGTGGAATTACCCTCTCCTCCTGTACTAATTAATTAGATGGTGACAAGGACACTCGCAGCCGCTGGCCCCTGGTTATCAACACTTCTCATTTGTTAAACAGTGACTGGCCCAGGGGTTTGGCCCGGGGTGACTAACGCTCTTCCAGTGGATCTGGGAGCTGGCACAGTCGAGGTCCGCTTCCCAGTAGATACCCCGCTTTAGAAGTAAAGGGGGTTGCATATAAAGGGTGTGGGCTGCTCCATCCCAGCTGGCCTTACTGACAGAGACTGGTCCTGGGAGGTGCTCATTTGTGAGGCTGCCTGCCTGCCTACATACTTGTTCATCCATCTATTGCCCATACCACATGGTTTATAAAGGCAAAAATTATCCACTGGCCCTCTGCAAACTTTCACTGGAGCTTAATCACCTCTGGAGGGGACATGGAGGCCCACAGCAGCCCTGCTAGGCTTAAGTTTGGTCACTCTTCAGCACCAGGCTGAACTTGACCCACAGCCATTGAATGCAATTGAAATGGAAGCTGCAAAATAATCAGTTCTGGGGCTGGAAAAAGATTTTCTCGGCCTTGTTTGTATGTAGTGCTGCCATCTTTCTTAGTTAATATGCTTTTTGCAATGAAACTGCTTTGTTTTGGGTAGAACTCAGAACTTTTCTGCTTTCTTAGAGAAACAAAATCGTGCTGATTTGTGTTTTTTCCTTATGCAGGCTGCAATTGTTTGTACACAAGATATGAGTAATGAAGGAGTTTACAAAATTCAGTTGGCGAAATTCTATCAGAGTTTGCAAGAAACAAAACAAACACAAAAACAGCCCATCAAGTAAAAATGGCTGATTGATGCAAAAGGCAACACAGATGGAGGTAATGGGGTTTCAAAAGAGGAATTAGAGAAGATCTTAACGGAGGCTCATAAATCTGCAGCAGTTCAGCTTTGCCAAGAATTGCAGTGGAAAATCCTCATTACAGGAGATATTTCTGAGCTGTATTCACCCGTGAGAGCTTTGCTAGGGCAACCATGGGGAAAGCATAATCTAGCGGTGACTGCAAGACCCGGCAATCAGCATTCCTGAGCCCTGCCAGGCTGCGCTGCTGACTCACGAGGCAGCCTTGAGTTAGTCACTCATTGCCAGATGCTTCAACCTGACCTCGTCAAGGTGCCACAAACAAGGAAGCAAAACAGACTTACCTTTGGCAACTCCAGCAAACAGGCTTTATCACGTCGTACTTCAGCTTCCACTGTGCCACCAGACAAGCAGCGTGGCCAAGAAAGAAGCTTTGGGCCATGCCAGGCCATTTTTGGGGTTGGGGGTTGTTGTCCTGGTGTGGCAGAGCCACAAAGGAGTTGTTTGTAGCAGAGGAGGATGAGGGACGCTCCATGGTTGCAAAGGAAACTCTTTGTATGTAGGCAGTGGACAAGCTGGTGGCTCGGCAGATCCCGTGGGAAAGACCAGTGAGAGAGGAGGATGCAGAGCTCCAGGGAAGGAGCAAAGTGAATGTATGAAATAGCCTCATGCCACGCCAGCTCAGCCGAAGGACTTATCTCCCTCTGGCTAGAGGCTGGCCTTAAGTCTTCCACCAAATGAGATCATCATCACCGGTCCTAACAGTGGGCTGATGAATCTGGGAGGGCTGCAAAATTTGGGGATTTTTCTGTTTTATTCCACTGGTTTCTCACCAGAGGGCATGTCACATTGCTAGTCTGGGAAGGGCAGTCCTTGGTGTGACAGTCTTTCTGTCTTGAGGCAATTGCTGTGACACCCACTTTCTCTGCTATGGAATCAGATGTGAGGAGCCTGATCTACGTTAGAAAAAGATTGTCGGGAGTTTCTGAAATGCTTCACTCGGGGTTGGGTTTTTCCTGAGGGTTTCTCTCTGCAGTGCCTCTCCATAGCATCTCTTGTACCACCACCTCCAACCACTAATGCTGGGCTGGACTAACAGAGGTTTAACTTAAACCTCACTGGCAAAGCCTAAAAAAAGAGCTGAGATCTGAGTGATGCTTGGTCAGACCTGCAAGCTCAGGGGAGAAGAAGCTGTAATGGCCCTTCTCCCTGCCCGAGCTTCAGATCCCCTCATCTCCCAGCGCTGGCTCTGGACCAAACTTTCCTATTTCATCACAGGAGATAACTTTGTCATTAATCACATTGCTGCATCCAGTATTTATACATAGAAAATTCAACTTGTATTCCAGATTATTGAAAATCCCTCCTAAGTGCCAGCGGAGGGTTAGTTTTTGGCTGCAGCTGCCCAGATCCCATTACTGGGAACAATCCTTACCTATCAGCTGTGGGGGAAGATTTTCAAGGAGGGGCAAATGAGAGTCTACACTGCAGAGCTGTAATCTGGGGTTTGGAGTCAGCCCACATCTCATACAGAGCCATATATAAGTACCATTAAAGTCAGCCCAGGAGCTCCTGCTACAGTAGGCAGCTTAGACACAAGCACGGGTGACAAGTCATGTCCTGAGCACCCCCTCCAGCTTCCCGGGGCTCTGTGAGGGCTGTGAAATGCTGGAGGGTTTGGGGCTGGTGTCAGCTCTGCTCTTCTGGGCTGAGGAGGGTAAGCCATTGTGAGTAAGCCATATGGTCCCTATTTTCTGTTACTGTGACCCTTCAGTGACATCTGAAAAGCTTCAGGGAGTGATTCATAAAACCGCGTTTACAACACGTTAGCTGCTGGGGACTGTAGGAAGAGGTGGTTAGAAATCTTTGTAGGTAAGGGCTAAGCCTGGCTACATACCTCAGGACACGCAGAAAGCTGTCCTTGTACTAACCCACTGGTCAGGTTTTATTTTAGGAGGTAAGTCTCTACCAGACTGTAGAGTCTTCTCGGCACTCCAGCAGTTGCCCAGGGAGGTGGTGGATATCCCACCATGTGAGGTTTCACCCTGACACCACGAAGCGCTCTGTAAGGACCAAGCCTTCATTCAGAGAGGGAGATACCTTGGTGCAGTAAGTGCCTCTCTTGTTTCTGCTCTGTGACTCTGCTGGAAAACCAGGATAGTGAAACACATCTGCCAATTTTAATCCCTGGATAGCACAGAGAAGCCTTATGTCCTTTGTGCTGCTTCCAGCTACAGCATTGCTTTGCTAAACATATTAAGTGTTAGAATTTTTGTACTCTCTTGGTAGAAACAGATAAAAATAATACTTATGTTGGAGCAGGCCCATTGGAGTTAGTGAAATGTTGAAAACTCCCAGTTGTCTTTGAATAGATACATTTCAAAGTATTGCCCAAATACTTTGGAACAATATTCAAACCACGGTTTGTTTGTGAAATATTTTATTTGATGTTCGCAAAATATTTGATATCTGCAAGCTATTGGATTTGACTCTCAGCTCATGTTGAGTGCTAAGCAACATGTTTCACGACTGTAGGACTAAAACTTCCCTGCCAACAAATGGTGACATGTGCACCACTGTGATTCTTTTTTGCCTTTTCTGCAGGTAATTCATGCTAAATTCAGGAAGCATTTGCAGAATGGCTTCTAATCACCAGTAGATAAACCATTATGTTATCCTAGAAGTTGCAGTAAATGGAATGATATGGTTTTATTCGCTGTGCACCTGAACATTTTACTTGCTCTTTGGAAAGAGCTATAAGCTAAATTCCTCTTTCTGAAAGTATTAATGGGCATATTTTCTTTCACAGACGGAGTTGCGTATGTATTACGTGACAAGCTGTCTTGTTAAATTCCTTAGAGCAATTCTTCATTTAGTGCCACACGTGCAAATTCTTCTGGAGCCAGTGGGAGCTGTGGGTGCATATCAGGGAGCTGCATTTTGTCTGTTGAATCGAATTGCCCAGACTGTCAGATGACCAAAGGGGATGAGGGGAAAGATGTGAGCAATAAATTGTGGTACTGTAATGTGCTGGTATGCTGGAAGGATACAGCGGGACGTGCCTTTCTGGACACATAACCACTTTCCAGCGGTGAGGAAAGCTGGGGAAAGTGAGGACATTTGAGAAGCTGGGAAAGAGATGTAGCAACTGAAGTTAGTGCGAGAGCATGACTGTACCCACTGTCAGAGTTTCAGTGCACCAAAGGCAGGGTGCCTCACCCCGTAATGACACAGCTAAATGGAAAGATTTTGTTTCTTCTGTGTCTCCACCCAGTTAGATAAAGGTATAGCTAACGAAAGCCAGGTCACACCTGTCTACTTGCACCTTTTCCTCTCTCATTATGTGTGTTACCTTCACCGATAGATTTATCTCGGAATAGAGATAAACGGGGTTCTTTTTGTTTGTTTTCTGTTTTCTTTTTAATTTTAGAGGAAGTGTTTCGTACCTCAAAGGTACAGATTACAGCTGCTTTTACTTTCTCTGAGTTTAAGTCAGGCAGGATGGGAACTGCTGAATCTGTTGTGCTTGATCCACTAGAGAACAAATACATAAACAAAAAGTTGGAGCAGCACAGTTTATAGCCCTCTGACAACAGTCCATTGAAAGCCATGAAGTAAAACCAGGGATATCTTAAGTAATTTCATGAAACGAAAAAGCTTTACGTTTTTGTTTTTAATATTTTCACATATCTTTTTATCTTTTTGCATATTATGATTTGAAAGAATTTTGATTCACCTCAAAATACCTGTAGTACAGTTGATTCTAGACCTGCATCTTTCATCAATACCTTCTCTGGGGAAATCCTCCTTATTTCTAATAGATGACCCAAATCAAGATTACAGAATTTGACTTACAATGAATTAGGGATGCAGACACGGCTCAGCTGAGAAAGCATGGGTTTCAGTTAATCATGTAATTATCCGTCCTGAAGCAAAAATCCTTCTTGAATGTACTGTGTTTTCAGATGATTGATAGATTTTTTCAACTTCAAGCCTCTAGCAGAATGATAAAAGTCTTCATGTTGAAACTTCTACAAGCGTTTCACACAACGTTGAGTAAATTACTCCGGAGTGAGTTTGGCTGGGCAGAAGTGACAGTACTTTTATTCATTGCACAAGCACCTCAGTCAGTCTGTCTGCTCAGGTTTCTGGAAACCTCTGTGGTCTGATTCACTGTTTCCTTACTGTTTGTTCTGGGACTGGGAGTAACTATACAAACACGATGCTGATGTAATATTGTAGGGAGTATCTAGGCTAATCCCTACATTCAAATTCTGAACATGTTTGTTGAGAGCAAGGAGTTGGATTGCTTGCTGTCTTCTGTCCTGTGCTGTCTGTAAGCCTATGGAGCTCTAGCCACACAAAGAATTTTACACTTATTTTCTAACTGTAAATCACCATGCGGAAGCCAGTGAAAGAGAGAATTTCTAGTATACAGTGGACATGTTTTGACAGTTGGCATAAGGACATAGGTAGCACAAGAAATGTATTATCACACTCAAAACCTTTTTACAAATTGTTGGTTTCTGAGAAATCATCTTTGTCTTCAAAATCATCTAAGGTAGTCTTAGATAACACCTTGGTTTTGGTATTAATGGCTGGGTGCTTTCAGGGAAGAATTAGAATTTGCTTCTCTCTAGATTTGCTCTAATACGCCCAAAGATTTTCTTATTCTACCAGGACTCTTCTGATGACTCAGAGTTTAGTTGAATGGCCAGTACAGGAGCCAGGAACATGCTTATAGAGATCTGTGCTGCTATTTAATATGCATTTCAGGCAGCATCCATCTCAACTAACACTGAGCACCTTCAGTGTAGACAACTACATCTGAGCTGGTCCTGTATGTCCCATTCCAATAACTATGAGAAACATCTGACCTGGTTTAGATATCTATCTCATGAGGAAAGTTGGGAAAGCGTATTTCCCTTCATTAACTGTGAAGGGATCCATGCAACGTGCTCAGATGCAGAAGTCTGCAGCTAGTTTGGCCATGGGACATCCCGCCCTTTGTGGCTGAGCAAGAAGCAGGATTTGGTACAAGAAGTAGCTTGTTTACAGCAGCAGAATGTGTGAAGGAAGAAAAACCAGCAGACCTTCCAGACCTGCTTTCCAGTTACTTATTCTCCAGGGAGTGTTGTGTTGTTTTTGGAGACGTTTATGAGGGAGGAGGGTTTAATTTTTCCTTTAAGGACTGCAAAATTTCTAAGAGCAGGGTGGATGGTGGTTGCAAGCCTTTTTAGGAAAGAAAAGGTTGACTTACGCCTCTGTGTAGACACAGACACTTTTAGTTGCAAAGCAGTGGTATGGAGATCACAAAGGTTTTCTGTTTAATCTTCCAGGCCAGAACTACAAAGATATGAAAGATTCTCTAGAAAAACACAGCGAGAAGATTGCACTTCCTGGCACTGGCTGTGTAACATCTAATTGTAGGTGGATGTGGTGTTTTGGTGCTGTAAAATGTATGTGGTCTGAAGACAGGCAGGACAGAAGTCCATGGGACTTGTTGGGATGCATCCGAGGGTGCTGAGGGAGAGAGCCATGGCTTTCTGCCATCTTTGAAAGGTTGTGGTCATTGGGGAGGGTCTCCAATGACTGGAAAAAGGCAAGTGTCACACCTGAAGGGTGAGAAAGGATCTAGGGAACTGCAGGCTGGTTGGCCTAACCTCAGACCCTGGGAAGATTATGAGCATATCTTCTGGACACTGTGACTGGACACATGAAGAACAAGCAGGTAACTGGGAACAGCCAGTATGGGCTTAGAAAGGACAAATCATGCCTGACCACACTGCCTGCCTTCTGTGCTGAGATGACTGGCCCTGTGAACAAGGGGAGAGCAAGGCTCATTAACAAAGATGTTAAACGGCACTGGCCCGAGCACTGACCTCTGAAGGAGGCCACCTGCAACCAGCTGCCAGCTGGACTTTATACCTCTGACCACGAACCTTTAAGCCCAGTGATCCTGCCAGCTTTCCACCCACCCTACAGTCCACTCACCTGTTCCAGCCGTTTGGCTCTAAGGATACTGTGGGAGACTACAGTGAAGGCCAGGCTCAAGTCAAGAGGCAACTGGCATGGGTTGCAACAAAGGCAATCCCCATCTGATAAAAGGGAAACCAAACCTTACAGAGGGGGTTGGTTGCCTGGTGAGATTCTGGAACCCCCATCCTTGGAGATGCTCACAACATAGCTACCCAAGGCCCTGAGCAACCTGGTCTGAAAGAGCCCTGTTCTAGCAAAGGGATGGACCAGAGGGATGAGAGGCATCTAGATAGGTCGCTTCCAAACTGAATTATTCTATGATCTATTCTGTGGGGTATGTGTTTATACGCAGATGAGCAGGAGACTTTCAGCACCAACATCTCTGGCCTTGTGTGGGAGGCTGTTTCGTACCTTAATTCAAAACAGTCATCTCTAGCTTTCTCTGAGAGAAGAGACAACCTTCTGAGAGCTGATATTTTCATTTCCACTTCTGTTACAGAGGTGTCAGGATCACCAAAGCTACCACTGTGTGCAGGGCTAATTACCACTTATGTCAGAAAAGGAATATGAGGCTGTATTGCCCTCTTACAAGGTCAGGTGTGGAAGCTGTCTGGGCAACGGGAAGGGGCCCTGTGCTATCTAACAGGGGAAGGGCTCCAGGACAGAGCTGTCAGTCTACTGAGGATCACCCCTAACACCCATATCCATTTTGTATGTGAGTTTGTTGTTTGTTCCCCCTTGCCCCAGCTCTAAAATTAAAGATATTAGAAATCTGTAACAGTATTCCAACATGGCCTTGCCGTGCAGAGGCAGCTGAAGAGGAATAACAGTAGGGATAGACCCATGGGGACCAGCAATGAGGGGCAGCAGGTACCTCCTCGGTCCTCCAGATAGGAAATGGTATAACCTTTAAGGACTTAGACAACAGTAAATGTTCTCATGACATCATCAGTGTTCAATCTAAGAAGTTTATGTTAATATTGCTTCCAATATCATGACAGAGATAATGCCCGTGATTGGATAGGAAGGCTCCACATTATGGGGCTACATCCATGTATACTCATTGCCATCCGTGCTCATTCTGGATCTCCTTAAAGGTACATCAGGCAGGGCTCCTCTGACCCATTTTACACAAACCCATCCACACTGAGATTCCCTTTGTGGTCAGAGGAGAGATATAGGTATTTCCAGGGCATAATTACTCTCTTTCGATAACACATCTTCAGAATAGATGATACAGCTTCCTGGCAGCACCTGCTTCTTTCCAGCTGCTGGAGAGGAAGTGTGGGTGATGGGCTCAAATACAGATATCTGCATTGTAAACATCAAGGGTGAGGATTCAGCTCACTCTGATTTTAGGGTGTTAGGGTCCTGCATGCACTATAGGAGGTTTTAATTGCCCTGAGCAGTCTCTCAGAGGACCCCCAGACAGTCACCCTGTATCCCTTGTGCCAGGGGCTGCATGTGAGCTCAGAGCCTGGTGCTGAGTCCTTGCCCCAGCTATGTTGTAGGTGTACCTGTGCCCTCTCCCCCAACCCCTGCTGATCCTGACTTGCTCCCTGGGCTCCCCACATTGACTTCACAGCTGGGTCCTTGCCTGCTGCTTCCCTCTGAAGGGCTTCATTCAGTCACCTCAGCTCCAGTGCCATTTGATGTTGGATATCCTGCTTAGTCTTGAGCTGCTGCTCCAGTAGTCTCCCACAGGTCTTCCACCAGCCCCGTGGGGATGTCACAGCCACCCAGAGGGGTCTGAAACAGTGTCAGACAGTGATGGGCAGGCAGCTGGACTGTGCCTCAGGTGTCTAAAGCATTAGTGTCTGCATGGGAGCAAGGTGTCTAAGCTCTTGGTACAGTCAGTAAGGATCTAGACCATATAGTTAGTGGAGTCTGGAGAGCAATTTGGCTGACCAAGTGTTGGGGTCTACCTCAGGAGGAGCAGAGTAGCTTGCTAGGCTGCACTGGCTGTATGGGCTCAGTCTTCCTTGGCCACCATGGGTGTTTAGACTGTGTCTATCTCATATCCAGACACTATAATTTAGGCAAGCTAAATCCCACACATGGTGACATAAAAAAGAAATAAATAAATTGATGAGAAAAATATGAAAATTATCACTCTTTCTGTTAAACATTATGATTTTCATCTGAGAAGCATAGAAAGGCAAAAGCTTTGTGGATATTTAAGGTTCAGTCTTTGTGTCTGTACATGTAACCACACACTCCCAGTATATTATATTATATACACTCTCACAAAACATATCCTTTGTTTATAGTCATGTGGATTTACAAACACTCCCTGGAAGAACAAGGATACACTCATTGTATACAAGATATTTTTTGCTTCTGTAAACTATAAATTTGGAAATATAAATAATAATTTTGGATATTTTGCATATGGTTTTCTGCATTTTGTGATTCTATCTCTACGAGTAAATGAAAATATTGGTAGTGTATAATGATGATGTCTTTTTGCCCAGTCTCCTCTGCTGAGTTCCGTGGTATTGTTATATCCTCCGCTGTTGCCATAGAAATGATTGATATGTCCAATCACAGCGTTCTTGCCATAACCTTGCCTTTACATATTATGTATCTTGCTCTTTAAACCAGACTCTCACTCGGCTTTTTGATATTTTGGATCATGTTCTGCAGATCAAAAAATACGAAAGGAAACTTTGGCTTTCAGAAGGCTGAAACTAATCTAAAAGACAAAGTTACATCTATTAATATTGTGAATCTCCATGATTTTACTGTAAGTCTTGTGACATTTGGTGCTTTTATTAACCCCTGACTCTGGCAAGGGATGACTTTGTGAGAATCTTAGCATCTTCTCATGCAAAACAAGTATCTGCATTGTTTAAAACTTCCTAGCCATGGAACTTGAAAAGGCAAAAGCAAATTTAAAGAGCTGCCTTTTTTGGGGTGTGCTGATTTTAGGGGGAATGAATTATGATTTTTGCAGATTTGTGTTTCCCTCTCGAGAAAGCAGGAGAGAAAAATAACTACTCAAGCTATTCTTTGACATGATGCAACAAGTAGCGGTCAGATTGACCAATTTAATGTTACTTCACATGTTTCAAAGCTTAGCAATGCAGGCTGGCTACTTCCAGACTCCAATGTCCATTCCACAGCAGTTTATCACCCTAAGAAATACCCTGGGGCTACTTGGGCTTCCTTTCCACCCGGCTTCCCCTTCCCCCCCAGCAGCGCCTGGAGGGAATCAGCACCAGACAGACCTTCCCTTCCCCTGCCTCTGGACAAAAAGCTTTTTTTTTTTTCCCCATTCCTTTGCCCAGAGCCCCATGAAGGCCCCTATGCAGTCCCCCGTACATCCTCTATACAGGAGAGAGGACTTTGTGTTCATGTAAAGCATTTGCAACACGTGAGCGCTTTCAGCTCGGAGCAAAGGAAACCAATGCAAAGGAAACCAACACAAGTCGGGTCTTGGGAAAGGGGGTTGCAGGTCTTTGCACCCCCTGCTATCTCCTATTGAGATCCTCAGCATTTGGGCCCTGCCCCAAAAGATGCTCTAGGAACGGGGCGGCCCAGCCAGCAACAAAATGGCTTTCAGTGCAATTTGGGTGAGACATGGCCGGACCACAGGGCTGCCGCTGAACATCTTTCTCAACCTTTTGCCTTTTTTTGGGGCTTATAGCCTGATGTTGCCTGTGATACCGATTTCTAGCAAATGCCACTAGATGGCTCAAGATGGAATCCGTGACAGGCAGCAGCTTCCAGTGGGATGTGCCTGTATGGGGTGCGGGGGGGAATATGGGAATTATCCTTGGGCGGTGAGCACCACCCTCATTGCTGCTGTAATTTTCAGATCTTGGTTGCAGATGCTGGAGGAGGGAAAGGGGCATCCCAGCAAACCCTCTGAAATGGGAACGAGCTCATTTTCATTTCTCACGTGAAATGAAACACCAGGGGTTTTCTCTTGATTTATTCCTTGAGAATCAGGACAAGTGATAGCCTGGAGCCTAATAGTCCTCCCTGGAATACCAGTCATGCTTCCCCCCCCTCCCCCGACCCTGTTAAAAGAAAAAAAAGTGTATTTTTCTTCTCTTTTAAGCTCTATCAAAGGCAACTGTTACCATCATTAAGGGCTTATTTTTTTGACTTGAGTTTGCCTTGAGAATACACTACAGATGAGAGGTCCTTGGGTTGTCCTTCCCTCTGTGTGCAGGGCTTTATGTGCTTTCCCATAGCAGGAGCTCTGCAGGCATTTCTTCTCCTCCTCTCCCAGACAGTGCAATTCCACATCCCAGGAGGGCTGTGGCCCCCTTCCCTTTCCCTCATTGATATTTGTCTGGGCATCAAACCTGCGATTTGGCGCACACCCCCCGTGGTGGTGGTGGCTGTCCCATCATCTCCCACCACTCTGTCCGACCTGCCACCCTGGGCTGCTCCAGCTGCCGGGGGCGGGGGGTGTGTGTGTGTGTGTGTGCGCAGGTGAGAGGATGCTGTGGGCAAGAGCTGGGATGAGCAGGGAAGCTGGGATGCACAGCTCAGCCCTCCCTGGAAAACCTCGCCCTGCTCCCCGCTGAGGCCAGGGCTGAGTTTGTCAGGGTGTCAACACCCCAAAGGCAAGGAGGAGGAGGGGGAAAGAGGAGATAGAGGTATTGTTGAGCAAGAAGGTGCAAGTGGGTGCTATCAGCCAGTTTGAACTATAAACAACTGCAGAGGTGCTTGAAGCTGTAGCTATACTAAAGAGTTGTCCCATCCCCCTCCTGGGTCCCCTTTCCCTTCCCCACAGTCAACAGGGTTTTGTCCATCGAGTCCTCCCCTGACATTTTGGATTTGATTAGAAAGCAATGTATATCCTGTGACATGCAGGCAGGCAAGCACAGAAACGCTACCAAGTCAAGCGTGTGGTCTCACAAGCCCTGACAGCAAGTCAAATATCCCCCCCACCCCCTTACAGGCCTTTCAAAAATTCCTCATGTAGGGCCTGAGACAGTGAAGGTGAGTGACACCAAAGTGTTCGCCCAGCTCTGCGGTAGAGCAGATTTCATTGGGTTTCTGCACAGCAGCTACCAGAGCTCCCACTAACCATCGACAAATGAGATGTTTGTTTTCAAGTGTAAAAATATACTTCTGAACTTGGCTTTTATTGAGAGAAAAGAGATGAAAAAAATAAATTAATAAGCCCCACCTAAAGCCTCTTCCCCAGAGCTGGCTCTGTCTCAGCCTCTCTCCCCACAAACACTACCTGCCTACCCCCCAGAGGGCTCCTCCTGTCTTCCTCATTTTTAGGGTGGAGGCTAATAAGCCTCCCCAGCCCTGGTAAGTCAGGATTAATTAACCTGCAGATCCCTGCAGGCTTCCAACACCTGCTAACTGAGAGAATCCAGCCAGTCTCTCACGGTGCTTTTTTTTTGCACATGGGAAGCTTTAGCACCTGGAATAAGGGAAGGTTACAAGCTCTGGCTTTGCCTGGGTGCTTTACAATGAAGGGAATAAAAAAGGAAAAAAAAAAAAAAGAGAAATCATATTTTGTAGTATCTGGGGTTTTTTCTTCTTTTTTTTTCTTTTTTAATTTAGATCAGTAACCCCTTTTGCATGGAGGGGGGCATCTGCTAGGAAGCAGCTCTGTTTCTTGCCATCCCCCTTTCTGAGGCTGGTGGAGGCACTTCAGGCTGAGTTCTGCCTCTCTGCTAATGGGCACCCCTCTCTCTTGGCTGGTGGCTGCCATCTGTGGCAAATGTTGCAGAGTGTGTAGTCAGTCACTGCAGGATGCAGTTATCTGATGCAACGGCTCTCCAGGGACTGATTTAGGACCACTATAATAAGGACAGTTGGAGCTAATTGGATTTTTTTTCCCCCCCAATTTGGATTTCCAGATGTGACAGGGCAGCGTTGCTTTATTAACCCAGCCGTGTTCATCCACGTGCCCTGTTACAGAGGAAGGGATTTCTTTTTTTTTTTCTCTTGGTGTTGAATCACAGCTTAGTGGGGGTTGTTTCCTGCCAGTTCCTGAATGTGAGCCAAGCAGCCTTCCTTGCCTGCTGGAATTTTACAGCATGAGCACTGAGCAGGGGTGCCACCCTGCTGAACGCTGGCATTTTTTATTTCAGTGAACACTTTTCGTTATCTGCACTAGTAACTGACTCATTTCAGTGGACTGGGCAAACCAGAAAAAAAAGATTCCCAGAAATGTTCTTCAGTGACTCATTCAGGTGGATAAGGCTTTTACAAATGTCCCCTCATAGCACATAGGACATTGGCAAATAGCTTGTGTGCAGAATTAAGATGGTGCTTTGCTGGCTCCCCTCCTGGAAGAGCCTCGGCTACTCTGCCTGTGAATTACCACCACCCAGCCCTCCCCTGCCCCTGCCCAGGCACTCTGCTCTGTCTTGGTGCCAGCTTTGGTGCTCTCTGTGTCCTTGCTGCAGCCATTTCATCACCCTAACTGGATGGAAACACTGAGCTGTTTTCTGCTAATGCTTTGGCCCAACACCTACCAGGCCACGAGGGAGGAGATATGCCCACCTGGTTGGGAAGATGTCAGATCACTGTGGAGCAGCAGCCTCAGTTCATCTGTCAGTGCCGCTCACTGGCCATGCGTTCTTTTTCACAGTGCCTTTCTGAGAGAGATGAGAAATAAAGGCCCAAGGAGAGACGAAATGACCTGCTGAAGGTCATAATACAACAAATCTAGCTTCTCTCACAAGTTTTGCTAGACTGTTTTACCAAAACATCCAAAAAATGACTTGTGTGCTATATTTGTTTAGATAATCCTACGCTTTAGATAATGGACAGCTTGACCCCTATGCACTGTGATCCATTCATAGGGCAGAGGAGTGTGTTGCAGAGAGCAGAAAATATTTTCTGTCATGGCCATTGATCCTTTGTATTCTGCAGTCTTTCCCTGAGGATCTCTGCAGGAGTAAGTGCTCCATCTCTATCTGTCCTGAAGATCTTTAAGAGAGGCTGGAGGCTTGCTAGTACCGAGCACAATATCACTTCAAAGCCAGAATGGAGAACACCCTTCAAATCAGCATGGCAAATCTGTGTTCTTCACAGTCCAGGCAAGGGTGATGGGGGCCCCTTCCAATCCAAGTGCCCCCGGCAGGATCCTATGCTTGAAAGGACTCTCCAGCCACCTGCAAACAACCATGGCAGCAGCCTTGATAAATGTGGCTCTGGGTCAAGAAGGACCACAGGCAATGCCATCTGCATAAATGTCTGAGTCTTCATTCCCTTGGAGACCCTATACCTGGGGACACACCTGCTTTTGCCTGGCCATCACTTTCTCCCCTCTTCACACTTTACCTCTCTTCTTTTTTTCATTCCATCTGCCAGCAACAGGGCAAATCTCCTTTTGTATGGAGACCAGCTGCCCCTTCCTCACCACCCACCCATCAACCACAAGATCTTTTCCAACCTGAATGATTCTATGATTCCATGATTCTATATAGCTCTTCTTTTGGTAGCAACTGAAGGCTAGTACCAACGTAGTGGTTCTCCTTATGAACTCCCTACCTGCCCTCACGCACAGAGTTTCCCCATGTAGCATCCTCCCTAGCATGCTGTACTTGGCTTGCCTAAAGGCTGCAGCTCTTTAACTAGAAGACATGCTTCTGGCATTCCTGGGAAGCAAATTACAGTCATGCTGGCAGCTGCCCTCTGCCCTTGTCTATTGCAATAGCTCAAGGTGATGCCAGCAGCCCTTGGGCTGCATTAGGAAGAGGGTCACCAGCAGGTCGAGGGAGGTGATTATTCCCATCTGTTCAGCACTGGTAGACACATCAGGGTGCTGCGTCCAGTTCTGGGCTCCCCAGTACAACGCAGACAGGAACTTAATGCAGCAAGTCAGCAAAGGGCCATGAAGATGATGACGCGACTGGAGCATCTGACATATGAGGAGAGGCTGAGAGAGAGGGGATTGTTCAGCCTGGAGAAGAGAAGGCTCAAGAGAATCTGATCCATGTGTACGAATACCCAATAGGGCGACTAAAGAAGATGAAGTCAGACTCTAAGTGATGCCCAGTAAAAGAACAAGAGGCAATTGGCATAAATGGAAATACAAGAAATAACCATTTCAACATTAAAAAAAAATACACTTCTTTACTAAAAGGGTGACCACCTAGACAGGTTATGGAGTTTCCATCCTTGGAGATACTTAAACCTGACTCTATGTGGTTCTTAGCAACCTGCACTAGCTGACCCTGCTCTGAGCAAGGGTCGGACTAGACAATCCTCAGAGGGGCCTCCCAGCCTTAACCATTCGGTGATCCTGCTTGCTGATCCTCATGTCCTGTGGTCAAGTCCCACTACCCTTACTTGTATTTTCCCTCAACCATTGTGATGGAGTGGTGTTTGGCACTCCTGGGTGAAGGGACAAATTAGCTCTTTGGCAGCAGATACTCAGAGACACCTGAGCAGCTGACAAATGCACACCTGATATGGGAGTAGATGGAGAAAAAGGTCTTTCTATAGGGTGTTAAGTCCAGACAAAGCATGCGGGATTCATCCCATCTAACTCTGGACATTTGCAGTATAACCATTTATGCCTGAGTTATGTATCTAGACTCCCTTCAGAGTCAATACAGAGAAATAGGCATTTCTAGAAAGTGATTCATGTGACCTATTTAATGAGATGAATCGTGCCCAAGAAGGGCCTTTCTTTCTCTGCTGACTATTATGAAGAGAGAGAGACGGGAAGAGGTCAAGTTTGGACTTCTACACTGTAGATATCTTATGGCATTTAGGATGATTCCCACCTCTGATACTTGTGCAGAAGTCTATCTGTTATTGCCTAGAGTAAATTTTTACACACCATAAAATGCAGTCAAATTTGATTAATGTCTCTTTGCCTCCAAATAGGACTAAACAAACAGACAACTGAAAAGGACAGGCAAACCCCAGAGCGCTGGAGATTAAAAATCCATACAAGCAATCTAGGGCCAGCTTTATTATTTCAACAGTGAGTATTTTAGGTGTACAGCTCAAGGACACTGAGTAATGGGACCTCATCTACTACACTGGGCCAAAGCCAAGGCCCCCAAACCCTACACATTCTCAGCTCTGAGTCCAGGGGAGTCTAAGGAACTGGTTACTTGATCAGTCTACACTACCCCGTCTGGGGTGAACAGAGGAGAGCTGTGGAAAACTGCAGCCAGGACAAGATGGCTCAGTAAGGAGATATCTTAGATCCTCCTTCACAATTGTTAATCTCAATTCCTTTGCATACATCCAAGGATCTTACTGAGGCAGAAGATCTTCACCTCATCACACTGTTGATTGACCTTTCTTACTCATAAACTCTCCTTGGCTTGAAATGACCAGCACATCCTTGGCAGTGATAGGCTCTGTGCTGGAACATCAAATGCTTGGAGAGCACTGCAAGATGACACGATTTGTCTTGTTTTGTCTTTTGAAATATAATGAGGCAACATAGCACAAAACTGTTACCCCTTTTTGCACTGGCTGGCCTGCATCTGTACAGCACCTGGACAGAAGACTGATCTAACTTGGCAGAGGTGGTTTGGCTATGCAGCATGATGCCTGCACAAGCTGGAGGCAGCCAGATTGCATAAACACACTATGGTGGTGTGGGTGCTGGGGTGTAGGGTGGTCCTGGGTGCCTTAGACAGTCAGTCTAGGAGCTTGACCTTAATGTTCTGTGAAAAGGCAGTATAGCTGCAGATTTCATCAGGCAAGTCATCTTTGGGCAAGATGCTTAGCCCTGGGATTTTTCAAGGGAAGCCACATCTTTTAGAGATCTGCATGCATTTTGGGATGTTAGGATTGTAGAAAAAGAAAGGATTAAGAAAGAGTATAGAAAGTCAACTGCCAAGAAAAATGATGTGCAAAGTGTGAATGAAAATAGTTTGTCTCAAGTGAGGTACCCCAAATCCCAAATTATATAATTTATACCAGTTCCTGGTATAAAAGAACTTGTGACCTCCAATTTCTCAGCATTTTTATAAAGAGAATAATCTTTTTGCTCTAAAGCATTCAGAGATGTCAGATAACTATATAAGATTTAAGCAACATTAAGTGTAGATATTAGCTGTTGTCCTGTAAAACATAGTATGCAAATATGTTGGAAACTGCTGTGTGATGCAGGGAGAAGGCTGATATTTAAATATAATTTTACACCTTGCCAGTGTAAAATTTCATCATCAAAAAATGGTAGTGTTTCCATCCTACGTTATTTTGGTGGTGAGAGGAAAGTGACTAAGTGTTACAAAATGCTTGGAATGCCTGACACTAAGGTAACTGGCCCTTATTTAAAACTCAGTAATTTCACCCACTTGGTATTGCATTTTCATTGATATGAAAATATATCTACATGTTTTTTCTCAGCAGAGCTGAGTGAACACCAAGACTGGGCCTTTTTTTCTCTGCTGCACAAGCGTCCACCTTGGTGGAGATGCATGATCTCCACCACCTCTTGCGCAGGCGTGGTTCATTGGAGGTCAAGAGTGTTCCAGCTGCAGAGGTTTTTACCCCCAACCTTGTCCAGATTCAAGTGCAAGGAAAAACTAGTTTGGTGAGCTCACATGCATTCTCATTGAGAAGCACTTCAGATCCTGACACTAGTGTAAAGATATCTTTTCTCTCCTGGAGGAAATCAAGGGCTTGATCAGCAAGGGAACTGCCGGCAGGGTTTGAGTACATCTGGCAGTGTCCCGGGGAACTCTGCAAAGCGCTCTTGCCAAGTACATAGGATCTGATCTGGGGGAACGCCCTTATTCAGAAGTGCGCATTTGCATGCCATTAACATCCCACCGCCTTCAGTACTTAAGCTGTCTTCTGAACTGGGGCTTTATCCTGTGGTGTACGCCTTCATCTCATCATTTGTCCCTATGTATTTACACCTAGCCTAAGTAACGGCTCCATTCTGGGCTTGTGAGAGGAGGGAACAATAACGATCAAAGCAGCAGAAAAAGTTTTGAAGTGCTGTTGGAAATCATGTGCTGTTTTTCTGTTCTTTGTATAAATTTTCCTGCTTTTTCCATTTCAGAGCTAATTGAGCAAAGGGCAAATTGCCCATTCACCATTGCCTAACAGCGTACTAGTTTCTGATGGTGACTGCTTATAGTAAATACACCAGTCTTAAATGGGAGAAGTTGGTCAACAGACCTTCCATGCACTTTCACAAGAAGAGCTACACTAATTCACAGCAGTTAAATATCCGTCCCTTTGACTTCACTTTGCTAGCCAAATGGGTAAACAACTTCCAAAGCATGCAGGACTACATAGCTGAAAATCTTAAAAGCTGGCACTGCATGAAAGAGCATTGACCGGCTGCATGGGATTCATCACACCAGCCTGAGATGTCTTCAGTGTAGGCTTCAGTGTTCGAACTCACCATGCCTTCTTCATAGTCAGTGCTAAGATATCGTTTGTCTGAGCCACTTTAGCTGCCTCTTTCAGGATCAGATGGACTGTACCCTGGAGGTGATTAGTTCTTTCAGTCAACTGTTAAAAGAAGCTTAGGTGACAGGCATGCAAAATGGACAGGTGAATCCCAGATGTTTTATCTGGAGATGATAGCTCTCTGTAGACCCTCTTTATTCAAAGTGTTTCTCTTACAACCAGGAGACCCGTAAAAGCCTCCACATTTCAGAAGATAAAATAATTGTATTGACTAGGAAGTTCTTCAGTAACAGTTACACTGAGGAGCTTTCCCAAACTGCTGTGTCACAACATCACTGGTATTCGGCTTTCTTAAAACCAGATCACAGAGGGTAAATGTATCCTATAGAAAAGCCACCTGGTAAATCGGCAAGATCTAGAAGAGGACAGGATAGAAAATGACATTTCAAGCTAAACTGTAGCTAAAATATTTTGCCTCACATCAAAACCCAGCAATGCCCCATAACTTTCAGCCTTTCACTACATTTTGATGACAACATTTCATTTAAAAAAAAACAAACAATACCTGGAGGATTACATTGTGTCAATCACTGGCCCAAGGGTGACTAATACTTTTCATTTCAACCACCTATTATGACCAGTGGGTGTTTTTTGTTAAATTCTCTTAAATTATATGCTGCATGGTGATGCCTAAAGGCTTTGCCTCTTCCCACGGACCTTTCCCTGGCATTTCTATTGACATGTCAGCAGCAGCTCCATGAGATCTTGGCTTTGCTGTCGGAGTTTAGAAGTTGCCAATGCTATTTCACCATTTCAGTCTCCCACATGCTCCTCTTCGCCGTCATGGCCTCCTTGGTGATGCCACTGCAGTTGTCTGTGGGGTCACATCAGAAATCAGAATCTATTCATGCTAAAAATCACTTTCTGGGGGAATGTTATTTTAAAGTCAGTGTGCAGCTCAGCCCTGCAAACCCTTGTTCTGGCACCAGGAGCTGCCTATGGAGAGGGCAGTGCTCTGCGGTGTGAAACCAGGTACAAGGTGCCAGGGAAGGGAGGAGAGGGAACATTTTAAGTTAGCTTCACTGACAAAGCCAGAGTTTTGTGAAATTATGGCCTCTGTGGACCTCATGCTGTACAAAATGAAAGGGAAATGTAAACCAATTAAGCCTGTGTATTAATTGTGGAAAACCTTATGCGGTTCTACATTTCCTTCAAAAGCACTGGGTTTTAAATTTTTCATTTGAAAGGACAGTTAATTCTCACCTATGCTTTTTTTCCCCCCTTTCTTTTGCATTTTGGTGATAATTTACTCTTCATTTTTAGAGTTACTTTCAAAACATAACTCCCTACTCATTGTAAAATATAACACAACATGAAAATCCCTTCAACATTCAAATAAAAGTCACTTGGAAACTGAAGAAAAAAGCTTTCAAAGGGCAGACTTTGGTAGCCTTAATATTTGTTTAAAATATATATGCTTTACACATTAACTTCAATTTCTATAATTTACCTCACCTAAGCCACAGTCCTCAAATATTTATGAATTCACAGGGAGTTTGCACAATGCATGAAGTTCAACATGGGGATAAATTTGCGGGATTAAAGGCAGCTGTATTCAGATAAGGGGCACTGTGGGAATTTATGCTCTCACAGCTTTCTTGCAGAAGGCCACTGTTTGTAGAAGTGCATTGGCTTCATTCTGGTAATGCAATGACTTCTATACCAACTCAGGGCATGGTTACGGGTTGGTTATTACTAGATCTGTGGGCTTTTTGGGATCATCTTGCTCTGGATCAGGTGTAAGCACACAACAATCTTCTTTCTGTTCAGTTAGCCCAAGTATACCAAAATATTTCTGTGCCAGCTTTATGCTTTTTTGCCAGCTTTAAGCTGGCTACAATACCTGCTCCATCAGAAGATGTTCTGGGACAAAATCACTCCTTCAGAATTTTTTGAACACATTTGAATGGACAGAGTAAGTTCATACAGGTTCAGTGCTTTGCATCATGTGGTTGTAGCACTTCTGACTTGGTACATAGCACATCAACACTACATTCAGGGCCATGGCAAAACAAGGCCTAATTTCTTGAGAAGTAATCCCCACTCATCTCCTCAAGAGCCTGGTAGGCTTGCAGACTCAACTTGAACTGTGTTTATATAAGCTGTAGGCCTATGAAAGAGCAACCCAAACACCTCCACACTCACTGCTTTACTCATTTCTGCTCTTTCACCACACTGTAAGCCCAACTGAGCTGGGTAAAACAAAACAAAACCTGAAAACAGGGGTTATTTCCAACACTGATCTGTTTGATCACATGGCTCTGCAAGTAAAAGTACTAGCACAGCAACAAGGACAGTACAGTGACAGGAACCAAAGACCAGGAGGAAAAGCATAGGATACATGCCTGTGTGCTTGGTGAAGGCTTGGGAGATCCTTACACAAGAACTGCCTGTAGAGAAATGCCTGCAGAGTGACAGCCACCATAACGTTGGTAGAGCAGCTTTTCTTATTCCAGGGCACAAATGTGTCATGAGCAGGTTGCCTCTCTGCCTTGCTCATCATCCCGAAGAACGGCTCTCAGAAACTCTGGGTGAGCATCCCCAGGTGCCCCTAGGTGAGATAAGGCACGTCAAGACAAACGTGAGGAGGGACAATACTCCCCAAGGAGTTCTGACTCAGACAGGAAGGAAAAAAGTTTGCTTATAGCTGCTGCAGATATGGCTCAGGGCCTTGTATGAGAGGTGAAATAAGTGTCACAGTTGGGTCATGGGAAGATAACTACAAGCCAGCTTAGCTGCAAGCAGAGATAGCCTATGACAGCCAGCCACACTCCATAATTGCATGCTTTGTGTGATAGCAGCACCAGCAACAGCTAGCTTGTTAAAACTTAAAGCACAATCAGTATCCAAAAATATACCCAGGATCTTCTCAATTAGCCCAAGCATGTGTCTTCATTTAGCCCACACCCAGGGCTAAATAATAAGCAGTTGTTCTCTCACCCAATGTCCCTTCCCCAACTGAGGAAAGAAATTGGGAACAGGAGGGAGGCTGGTGGGTTAAATTTAAACAGATTTAATAAACTAAAGAAACCAATATCAACGTTAATACAAAACACACAAAATTATACTTAGCTACAGAGCTCTGACAAGTTATTCCAGGGATAACAGTTGTTGAGAAGGAGAGGAGGAAAAAAAAGGGGGGGGAGAGGGAAAGAGCAGAGCAAAAAGAGCCCCACCCCTTACCAGCAGCTTTCCCTTTTATAGTGAATGTGAGGTTAATGATATAGAATACACCTGTGGGCCAGCCTGGGTCAGCTGCCCTGGATTTAACTGCTAGTGGCCTTGATTACCATGGCTGGCCACAAACTGAAACAAAATGTAACAGAAAAGTGATTCTATATATTTTATGCCATGAAACCAAGACAGCATGCAACAGTATTTTTATGCCAGGTTTATGCACTTTTGCCAGCTTTAAGCCTGGCTGCAGGACTGATAATTCCCAGTCTGATGTGAAGTGCGAGATTCTGGGCTGCGCTGCGAATTCAGTCTGGGAAGATCAATTAGGGATATGGAGTCAGTGAAAGACCGCAGCAGCATGAAATCACCCGTCCTTGTCCTGTTCTGTTCCAGGGACGGGAGCAGCCTCCCCACGCAGGCTGTGGCTCCACAGATGTAAATCCTGTGTGGGCATGTCCAGAACCAGATTGAAAATGCCCCAGCAAGGTGATGCAAGTTGCTGAACTTTACTCTGCTGGTTCAGATTTGTTCACGGATTTCTCTGGGAGCACATTGTCTTGGCAAACTTCACACCGTTTCACCTACCAGCTTCTCATTTCCTACAGCTTTAGATGGACCAGGTACTGTCTTTCTTCACCACAACTAGCATAAAAGCATAAAGATGATATAAATGTTATTATGTTATTTTCATAGGAACATTGTCATATGTTCATTCGTGATCTGGATCGAGTCAGAACTGTTGGGTGCTCCAGTGCTGCGAGGGTTTGATGTTAATTATTACAGGCCGAAGGTTAACTTGTCTCCCTAGGCTATACTGCAATGCCATTTAAGGTAACTCTTTCACCCCAAAATGACTTTTAGGACATAGTTTTGTGGTACCTAGATCTCTGTGCAATAACAACTTGAGGTATTCCTGCTCTCGTGTTACTGCCCACCACTCCTCCACAGCAGGGTGTTAATAAGAGGCAAGGCAAAGTCTGCAAAAAAACAAAGAAAAGAGGTGTTTTCTTTTTCGCTAAGATCAGCCCAGCTATCTGACCGCAATACAGGGGAGCTGTACTGGCACAGCTGAAAGAACAGCACAGATGTGGAGCCTGGCAGAGGGTGGGGAAAGGTGGGCACCTCTAAAGCGCTGACAGTGCTCATAGCACTGTGCCTTCCCGCCCCATACCAAGCAGCTCTGGAAAGTGCCCTGCCTCTCTTTGCCACTCTTCCCATGCTAGTGGGATTGCTATATTCAGGCAGCCCCATGTGTTTCAGGAGTCCTTTCAATCCACTCCCCGATCTGCTAACAGAGGAGGCCAAGGGGTGGACAGTGATTGCCTCGAAGTGTACAGTTGGTGGAAAGCTGCTTCTTTTGGGCCCTGCACAACTCAGTGTCACCTACAGTGACATCTACGTGGGCTTTCCTGCACTCAGGTCCAGCTACGTGCCTGAGCCTTGCCTGCATGTCAGGATGAGGGTATCCCGTCGGTCCAAGGGGCAGTGGAGTATCCTGGGGAGGGGGGAAGCAGTAAGATGCCACCAGCAGCGGTGCCTGAACAACTGGGCGACCAGAGCTGCGGGAACACGTCCACTTATATGACTTTCAGATGCAGCATATAAGAGCCTGGGTGTGCCAGCAGTGCTCGCGCGGAGCAGCCCTCACGTGGAGGTGTGAGATAGCAGTGGTGGGAGCAGCAGAGGAGGAGAGGAGCGTAAGCTGGGGGAAGACTGATTGTGTGGCATCCTTCTGTATACGATCTGCTCCCAGTTTGTGTTGTAATCACCAGTGAGAGAACTCACCAGCATGAGGAGAACAGACGGTCTTTAAAGCTCCCAACTTCTCTCTGGACTTGGGAGCCCACTTGCAGCAGAAGAGCAGGACTGTGCAAAGCCTCACTCAGCCTCGCTCGCTACTCTGTGCTCTGGTATTCCTCACCCTAGCTTGAGCCTCCCTCATGGACTTTCCTGGCCAAGGCGAGAACCATTTCCCTAAACAGCAGAATGGGGCACAAGTCTAACACTTCACGCTATCAAGGAGGTCAAAATTGCTCCCATTTCCCACATAGGGAACAGGAGTGGAGGCAGGAAATGAGATGCCCCAGGGCTATGGGATGAATCAGTAGCAGAAACAAAATGAAAATTCAGAACTTCCTGTCTCTTTACTCATCTCCTTGAATACTGCTGATGATTAAGCTCTTAAAAAGTTAATGCAGTTGATGACCTCTACATCTCTGGCCAGTGATTAGGCCCCCAGAGTATTAAATGCGGAAAAGAATTAAAAAAAAGACAATTTCAAAGAACTGGAAAAAAAAATAAGAGGGCAAGGAATTTCTTTTGTGGCCAGAACATAAATATTGGGTTCCCATTACTCCCACAGTGCCTCTTCCAGTAAGGAAGGAAGTTTCTCTAGTTCTACCTCAAAGGGTCTACCTAGAGTTGAAGTTGGCTTAAGCCGCAGCTACCACCAAGAGGCAACACTATGGTTACACTTCCCCCCGGCATGCAGTTTCTGCCCCACCTGCCTCTTGCCAGCACAACTGCTCAAGCAGGCACGCCATGAACCAGCCCAGGGAACTGATCAATAGTAACATTAAAAATTATTTTCCTTTCCTGGGCTAGTTTTGCTATGACTAAGTCCTGGCTCTCTGCACAGCTGTACGAGCATTTCTGCTGACACAAGGGACGAGGTGCCAGAGGATAGGAACAAATGGCTGGAGGAAGGGAAGCTCAGCCTCCCTCTTTCAGGGATGCTGAAACTTCTCAGGAAACTACAGCTCCTCTGTTCCCTCCGTCCGCTGCTGCGAGCACAGAGAGCAGTTTGTCATTAGAAGACACAGTCATTTACTGCTCTCTGTGTGGGGTGACTACCCACAGGGCTGAAATTGCCTTTCCTTGCATTTCATCTGCATTATGATTTTCGATGGCCATCTCACTCTGTCTCCTTCAGGAGTGCTGGTTTCACTCTGTAAGGAAGAGTTAAAACAAACTACTCATCTCCTTTCCAGTAGTCTTAGGTTTGGTCTTTAACCTTTAGACTTTCCAAAGTGGGCAAGTATGCTGTGCTGGTGAAGAGCATGATGAACACGTGAACAGAGTGGTTTTGGCCGCAGCCAGAGAGACTTCTTCCTCAAGAAAGCAACCCTTTCATCCCTCCGCTTGTGTAGGAAGGAAAAGGAAGGTGAGGCGGTGTGGTGCTTTACCCCGGGAACAAGCAGGAAGCTCTCCTGTGGCATTTACTGCTTTATGAAAACTATTTTCTTCCTTAAAGTTAGGGGATGTGTCAATTGTCAAGGAGTCACAATCTTGTCACTAGCACTTCTGCTTCTTTATCGGTCTTCTGGTACAACACTAAAACAAACAAATGAAACTCACTGTTGTAAAATACAAGCTCAAAGCAGAGAGGGCCCTTTTAGTGGAGCCACATCAGAGCTATAATGGTGAAAATGTGTATTTGGGCTCAGAGCCTTAGTTCTACAAAACTCACTGTATTTTTCAGGGGCACGAGAAGGGTGGGTATTGGGTTTGGAAAACTTGCAGGCCAGAGTTTGGGCTTGAAAATCTTTGCAGCATCCATAAGTACACAGCGACAATCTCTGAGGTAGTATTACCACTAAGGAGAGAGATTGTGGAGTTAGAATAGACAGGTTCTACATAAATGTCATTTTCATACTCAACAACAGTGAAAAAAGGGACTATCAGGTGTTACTAGGAGAGGACTGGAAACTAGGACATTGCCATGGCACAGCATGGGGAACCCAACGTCATGAACACAGTATGGAGATCCGTTCCTCTGTCTTAAAAAGAAGGTGTTAGAAGCAGAAACAGTTCAATGAAGGGCAAGCGTGGATTGGCTTACATTCCTGGTATCACTAAAAAGAGTGGAGTTTTCTAGCTGGCAAAAACAGAGGTGGAACAAAAGACAAGTCTATAAAAAAATGAATGAAATGGAGAAAATGAATAGGAAATGGCTGTTGTCCACAACACAAGGACCAGCAGGGGGTTCTTGCAAACTAGCAGATACTGGTTCAAAGCTAACAAACAAAGGTGGTCTTCACGTAAGCACCAGCTAGTTTATCTTCAGAACTCCCTGCCAGAGGATGGTGTAAGACCCAGAAGCATGTATGAATCCATGAAGTAAACTGGCAACCTAATGGAAGGAAAAAATCACTGGAGTATGAAATGTGGTGACACCAAACGCTGCCAAAGAACTCGCTGAGCTGCAGAGAGCTGGGAGGACGCCCCAGGGAAGTGTCACTGGATGGTTAAAGTATCCCTGTGCTCTTCCCTCAGCATTCACCACTGGCTACATCTGGAGACAGGACGCTGGGCTACACGGGCAATGGGTTTGACCTACAAAGGCTGCTCTTACGCATAGAAAGGCAGAGTTAAATAAGCCATGTAATGCAAACCAGGTTGTTGATAAGAAAACTTTGTGGAAATCCGCTTTTCAAAACTTACTGCATCTCTAGACCTGATCCTACTACTGTGTGCAGACACTCAGATGGACCCAGCATCGAGCCCATTTGAAATAATTTGCCTTATTATTATTGTAGGTTCCTCTACAGAGAAAAACACTTGCCTGGTCTGGGCCTGAGTTTCCTTTCTTTGTAACTACACTTCAAGTGAAAATGAAGTACATCATTAAATTCTTATGGTAATTTATCCTGACACTTTCTGCTCAACAGGTTTGCTTTGTTTTAAAAGTATGTTTCTGTGATACTTATAGCTATGTATATGTAATTTTGTGGTTAAAGTAGAAGAGACAGGAAAACCTGGGTTCCCACAGGAAACGTAACTTGACCTCTCACAAGCAGGTAACATTTTTGCCATATCAGTGTGATACAGAACTTCAATGAGAAACAAATCCTGCCAAGGTTTACACCTGTGTGCAACTGCCTGATGTGCCTAGCTCGAAAGAGGTTAATGAGATTTTTCCACGTGATTCAGGTTCTGCTGGAGGATGCTTCTGGGCGGGAATGGGGCCTGAGACAGTTCTGGCTGTCACTAAATTATGTGTTAAAATGCCACCTCATGAGTTCATTGGATCTGGTTCTGGAAGCCAGTGTTTGTCTCTGCAGAGGTCTCTGATGGGGCAGGAACATTTTTCCTGGGAAATGGGGGGTGGGGGGAAAAAGAAGATGAGAGATTTTGCTGCTCATCTTACTTGAGATGGGAGGGGAAAATACCACCACCGCCCACCCCACAGTCAGCGGGGTATCTCCAACCACCCTTGTGCACCTTTTCTATTATTCCTTCCAACAAGTGCCTTGTGATACCGGTCGCGACCACCCAACACGGACCGTGCCTTTGCCCCAAAGGTGAGGTGCGGGCAGGGGGGCGGCTGGCAGCGCCGCGCACACGGCCCCCCCTTGCCCACGCCGCGGGGCAGAGGCAGGGTGGGCGGCCCGCAGCAGTCACCCGGGCGGCGCGGCAGAGCCCCACGGCCCTGCCGCTGACACGCGTGGGCCTCCCCGCCGGCCGCGCCCCGGCGTTGATCGCGGAGAAGCGGGGGCCGCCCTCGCTCGCCCCCGCCCCGTCGGGGCTATTGTTGGGCGGCGGGCAGCGGCGGCGGGGCGGGCAGGGCTGCCGGGGCCGGTCCCCTCCCCGTCCTCCTTCGCTCTTTCTCTCCCCGCGAGTTTACCCAGCAGTGCTTTGGTGCGGGCGCGTTTCCGCCGGTTTTTCCTGTTGGAGAAGGGAAGGGGGAGCTGTTTTCTCTCTCCCCGCTCACAGTGTATTTTGTATCCCTTTTCTCCTCCTCCTTCTCCTCCTCCGCCTCCTCCTCCTCCCCGGCTATCTTTGTCTGGCTCGCAGCACCCCGCTCCAGCCCCGCGCCCGTGCCCCGCCGCCGCCGGGACGCGCAGCCCCTGCCCGCCGGTGCCCGGCGCCGTTTCATGCGAGGGCAGCGCCGCGGGGAGGGCTCGGAGGCGGCGGGGGCTCCGCCGCGGCGCTGGGCGTGAGCCCCCTATGCGAGAGCGGGGCCGCGGCTGCCGCTGCCGGCTCCCGGCGTGAGCGCCGCCCCGCCGCCGGCCGGGCCGGGCCGAGCCGTGCCGTGCCGTGCCGTGCCATGCCCGGGCGCGGGGCGCACCGCGAGGCTGCCAGAGGCTGCCGGCCCCGGCGCCGCTCCTGCAGCCGCCGCCGCGACATGGTGTGAGGCCGCTGCCGCCGGGGACGCGCGGGCACGCACCGACCCACCCACCCACCGACCGGCCGGCCGGCCAGGGCACCGCCGCCCGCCTCCGGGGGATCCAGCCCCGCACCGCGGGGGGACAGACGGACCGCAGCACCCCCTCTCCTTCCTCCCTCCCTCCTTCCCTTCCTTCACCTCCCTCTCCCCCCTCCTCCTCCCACCATCCATCTATCTAGCCCTCATCCCCCCCGCCAACCCCTCCCAATGCTGAAGAGTTTCAACCCGGCGGGGCTGGAGTGAAGAAGCGAAGGGCGGAAGGGAGGAGAGGAGCTCCGCGCAATTCACAGCTGCTTCGGGGAGGGGGGGAGCGGCGTCGCTATTATTTAACAGAGAAGAAAAAAAAAGGGGGGGAGGGAAAAAAAAAAAGGAAGGGACGGGAAAATGGCGAACGATTCTCCTGCAAAAAGTCTGGTGGATATCGACCTTTCCTCCCTGCGGGTGAGTGCCGGCGCGGCGGGGCGGGGGCCGACGCGCCCCTGTCGGGGCTGCCGGGCCAGCGGGGATGGGAGCGGCCCGGCCGGGGCTGGTGCCGAGGCCGGTGCCGGGGCGCGGGGGGCTGGCGGGCGCGTAGGGGGAGCCCCGCGGGGGCGGGCGGGGGGAGCGCGGCCCTGGGCTGCTTTTCCTTTGTTTGCATGTATTGGCATGTGCGTGGAAAACCAGGGCGCAACAGCTGCACGCCGCCAGCAGCCGGGCTGGCTCCGGCACGGGCGCGCAGGGCTCTGCCAGCAGCCATCGCCTGACAAAAATGTAACCCCGCTTCTCTTCTTCCCCCCGCCCCCCTCTGCCCCTTTTCCCCCTCATAGGACCCCGCTGGGATTTTTGAGCTGGTGGAAGTGGTTGGCAATGGCACGTACGGGCAAGTCTACAAGGTTTGTGGCAGAATTTCTTCTCCTTTTATTACTGTTGTTTTTCTAGAGGGTACCCGGTGTCTCTGCTCGGCTGAGCACACGGCTGACGGCGAGCCACCCGCTGTGGCAAGCGAAACAGTTAGGGATGATAAAAATGTTGTCCTTGTCATTGTTGCTGCCCGTGACAAGTTTGTCGGCCTCTTGGCTTTTGCTTTTCCAGAGGGGCACAGATGACTCTTCCCAAGTACCCACCCTGAAATGATGAAATAGTCCTTTATTGTCCCTATCCCCTTCCCCCAGCTCCGAGAAATGACCAAACCGACTGCACACTGTCTGTGTGTGTCCGTACTACACAAAGAGGTCCGTGGGTTTATTCAAAATTGCTGCTGGAAGTCTTCATGGAAGTTGCCACTGCTGCTGCGGTGACTTTAGACAAAAGCATTGGCCTTCATTAAAATTGTCACCCGGTTTCCTTGTTGGAAAACCTTCCAAGTGCTGAAGCTGTCGAGTCGGGGGCGAATGGTGCTGCATCTGATCCTGCTGTGCTGTGCAATGATGGGGAGAGCAGAGTGACAACGATAAGCGATCGAAGCAGGGAAACTTATTTAGTGAAAAACAGAATTCCCAGAATAACCTGTTTGACAAGTGTATGACTTTAAAAAATAGAAATCGGAGAGTGCCCATGTGGGTGTGAAACTAGCCTACTTTTTTTTTTTTTTCCCTCCAGTGTGCAGTCAGTGGAACAAACAAATCTCGAGATTGCATGACTTTGCAGTGAGTGCTAGCTACCAGAATGACTAATTATTCACACAGTCTGAAGATGGAAGGCTCTAGCCTTAAATTGTATAGAAAGGCACATTTGCAGAGAGAAGCAGAGATAACTGAAAGTAACAGAGTATGCCCAGCTGCTTGGGTTTGGGTTTTTTTTTTTTTTGCTTATAAACAAGGCAGTATAATTGCTGAGTTTCCCTGATGGCCAGATACTGCTGCTTGCAGCTCCAGTAACTAAATAAAGGGCTTTGGTGCCTCTTCTGCAAATGAAACACATGTCAGTTTGTTTTGAGGGCGTGAACCTCAGCCTTGTGAGGGAGAAGTCATCTGTGCAGTGTGCGAGTTACGTTTTAAGACTAGAAGTGGACTAACAGGGCTGCTGCTGTTGGCAGAAAGCTGGGAAAAAGGATGTGGCTCAAAAGGCCAGAGGAGAGGGGTGAGGTGGGTGAGAAGCTGCACTTTGACACCACCGTGACCATTTAATTTTTTTTCTGACAAATTAAATGACACCATTTAAATTTTTTCTGTAGTCCTGCTCCCAGAGCTTGCATCACCTGAACCCTCCTTAGAGAAAAAAAAGTAGGGCGTGAATGTGTGACATGAAACTCTCCTGTTAATTATTGCAATTTGGTGCATTGTTTCTTACTTGTTAATGCTTTGACTTAACGAGTTAAGTCCCCGGTGGTTTAACTGTCTTGACAATAGAAATATTTAATTTCCTTTTCCTTCAGTATGCTAGAAGGCTCGTGGAGTAGTTAACATTAGTAAAGAAACTCAGTGTGTGCATATATAGACTTGGAAAAGTGAATGAGCACCTGAGGTCTAAGGGCATCTGTGTCACTCGGATAATGGGGGGAGCAGCAGGCGGGTTCTGTCAGGGCACTAGTTTCGGTGTGTGTCTGATGAGATTTCCCTGCCCTTCCTCGCTGTTTAGGCAACGGTGGCAATGTTTGCTCTTGCCTGGTAACTGAGGGCATGGTGGTTTGGGTGCTAGAAATAAAGGAAATAGGTAACTACTGCTTGCTATAGAGCCTCTCAGAGAGTAGTGGATTGACAGGTGCCTAAGTTTGGATTTGCGGTGTTGCTTCTTAGGCATTTGTGAGAATTTGTGTACATGGTCTTAAAATGTGGACATTTAACAGGGTTGTACGTATACAAAAAATACCGAAACAAAAAACTTCCTTGCTGTGATTAAACCTCATCTTTCTTCTTAAAAGAATGCAGTTATGAAAAAAAAAAAAAAGCAGTGTGATAGCAGTGCAATAGTATTTGACTTTTCTCAGACGCTGTTTTGTTAGGAAAAATGCTCCGGGGACACCCAGAGATGAAACTATGTGTGTGTGTTTTGAGGGCTTTCAGAGGAACTGCATAACCGAGGGAAAAACGTGGTTGTGCTGTGTTTGCTTGTTGCCTTCCTCTTTCCTGCTGCCCAGCAACCGCTCCTTGAAATCCCTCTCCCCAAATGGTTTTATTTCCCTTTTAACCGGTCTGTCATCCCAAGGGACTGGCGGCAGGTGGGTTGTCTTTGAGGAGCCCTGTCCACCCCCCCCGAGATCTCTGGGGCAGCGCTAGTTTGATGTACTTCCATCCACATTTGTGTATCGGCATCAGCGATGATGTCAGCCGGGCGCGGGGAGCGGGATTGGCTGGCTACCTGCCGCTGCGGGAGGACGAGGGAGCGGGAGAGGGCATGACGTTATCTCTTTGTCTAGCTCATACGCCCCGGCGATGATACCGAAGGTCGTTTGCTTTGCTGGGGAGTCTCCGGTGGTGGGAAGGAGAGTGTGTCGACCTGTTGAAAAGCAAAAAATAGTCCTGATTTTCTCCTCTTTGCCTTTGAGCTTGCTGGAAATAGCTCAGATCTACCTAGCTACCAGTTTTTCTATAGCTAGTTCTACCTTAGCTATTTATTTAGCTATATATAGGGGCACAGATGTATATAGGTGTATATATGCACATGAAATATGAGGGCAGCGCTTGGTTGTTTGGCACCTAAATGCAAGTGGAGTTACTCCCTGTCACAGAGCAGGGTGGATCCTCCTGGGATTTTATGCAATTAAATGGGTTGGCTTGTGTGGTGTGTACTGTGGGCTTGAGACCTCTGCAACAAGGTATTCAAAATACAAAGTTTTCAGGTGCTCTGTGTAAAGTCTGTAGAGTTTACGTTATTTTCGTTGTCATAACCTCGCTTACACCTTTATGCTGTAAAGGAGCCTTGCATTTCAAGAAGAGCTTGTTTCACAAGGGTGAATCGGGGTTAAAAATGAGGCTGAGGTTCCCCGGTTTTGGGTGCCTAAAAGAAATGGAATGTTTTTGGGATGTCTTTGCCCAGCTCAGGGGAAGGGGCAGCAGCGGGGGTGGCTCATTCATCCTGGTGCAAAGCAGAGCTCCTCTGCTCATCGTCTGAAATCCCAGCAAATGGAAGGCTGGCCTGGAAGTTGTTTGCCCTTTCATAGTTAGTTCAAAATCTGAGAATGATGGCACAGAAGGAAGAGGGGAGCTTCTTCAAGCTGCATGGCTTGCAAAGGGTTAAACGTTGCAGAGTAGGGCGAGCAGGGTTTCCTCGGAGCTGATGCAGAAATGAGTGGCTGCAGAATCCCCCCCCCAGTCTGTACTTCAACACTTTTAAGGCGCCCCACGCCTCTGCTGAAGTTTAGAGAGAGACATTTCCCTTCAACAGGTTGGTATCAGCTGATGGGAGGCGAGAGGCATGTGCGGGCTTGTCCGGAGCAGCGCCCTGCCCACATCCGTACCTGGGGCTCAGCACCCCTAAGCCCTCCTCTAAGCAACAGAGTAGCCATGTACCACCTTTAACTAGTGAGGTGCAAGCAAAGGATGATGTGAATGGCACGGAATTCAGCAGAAAAATGGTGTTAAGCCTGTAATTGTCCTTTTTTTGTGCATGCTGCTGTCTTGTGGGATGGCTGTGCCTCCAGTCTCCTTTCCTCCTGAAGTCAGTCCCACTTTATCAGAGCACTTCAGTATAACTGGAACTTATAACCAGCTTACCAAACGATTAGCTGCTTTAAGGACTTTTTTTTTTTTTATCTTTTGCAAATAGTGGAGAAGCATTTTTAGCATTGTTGCGGTTAGATTTTAGTTTTTTCACATCCAGTAGTAAGCTTAATTTGAAGTTTGGCTTGCACAAAATGAAAACACTCCCAAAATTTGCCTCGAGATAAGATTGGAACTGACAGTTTGCTTCCCTTTTTTTTTTTCCTAAATGTGAAAATGACCTGTGAACTAAAGGCATTGGTTAATATTTGCACATTTTAAAATCTCTACCATCTGATCTTCACAGAGGCATAAGGCTGACTAATTTTGCTATTGAGACTGAACTGTGTTAACTTGATCCGTCACTTTCTCTTTGTTTTTTTTTTTTGTGTGTGTGTATGTGTTTTTAAAGACAGCTAACACTTTAAAATAGCTGTTGTGAGCGCGCTGTTACGTCTCACAGATAGACATCGTAATTCTCTTGTAGCAGCAATGACTGGGGGGAAGGAAGTTCTTGTGTGAATTCCGAGAGCACACCAGAAAGATGAGAATTAGGGATGATACCCCTAATTGCCCTCAACGCAGGCTGGTGTGGCTTTCTAAGAGCCTTGTAATAGTTAATTCATAGTGAAGGCTTCTTTTGTTGATTTATGTTGCAGCCTTCCAAAACTGCATGTAAATGATGTGTATTGTCTAACTGGTGGCTCATAAAAGGAAATGATGTAAGATGTGATCGTTTAAATGCTGATTTGAAAATAAATTAAAACTTGGGTAAATGTTTTCCCACGCTAAGGATACTCTATTTTTGTCTTAATGGACTTTCTGTCTTACAAGGTGACTCTGTTGGCGGGTAGGAAGAGAAGAGAAGACAGTGCTTGGCTTTCTCTGCCAACTCAGCTGAATTTCCCCCCCCCCCTCTCCCCTTTCTTTCTCTCACTGCTAAAGAGACATCATTGTGGATTCAAATGATTTTGTTAAACATGAATACAATTCCAGTCTTATCGCTATAAAGACAAGCTGTACTGGGGCTCAGTGAGGTCACTGGCTTTCAGGAACTGGTCCAGACCAGCTCTCTTAAGTATGAACTGCTCTTCTTCCCTTCCTCCTCTGATTTTTTGTGGATTGTGTTGCAAACGGAGAGTTTGCTGTTGGAGAACTCAGGAAAGACCAGGCAGCGGCTGGAATATTGGCATTTCTCTGGGTCCTGCGGCTAGATGTAGCCCTTAGCATTTGCCCCCCCCCCCGCCATCCTACCCCAAATTGGCTGAACTTTTGACCAGTTCTCCATCACCCAAATCCTTGTTAATTAAATATACAAAAGCTAGGCAGGTGGCCAGTGGGGATTACTGATATTTATTTTTATTAAAAAAAAAAAAAGAGAAAAGAAAGCAACCTGCCAATTGTGGGTAACCACATGTCCCTCTCATTCTTCCTCCCCCAGTCCATCTGTCTGTTTGTCAAAACGTCTTTTTTTTATATCTTGTCTTAAACCAAACTGCAGGCTCCTGGGGCAGGGACTCCTTCTTCCTACAGAGGGCCCAGCACTCTGGGACCTGGGTGTGTGCAGGTCTTTGAGGTGATGGATGTAACAAAATACAGCCCAGAGTCTTACGCTGACTCCTTGGAAATTTTTTCAGCTTTCTGTAGGAAGAGTTTTCAACTGATGTGGATAAAATGTCAGTTGAAATAGTCTTGTACTCTCTCCTTGCTTTTTGTGTGTGCGTGTGCTCTCTCCCTGTTGGCGATGGTAGAGGGGGCATTTCCCCAGACTTGCGAAGGTCGATGGTTTTTCACCATGAAGGTCTCTGCACCTTGCTCCAGGCATGGGGAAGGTGAGCTTTATTCGTAAGGCACGGGAGAGGGATTTTTGTTAGTTTGGGGATATTAAAGAAAGAAGAAGTGAAAAATAGGAACATACACCTTCCCTTTCATTGCTTTGTTTTTGCTCTCTACTGGTAATGGAAATTTTGGTAACATTTTATCAGCTTCTAGGCACCAGAGCCTCGGCAGAGGTGCTTTTTTTGGCCTCTGTGATGATGGCAGGTCTGCGCCTCCCACCCTAAGGGATGATGTAGAGGAATGTCTCCAAAGGGAATCCAGCATTACAAGACGTGTTCACCCTTTGCATTTCCCTGCCTTCAGCATATACATTTTTTAGTATAAATTTTTGGACTAGAAAGCTAGCTGACTTTTCTCATGTGGTCTAGTGTGTGTTTGTGTATACACATTATGTTCTAGTCATCTTCTTTTCAAGTGGTGCTTTCTGTTGCAAGCGTGATTTCAGCCGGGTAGGTTGTGTACCTACCTTCTCAAGATCTGTTTTCCTTGGAGGAAAGTGGTATTTTTGTTTTTCCCACGTTACATTTCTGACTGTACACTCTGGCTTCACCAGAAGTGTTTCTCCCTGCCTTTGGATGACGTTGATGTTTAAGCTCAATAGCATTGACTTGCACAATGTGAGCTTGACTTGTAGTCAAAAGTTACAGTAAGATCCTTATCTGCAACGTTATTTTAGGTCCCAGTCCAACTCCCACTGGAGCTGGTGGAAAGAATTCAACTCGCTTGAACGAGAGGTGGATTTGGGAGGGGATCGCATAGCTTTGCACGAGAGTTTTCTTATCAAATAGCTTTGCACGAGAGTTTTCTTATCAAATACCTTATGTTTGTAGCATTATGGGTCCCTGATTGTTTCTTAGGTCAGCGCAGGCTCAAAAAAAGATACTGTTGGCTCTAAAAGCAGGCAACTACTGGAAGGAAGAGGAAAAACCCTACAACTGTGCGTACTTTTTGGGAACCTTGAGGTAGCTGTGAATATAGGAGGCTTGGAGATTTTGACTTTGCATCTCAGTATTACTTCCAAAGTGTATTTTCTGCCTTTGATGTGGTGTGAAACACTTGCACGAAGGCACAAAATATGACACTGATTACAAACTGCAGAGCACTGCCAAATGGTCAAAATGCTGCTGTGAAGTTCATGATGCCTCCACTTAACCCTCGTTCCTGGTCCCCTGTCCTGTCCTGAGCAAGGCTTGACGTATCTCCTCCTGGGTGGTTATGTGACTCAGCAGTCCTAACTTCTGTGGTATCTGTTTCAGTGTTAGAAAAAGGACAGAACAGCTTTCTGAAAGAGAAGAGAGGACAGGCTGGGGACATGACAGTCCTGCAGGCAGAGCAGTCCCTTGCTGTGCTGGTCTTTGCCGTCCTGCAGCAGAGCGAAATCTGCAGTTCTAAATGTAATGAATAACTATGATGTGACCTCAGTGGTGTTGGTTTTAATTTGCCGCTCATCGGGAGACCTGTAAAAGCACCACTGAAGAAGGATGAAATCCCAGAGACTGGGGAATGGAGATGCCCACCCTTACAGAGGACTGGCACTTGCAAAGCACATAGGGATGGGATGGATGTATGGATGGAGTGGGCTTCTCTCCACGTTATTTAGAAATTGGTGCAACTAACTCCTATCTCAAGTGCCCTGTGCAACTCGCTGTAGCAGCCATGAAGGGTGTTGACATCTCCCTGGGGTTTTCCCATGCCTTCCTCCTGCTTGATCTTGCATCATACTGACAAGTGAAGGACCAAATCTATGGGAAGATGTGGAGTTGGGAAGAGATAGTGGGACAGCTCAGAGAGAAGCAGCCTAGTGAAGGTGTATTTACAGAGGAAATCAGAGGGTGAAGAAGAAGCTGTCTTAAATGTTGAGAATGAATTAGTGCACGATTTGTAGTTGCAGGAAACAAAAAATAGTGTGGAGTCATGCAAGTGCTTAATATAAGAAAAAGTAAGGGACAGCTTAGTTGTCAGTAGAAATACATTAGCAAATATAATTTATATTAAAAATATATATTATTTATATATTATGAAAGAGATTAGCTTTTACCCATGGTAGTTCACTAGCTTTTCCTAGCTAGCCAGTCTTTGGACTTAGGCACACTAGGGGGACGTTTGTTGACACAGGTTTTTTTGCTGATTTCAGTGCAGCCCAGGCTGATGAGACCCCCCTCAGTCCACCTAGCTGTGTTGTGACTGTGTGCCAGAATAAGTGGTGTCTTTTGGGGGAGATAGTTTAACACTCCTGGCAAAATACTTCTTTCCCACTGAAGCTGCGCCTCCCTGGGTTGCTCTGCTGCTGGAGCTGTCATTATCATTATACAAACAGGACACTGCAACTGCCAACAAGTCCTGATCAGCCTGTCTAGTAATAAAACAGCTAATGTGGTGAAACTCCTAACATGGATGCAGTTATACTGGTATTGTAGTGCTTATCTGGAATGTCTCCGTCACCTCCCTTTGGAGCTGTCCCACGGTGTGTTGATAAGAGCTGCTCTCCGTGCAGGGATCTCAGTGACTCATGGATTTGTACCTGCAGCTGAAGGAGCTGCATGGGCTGTAGGCACATGCTAGCACTGCCCCTGGAGAAGGTCTGCTGTGGGCTGCGTTCAGCAGCCTGGCTGCTGGGGGCTGTTGGTGGTGTGCCATAGCTGCTCGTCTGCTTCCTCCCCTACCCCTGTGTGCCTCGAGTGCCCCAATAACTCCCTGGCTCTGGAGCTTCTGGTGAGGTCCACTTGCATAATGCTCTTCCTACCACCTTGGCTGGGGAAGTCCTAAAAGGTCCTTCTGGGCACCTTGCATTTGCAGCTTTAGAGGTATGGGTGCTGCACTGCTCCTTACCTGCCTCCGAAGGCTTTCCTTCTTCTAGTGTCGCTCTGCACATGGAAGTGCTGGTCCTCGTGTCCATCCATAACACCCGTCTGCCTGGTCTTTGGCTGCTCACTCTGTGTTGTATTATCTCCAAAAGTGGCTTTTCGGTATGCCTGTGAAGTTCCCCTTAGCTTCACTGGACGTTTTAGGGCTCTGAAAATCGGGCTGGTTTTAGGTTTGAATGTTTGGGTTACCATCTTTTTATGTTGTACCAGTCCATGGTATGGACGTTTTGGCTCTGGTTCCTGCACCTGGTAGCTTCACCAGGGACAGAGGTGAAATGGAAGGACATTACTTAGGTAGGTAAAAGAATGGCAGCAGCTTGAAATACTCGATGGCACCAAATCTGAGTTTTATTAACTTCCTGAGGACTAGCAAGGCAATAGTTTGCTCCTGCTGGTTTACCTCAAAGCTGATGCAGTTTGTTTGGGATTTTTGCATTTGGAACTGTTAAAAATTACTTGAAGTCTAACAAATACAACAGTCAATTTCAGTTAAGCTCTGGTAGTTTCAGTTGCTTCTTCCCAGGATTTTGTGAGAGTAGCTGTAGGGGATGACAGTAGGCAAGAGTTCACGATTCTAATTTAAACAGTAAGCTCAAAACAAAATAAACTTGTCTCAAAACCTGGCCCCCACACTTCGAGCTACGTAATCACAGAATCACAAAATGTTAGGGATTGGAAGAGACCTCGAAAGATCATCTAGTCCAATCCCCCTGCCGGAGCAGGATTCCCTAGACCATATCACACAGGAACGCGTCCAGGCGGGTTTTGAATGTCTCCAGAGAAGGAGACTCCACAACCTCTCTGGGCAGCCTGTTCCAGTGTTCGGTCACCCTCACTGTAAAGAAGTTTTTCCTCATATTTATGTGGAACCTCCTGTGTTCCAGCTTGCACCCATTGCCCCTTGTCCTGTCAAGGGATGTCACTGAGAAGAGCCTGGCTCCATCCTCATGACACTTGCCCTTTCCATATTTATAAACATTAATGAGGTCACCCCTCAGTCTCCTCTTCTCTAAGCTAAAGAGACCCAGCTCCCTCAGCCTCTCCTCATAAGGGAGATGTTCCACCCCCTTAATCATCTTCGTGGCTCTGCGCTGGACTCTCTCTAGCAGTTCCCTGTCCTTCTTGAACTGAGGGGCCCAGAACTGGACACAATATTCCAGATGTGGCCTCACCAGGGCAGAGTAGAGGGGGAGGAGAACCTCTCTTGACCTGCTAACCACACCCCTTCTAATACACCCCAGGATGCCATTGGCCTTCTTGGCCACAAGGGCACATTGCTGGCTCATGGTCATCCTGTTGTCCACTAGGACCCCCAGGTCCCTTTCCCCTATGCTGCTCTCCAACAGCTCTGCCCCCAACTTGTACTGGTACATGGGGTTGTTCTTGCCCAGATGCAGGACTCTACACTTGCCCCTGTTATATTTCATTAAATTTCTCCCCGCCCAACTCTCCAGCCTGTCTAGGTCCCTCTGAATGGCTGCGCAGCCTTCCGGTGTGTCAGCCACTCCTCCCAGTTTTGTGTCATCAGCGAACTTGCTGACAGTGCACTCTATTCCCTCATCCAAGTCATTAATGAATATATTGAATAGAACTGGTCCCAGTACCGACCCTTGAGGGACTCCGCTAGACACAGGCCTCCAACTGGACTCTGTCCCATTGACCACCACTCTCTGGCTTCTTTCCTTCAGCCAGTTCACAATCCACCTCACTACCCGATCATCCAGACCACACTTCCTCAGTTTAGCTGCGAGGATGCTGTGGGAGACCGTGTCAAATGCTTTACTGAAATCAAGATAGACCACATCCACAGCTTTACCATCATCTGTCCACTGGGTTATGTCCTCATAAAAGGCTATCAAGTTGGTTAAGCATGACTTCCCGTTGGTGAATCCATGCTGAGTGCCCCTAATGATCCCCCTATCCTTGATGTGCCTAGAGACAGCACCAAGAACAAGTTGTTCCATCACCTTTCCGGGGATGGAGGTGAGGCTGACCGGTCTATAGTTACCCGGGTCCTCCTTCTTGCCCTTTTTGAAGACTGGAGTGACATTTGCTTTCCTCCAGTCCTCAGGCACCTCTCCCATTGCCCACAACTTAGCAAAGATGATGGAGAGTGGCCTAGCAATGATTTCCACCAGCTCCCTCAGCACCCGCGGGTGCATCCCATCAGGGCCCATGGATTTATGGATGTCCAGGTTGCTTCAAACCCAGGAAAGAAAAGCTTAAGGTCCATGGGCCTTAATGTGTTGTAGTAAAGTATACTATGTTGTACTTGGGTTTATGTATCTTAACGTCTGGGACCTCCCAAAGTTATTGCAGTTCATTATTTTTCTTTAAGTTTGTGCTTCACAAGGAAAATTCCATAGAATACCTAAAAGGAAGCACAACTGTACCCATCTTGCAAGGCTGTTGTCAAGAGGGAATACTTGTAGCTCAGTTATAAACCCTTGCAGGTAAGGGTACGTAATGAAAATTGAAATGCTGATGGACCCTTAGCTGTAGTCCACTAGCATGTGCTACTGCAATAATCAAAATAATTCTCAGGGGAACTGATGCAGCAGTGTTTGCATATAATCATGAGGTGTTTGCTGACTGGAAGCCCTAATTGAGTTTCTTTTGTGCTTCTACAAAAAACTGTTAGTGCTGTGTATCTCCAGTTATTTTATGGTGGCCTGATAGGTGAAAAATGCATTTTGTAGTGAGAGCTGCAGGTATGCATGTCTGGTCAGTAATTTACAACTTATTTCTGTGCGGTAGGCTTGGATGGTACTTTTGAAAGGTGCTTAAGTAGGTGGGGTGCCTGCTGTCTTTTCACTGTCTAAATCTGAGCTGTGTGTTCTAGGACTCACAGGAGAGAGAAATAGGACAGGGGAATGGCCTCTGGAGATAACTAACCTAGGATGAGCTAAATTGCTCTTTACCAGAGTCTTTGTCTGTTAAGTATAATGGGAACTTAGGGTGAATGTCTCAGTTGTGTGTCTTCTAGATGTCTAAGGTCGGATAGGTTGACCCAGTCTGTACCATGCATGTAGTAGCTCCTACAGTCCCTCTTCTTTGTGGGATATATAGTAGGAGTGAAGATGCTTTTGTAAGTGGATGTGTGAAAATGAATGGCATGTAAAACCCCTCTTGCCCATCACTGGAAGGGAAGCATCCCTTTTCCCAAAAGACTCATAAATACATGTCCTGTTTTTCCATGCATTTACCAAGAGGTTAATGTTCTTGCCCTTGGTTAGTATCTCCACACTCTTATATGAATGCTGGGAGCTTAAATATAGAGAGGTTTATTTCTGCAGAACTTCTGAGTGATCTGGTTGAGAAGAACTATCAGTGTGAAAAGCAATCAGTGCCTCGTCTTTCCTCTCTGTGCCCTCAGCAGTAAGCGCTGGGGTTTTTTCCTGTTCAGAGAAATTATACTTCTACAGAGAATGCATTTGTTCTAGGTTATTGTTTTTCAGGAGAGAATTGCAGAAATAGTTCAACTCTTTTGATGATGTTGATAAGGATTGTAATTAAGTGCCTGACATTCAAGCTGTTTTTTTCAAAGGTGTGCTTCTCTGCAAGGTATCATTTCCCATCAAACCTGTTTGGGTTTTTGTTGTTTTTTTTTTTAACCCAGCCATGTCATTGTATTGCTTCTCCGTAGCTGTAAGCTCAGCTAGTAGAATTCAGTCTGGTTGTGAATCTTATTTTTAAATTTCAATCTGTTGTAAATCTGAGTAATCTTTTCTCTAATTAACACTTGGGTTTTTTTTGAGGGAATATACTGCATGTTCCTTTGACAGCTACAGTGAACATTCTTAAATGCCACGTGTAGATGTGGTGCTTAGGGACATGGTTTAGTGGTGGACTTGGCAGTGCTAGGGTAACGGTAGGACTTGATGATCTTAAAGGTCCTTTCCAACCAAAATGATTCTGTGATTCTAAAGTGCTTGAAGTTTCATATTCCGCACCATTTGTTAAACTGAACTATCAGTTGTGTGGTAATCTCCTGTATAAACACAAAAGGAAGTGGTGTGCTTCTCTCTGATACTCAGGTTATCCACTGTGCTTTACTTCGTGGTGAGGATGTGGGAGGGAAGTACAGCAGGGAACTGGTGTAATTCACAGCCACCCAGGAAACAGGTGACAGAGGTACAAGCCAAATCTCCGGACACAAAGTTCTGTGCTTTAATCCAGAGAGATCCCTTCTTTGCCTTAGTGATAGCTGGGGTCAGCTTTCAGACTTACCCAAGCCAAAGAGAGGGAAGACTTTGCATGTTGTCCCTCTGGTCTCTAAAGAGCTTCCCAGAGGAAGGCGCTGAATGTTCTTGGGCAACTGGGCAGGTGGATGTTGTAGAGCGAGCCTTGTGGTACCCCTGCTTGTTTGACTTGTGTTTGTGGTGGGATTGTTGTATGCTGTCTTGCAGTTGGTGAGGTTCCTATGTTTAAAGGGGTTTTGCAGAAAGCCCTGTACTGAATTGCTCAGATTTAACTGTGTTGCTCTCTCTAACTGAGGTGGGACAGGTATTAGAATATTTTACCATGACTAAACAGCAGTGTTAATATCTTTAAAATTTGTATATTGACATTTATGAGCAGCTATCACATTACAGTGATAGTTTCAGGAGCCTTCTGCTGCGTATGAGAGTTCTTGGTTGATTTAGAAAGCAAATAAATAAAATTTTAAAGCCACCCTAATACAATCAAGCATGTTAAACCAAAAATGCAAGGTGATGCTATATCCTTAGCTTGTCCTGCAGTCTGCTGTTATTTTGGCAAATTAAGTTAATGATGTACTGTCGCAGGAGAAGGAACAAAAGATGCAGCGCTGAGAACTGGGGGAAGGTCTTGAGTGTAAAGGACCTCCCTGATTTCACGGCAGGCGTTTTGTACACCAGTGCCGAGCCTCGCACCTGACGTGCTCGGCCAGGGGCGTGCTCGGAGGAGTCCCTGTGCTGCAGGGGGCTTTGGCAGAGCTGGCGCGCCTCCGGGCTCCCTTAAATTGTCGCCTTCGCCTGTGTTCCTAGTGTGGTCTTGCGGGGGAAGAAAGAATGTCAGCTTATTAATAGTGACGGTGCAGGCTTTCTCCTCTTCATCTGTTAAAAATCGCTGGAATGCTTTGAATAACAAATTACCAAAAAATCTTTTTTTTTAATCTGAGTGTTGGGAAGCATTTGCTTTGCTCCTTCCTTTCCCCCACGTGAAACGCAATGAAATTCTGTGATCTGACTTGTCCTTAGGGGCTATGGAAAACGCTTTATGCAGCTCCCCCTGTGTGTTTTAAGAGCTCGCCAAGAGTTAAATTCTGGAGTGATGACAAGTGAATATGGAGAAAATGTTGCAAGTCATGTGAAAGAAATGTTACTTGCTAAATAACTTGAGTGTTAAAAGAAGGAATGGGAAAAGCTTTTCCTAGCCTTTGTGGAAGTCTTATATGGCAAGGAATGAAAATCTTTAATATTGACCTAATTTTATTTGTAGTTAAGATCAAAGAGCTCTTGTGAATGAGTTGCTTGTCTTATATGTCACTGGCTTTATGGTTTTCTGAATGTCTTGAGGCAGTAAATCAGTCCTGAGTAATGCTACCTTTCCTTAGGTTTCCTCTGAGGTAATGGGAGAGTGCTCTGGTTGTCTCTTCAGGAATAAAAATATATTAGTTATTGAGCAGACTTATTCCTGGTTAAGTTGCTGAGTTTGGAGGTGCCTCCTCGTGGACTGAGTGTTGTGGCAGCGCTTGCATTGGGTTTTGGGAAAGGAAGAGAGAAGAGGGCAATGAAACTGCAGTTATTGATGCCTCCACTTCGGTTGCGGATCAACTCCTTGCTGTGATGGGGTTTGACTTTGGAGCATCCTCTTCTGCTGCAGCTCTGCACCTCTTAGCTTTTTGTTAACTAAGCCTGTAGTCAGCGTGTGCTATTGTTGTAAGGAAATACGTTTTGTATACATACAGTGTGGTTGCACTGGGCTATATGGGAAAGGGGAAGATTTTATTTTGTGCTCCCCACCAGTAGGATTTCCTATTGCAGAAAGGAGAAGGGAAGGTTAAACAGACAGCTGAAACGCCTTGGATGGTATCTGCTTACTTTATTCCACCAGGGAGAGGGATCTTGCTTGCTTACACAGTACAGAGCTGTGCTGAAAGCACCGAGTCTTGGAGATACCTCAACTTGCTGTATAATCTACTGACCCAGTAGCACCGTAATGCGGGTTTTAATCTTTCTCTGTAACTCAGATAGAAGATGGGAAAAGGGAATGTGAACAGCGTTTCAGATCTGTAAAGATGGCATCAACTTAGTTCACAGAATCAATCAGGTTGGAAGAGTCCTCTGGGATCGAGTCCAACCATTACCCTGACACCACCGTGTCAACTAGACCATGGCACTAGGTGCCATGTCCAGTCTTTTCTTAAATACATCCAGAGATGATGACTCCACCACCTCCCTGGGCAGCCCGTTCCAATGTCTAATGACCCTTTCTGAGAAGAAATGCTTCCTAATGTCCAACCTGAACCTCCCCTGGCGAAGCTTAAGGCTATGTCCTCTTGTCCTAGCGCTAGTTGCCTGGGAGAAGGGGCCGACTCCCACTCCACTACAACCTCCCTTCAGGTAGCTGTAGACTGCAATAAGGTCACCTCTGAGCCTCCTCTTCTCCAGGTTAAATAACCCCAGAGAGTTTGTAGATCCTTGGGAGTATGGAAACAAAGCCTTGGGTATTTAAGTGTTGCATTACTGTTAGTATCCGTTCACCGTGCAGGATCAATACGCTTGGGAGAAGAGGAGATGAAATTCTTTTTGCGGGTGCCATTATCTGAACTCTTGACTGATATGAAATGGCACATGTACATGAAAACCCACTGAAGAGGGAGTGGGTGGTACAGTACCTCTGAGGTGGTAGTTTGGTCTGCTGAGCTTTGGCTGCTAGTGGGTCTGTGTCAGTGGTGGTGGATGGTGCTGACTTGGTAGAGCCTCTTCTCACCTCCTTTGCTTGGAGCCAGTACTTGTCGTGGAGGTGAGAGGTGCCCAATAAACAGGGGATCTCATTGAGCCACTTGTGTTGCTGAACTTTGCCAAAACCTGGCTTTTTGTCAAGGTTAGCTGAAAAGTTGGGAATGTGTTTTCCTTCCAAGAACTCTTGGTTTAAAGCTTCATTAATTGTATGTCAGTTACCATATGTGTTATGATAATAATGAAGAGTGGAAAGGACTAGATTTATTTCAGTAAACATTTCACCTAGTAAAAATTTAATAGCTTGTCCGCCTTCGAAGGCCATTCCTTTTTTTCCTGTGCAGATTGTGCACCCAGCAGCAGTACAGAGTGTTTCCCAGAGAGCTGGGTTTATAACCTGACCTTGAGATGCTGCTCTTCCCGAGATGCGGACGGGGCTGTTCCAAGGATGCTCAGTCCTGAGTTTCTTTGCAAGGCGCAGATTGGGTTTGCCTCTGCTGCACTGAATTCTCTGGGTTTCTTTAAATAGTCACTACGGATGGGTTTGAAAGATGATAAAAACAACACGCTGAAATGACTAGGGACTTGTGTCTGAATCACAACTATCAGCAAAACCACCTAGTTTCGGGAACTGTTCTGTGTGACGGCAGAAAAAGTCTTGTGAGCGCCTGAGCCAAACTTCAACAAATATGTGGTTTCATGATTTGAATGTTTCGCGGGAAATGTTTTGAATGTCATTGCTGTCTTAGGCCGGCGGGAATAATATCGTTAATAGATTATGCAGACCACCTGTATTTTTATAATTTGAGAGATTTAAGTGTCATTTGAGAGAAAAAGAAGTGCGGTAGAATAAGAGCATGGTAGAGGTAATCCTTCTTCTGCAGTGTTCAGGTGTGTATTGGTTTAGTTTAGATTATTTTTCTAAAGCTAGAAGTACTTCAGCTGTCCAGGATCAGGCCCCATCTGCTGAAGTCAGTGGAACTAAACTGGGTATCAGCCTGACTCTGCTGCTTGGGGTTAGAGCAGTGTGGGCCAAGGCTTCCATGTTTTTGGTTTGAGACAATGTTCCCTCGTCAGGCTTGAGAGAAAAAAGTATTCTTTCTAGAAATAGCACTTTTTGGAAGTGTCTCACATCTTAAACTTATTTGACTTATTCTTTAGTCTTTTCTCATAGAATTAATTTTCTATTTTTGCCCTTCTTTTAGCAGTGGCAGGTTTCTCTCCCTTTCTGTGGTTTGTTTTGTCCTTTCTCTCTTCCCTCATACTCATCTGATGTGGGTGAATTCCTCCTGTAGCTCTCCGTTCCTCTAAACTCTACACTCATCATCCTTTGCATTTCTTCCTCTAGGCTTGTCTGTGGCTTTTTTTCTTTTTTTTTTGGTATAAAAAGTAACTAACAAATAGAAGGGATATGGTTAAATCCTCGTGACCTCTGGTATTGGCTGCAGTTCTGCCAAGATGATTGAGGTTTGTTTGTTTTTTCATTAATGTGTTTCTCCACATGCATTTTGTACCTTCTTTAGATCTTTTTTTTTTTGTGGTCTCTTTTTACCCAGCTTTCCAGAGAAATGAGGCTCCATCCGTTTTACCCTGTCCTCATCACTTTTTCAACCTCAGGGCTGACTTCAGCTGTGTTTTGGTTTGGGGTATGGGTCTAAAATCCTTACAAGTTTCATGAAAAATAGATGACTAGGTAGATGGGCGTGAGAGTGCCTCTTTGTTCTTCTCCTACCTCCTGCTTCCCCATGGAGAAAGCCTATTAAAGTCCCTCTTTTTTGGGCATTGGGAAGATCTGTGCCCAAGATGAAGGCTTCAGGCTTACCTCTGCTTGCAGCACTGTATGTTTGCAAGGTGGAGGCAGAGGGGTCACAGTTGTTACCTGTCAGTGGAGGAAAAAAGAGAAGGAAAATGGTCTCAGGTCTGTCTTTTGCTCCACTGGGGTAATTTATTTTTTTTTTCCCCTCCTTGTCTTTCGGACAAAACTGTGGTACCATCTCCTGAAGTTAGGGGGTTCCCCACCGGGGGAGGCGGCAGCCGGAGGAGTTCTGCAGGGATGCTCTCTCCCAGGGCTCCTCTCTCTGCTGGTATTGAAGGTGTGAGGTTTGTATATGCTAACTGAAGTGCATTGAAAGTCTGTTTAGACAAGACACACTGCCCTTGACACGTGCTAAGTCCGTGTAGTTAAAGCCTCAGGGTACTTAGTGCATGCTAACCTCAGGTGGTAAATCCAGGGCTGGACAAGCCCCCTGAGGAGGTGATGGACAAGGTGGGGATCTCTTTGTATTAGTCTTTGCTGTAACTTCAGCTGGTGCCTGAATGTGAAACTGCTAATGAACAGTCGTAAACCCTGGATGCTTTTTCTCTTGTCAGCTCCTGTCTGAATAGGGGCTTTTTCATGACACATGCTTGTTTGCTCGTGTTTCTCTTTCAAGGCAGGCAGTTAAAATAGGCAATAACCACGGGTAATTCAGTGCTCTGTTAAGCATGTAATAAACCAAGCCCCAGATCCCTTGGTCTTGAGCCATTAGAGACTGCTGCCCTTTGTTTCTCTCTTTGGGAGGAGGAGGGAAGAAATGGGGCACAGCTGACTTGTTTGGACAAAAGGGTGGCCAAACAGGGGAGAGGTGCGATGGTGTGGTGCTCCCAGGACAGGCATCGCCATCCTTCCCATAAAGCGCAGGATCAAAACCCAGCCCTTGCTCTGTGCCTGTGATGGCAAACTGTCATGGAGTCTGCTGCAAATTTGTTTAAAAAAGGAACTGCAGCCCGCATGGTTGGTGCTGGATGAAGCGCCGGGTCTCAGCTCATCCTCCTGAGCAAAGCAGGCACCTCTCATTGGCTACAAGGCTTGCCATCGTTTTCTGACTTTTGTCTAATCCAGGCGCAGCCCAGCTGTGGAATAGGCAGCAGCTGGTTCAGTTCTGCACTGTTTGCAGCCATTGCCAGAATATAGCCTTCTACTGAGTTACCAAGTGGACTTTGTTGGGATTGTTTTGTTTTGTTTTGCTTGGGATTGTTTTGTTGTTGTGTTTTTTTTTTTTTCCACAAAGTTACTTGATGCAGGAGTTGGTGCAGAGTGGAAACAAAGCAAAGACTTTAACCAGTGTGTGGATAAATGTTTAGGACAGGTGTGTTACAGAGTTCTGGGAAACTCTTCATGTAAAAACAAAATTAAAGTGCCTTCTTACCTCTGAATTGCCCCTTTAAGCCTCAAACCCAGCCTCTGCAAATCAGTTTGCTCTTTTACAAAGAGAATGGCTTCATGCTGTTTCTCTGCATGATTTTGCGAGATGCATTTCCAGAGGGGAGCTTTCTTACACATATACAGAACAAATTTTAGCAAAACATTTCACTTTCTTCTGTCTTCAGACTTAGGAAAATGAACTCCATCATGACTTTTCAAAGTGTGGGTTTAAGCAAAAGCTCTCAAGGCATTTCAGTGCTGATTCTGATGCAGCTGTTAGTTTAAGGAATCTTTTTAAACTGGGCGTGGCTGTTAATTATATTCAGGAGAGGAAAATGCAGTATTGAGCTGGATAAACTGTAGTTTAGCTGATACCTGAAACACCTAACCTCAAAATAAGTAAAAAAGACATTCTGTCAGAAAGATAAAAGGAGAAGGACTAGTTTAATTTTTAATACAACTATTTTTTAACAACCTTTTTCCAAAATTGTTTTCTTCTGCAACGTATTTTAGCAGCACTGCCATCTGGAAGAGCACCATCGCTCCCTGCCACCCCGCTTTGACTGCTTCGTTGCAATGCTTCTGGCTTTTCAAAACCTGATGCAACTTTTAGACGCTCAGTGCAATTCGCTATAGGACATTTAGGATACATGAACTTTGTTTCCTGGTTCTTTAGGTATAAGGAGGTGCCTAGTGGCTCTGTAAATGCCGAATGGCAGTGTGTAAGGCTGTAAGTGTTAGGCAACTGGTAGAGAGAGAGCGGGGGAATGGAGGGAGGAGAGCAGGTCATCCCCATGGGTCTGACTTCAGCTTGTTGGCTTGCAGCTTCCACGTGGACTGTCACTGCATCCTGTCTCTGGTTCTGCGGGTTAGCCTGTGTGATCGTCCCCCTGAGACTGTGTGGGCATCACGGCCTTAAGAAATGGTTCATTTAATTTGTCGGGATGATACTAACATTTGGTTATTTTTTAAATGTGGAGTGACTGCCCTTGGAGCCTGGAGCTTAGTCACTGTTTTCCTTGCCCATTGCGATTCTCCTGCCCTAATGCAGCCGGGGCCATCCACTCCCTGCACAGGAGTGATGCTCTCCCCTCCGGAGCCGCCTGCCCCTCTGCTTTCATTCAGACCCTGCTGCCCAGGAACTGCTTTTCCTGCCCTCCCTGGGAGTGGAGTGGGTGGGAGAGCTGTGGGACGCACCAGGCTTATTATACTCACAGTTTCCCAGCCTGCCAGGTTTGCCAGGTGAAGTACAATCAGTTATCTATTCAGGTTTTTCTCAGCTTGTGGATGAATTGAGGCGTGAGTAAGGGTGTCTGTGGCCTTGTGCCATATTGTGAGCAGAGGGAGATGAGGAAGAAGCTGATGTACATCTCCTCTCCAGCGTTATGCACGCTGATTGCCGCTGTATCCTTATTCAGCCTTTCAGGTGCTGGGTAATAATGCAGTGATCCCTCTGGTAGCGGCAGGCAACAAATTAGAAAGAACAAAACTCTCCCACTCAGATATCTGCAATTTTGAATGTACTCACACAGTCTTTTTTCCCCAGGAAAGCCATGGTCGCCTCTATCACTCAAGCTGTTTTTTAAGATTCCCTCCTCCCCCCTGGCCTTGATCTGCAAGGAGGTGACAGTTGTGGGAGGATTGAGCCAAGTCTGTTTTTTAGGTATTAGGAGGTACTTAGAGGAGTTTCTGTTGAGACCACCATCTGGACAGGGATTCATTTGCTGAGGAGCTGCGCTGGTTCCAGGGGAAAAGTGTTCAGAGGTAGTGTGTACGGTAGTAGCAGGCTGAAAAGGCACTAAGGGAAGATATAGGCTGCTATATGGTTACTTTAAGACTGTGTGTTTGTTGAAGATTAAACTGGACGAAAAATAGCAGGAAGTCCAGGCAAATGGGCAGATCTGTCTCTTAGATGGATTGGTGCTGACCTCTGTAATGCACTGGGTAGGCAAAAGGCTCTAACCATTTTTAATTGCTCCTGTATGGCAAATTTAATAATAATATAGGTGCCTGCGTGCTTGGGAATCGCTCACCTCCCTCCATTGATCTGAACCCGTCCCATGCAGGAATTGCTGAAAGCAAGTTGTGTTCTTGGGAAGAGTTTAAATTACAGCAGATTTCCAACTTGACCCCTTGAAATGTTTGGATTGCTAGAGCAAACTCAGGAGAGAGATGCTCTTGCCCTCAGACATGGATCCTGTTTGTCCTGCTCTGCTGAATTTAACCTGCTGCGTTTCATGCTCTCTGTGCTGGGATTGATTGGAGATCAGAGCCGGGGTGGGGGACACACACACATGTCCCGCTCTGGGGGCCATTGCACTGCTGGAGCTTCACATTTAGGCACCAGAAGGATTAAAGGGTGCGCTTTGAAAAGATACTCCTTCATCTCACTGATAAGCGGTGCTGAACAGGCAGAGGGAGAGGAGGTTAATGCCCCTTTTACCTGGGGTCTGTTTAAAGAAGGGCAGTTGTTTAGCTAAAATATACATCCACAGTTCATTTCTGTTTAAACTGAAATTACTGAGTAAAGAGAGGCATCCTGGGAACAGATTAAGCCATATGCTAGGAAAGGAGCACACTTCTCTCAAGCTCAGTTGACAGTGGCACGCTTAAGGGTTTTCTGTATTAAATATTTGATAAATCCGTAGTAGGCTTGAATTCTGTGTGTTTTTAATTACTTTAGATTTTTGAAGCCTGCAGGATCCTGACAGTTTTCATCATCTTCCCTTTTTTCTGCCCCCACCCCCACCAATGATCCTGTTTTCGTCGTGGAATGAGCACTTAGGTATAATCGGCCATAGTCACGTCCTGGTGATGGGCAGAGCAATCCCTGTGGAGCTGGCCATAAGGCTATGTTTCCAACTGTGGGAAGTCCAGAAAGCTCTGGTCCTGAAATTTGTTGCTTCAGAAATATTTGATTAACTTTATTGTGTTAGCATGAGGTTGGTTTTATTGCTACTTCCTATACTTTGTTAAAAATCTATTATTAAAAGTGCAAGCATGCCTATTTGCTTCTAATGACGCCTTTCTTTCTCTGCTCTTGGCAGCAATTTGCTATAGTGTTGTTAGCAGCCAGTGCATCCAGGGATGGTAAGGTTGGGAGGGAGGAGTGGTAGGAGGACATTTGTCCCTCCTATTTTATTTTATTTTATTTTATTTTATTTTATTTTATTTTATTTTATTTTATTTTATGTCAGAAAATATTTAGGGTTGTTTTTTTTTTTTTCCAGGCTGGAGAGAGGCTGATTGTCCCTATGTAATTAAAGCAGGGTTCTTCTCCCATTGAGTTATATTTGGAGGATATTTGCTTGTCTGCAGGCCATGAGCATGTGGGTGCCACCGACTGCCATGCCTGCTTGCTTTCTCCCCGCCAGCTCCTGGCTAAGCAAAGGTCGAGCCTTTCACCTGCTCCCTGCTTTGCATTTCCAGCGTTTGGGTAAACTTGTCTTTACTGAGAGCCTCGGACACAGGCGATTTCTGTTGAGAAGATGCACCCACATTATCTCCCCGCGTGATTTATGTCGGGCAGTGTGGTGGTGTTCCCAAAACACCGAATGGAGAGTGAGGTCAAGGGGAAAAAAAACCCAGCCATAAACAGTTGCTTGTAGCTGTTTCAGACAGTCTATTCTTGCTGCTGCTTTATCACTCACGTGCTTTGGGCCGGCAGACTCTGGACTGCAGAGGGTAAAAAAAAAAAAAAAAAAAAAATGAATGCACCCCAGAGAGAACTTGGTTTGCTTATTCACAGTGCGGTATCTTTCCTAGCAAGAACAGAATTTTTTCAAGGGAAAAACGCTGATCCCATGTGAGCAATTGTGATGTTTTGGTGTGAGGAATCAACACATTCCTGTGCAAAGCAGGGCTGCTAAAAATACTTTCACCGGGCTAGGGGTGCAGGCTGGTGGTTAAGCTGACAGTCTTTCCCCAGTTCTCCTTATTTTGACCACATCTGCAGTTGTTTGTCTCTTGAGAGGCCCTTTCCAGAGATGTTTTCTGTGATTCTTTTTTTCCCCCCTCCCCTAATGGTATCTTCTTGGTCTCTGAGTTTTGCATTCACCATCCTTCAGAATATTCAATACTTGGGAAATTAATTTCTTCAGTCTGTTTTCCATAAGGTTGTAGGTATTTAAGAAATGCTGGAGACAGCTAAAACAAAAGACCTTCCCAGACAAAGAAGTATAACACAAGCCACCTGAGTAGCTTGGTCTTCTCCAGCTACCTGCTAGGCACTCTCCTTTTCCCTCTGCCTCAGGGTCTCCGAGAAGCCTCTCCCCTCTGGATTTACCAAGCGCTGAGTTGTGTGTTAATCACCAGTAATAAAAAGCATGCTTAAGATCAGACAAGTGTCTAACGCTACGTGTGGAGGCTCAGTGTCTCCTCGGTCTCTGCAGCTCTTTCCGACAGTGAGTGTGGATGGAGCGATTCATACCCCTCAGCTGCAGCAGAGCAGGTGGTTCACCCATGGGCACTGGCTTGGCCATTTCCCTCTTACCTCGTGCGTCAGGCAGAGACAGGTATCAGGCAGATCCTCCTTTCTCAGGAAACATCAGGGAGGTCATATATGATTGGGTAAAGGATGTGTTTGCTGCCTGCAAAGCACTGGTGAAACTCCTACTGAAGGGCTCCGGCTCACCCCTCTCGTTTCTCTGAGACCAGATGTATTTTAAGAGGACTCTACTACTACGGTTAACCATGGTAAAGATGCTTCTAGCGTGGGTACAGGTCGTAGGGGCACAGTCACGTAGCTGATTATGCTATATCTGCATCTGGGCTTATGTTAGCCAGAGATGACCCTCTGGCTGACTGCAGGTTTGAAAGCTTAAGCTCGGGTGGGAAAGCCTGGTGGTGCCATCTTCCTCCGTCACCTGCCTCTGCTGATGCTTGTCAGCACCTTGGCGTTGCCCAGTGCCGGTTTAACTCCTTGTCATTTCATCTCCGTTATACAAGTCATCTGCTGACAAAACAAAGATCTGGGTCGCTTCTCTTAAAATAGATTCAGCATTAAGCAAATTGTTCAAGCAAGCTCTCCTTTCCTCCGAGAAGGCAATGTCAACCCAGCCTCATAGGGATACCCCTAACAAGCACAGCATCCTTCCGCAGAGGCCCTGGCAATTTAGCGACGCTTGCCTAATACGCTTTCAAAATGCAATGCCCAGCTGTTTGCACAATGTTTGACTAGTACCTGAGGGAGTAAGGGTTTTTTTCTTTATATTAATGCAGATATATGCATCAATATGAATTGTTTTTTTGAGGTGCCCTTTGCAAATCTTCACTTTCTTTGTGCTTTGGTACCTGGAAGTGTGATTGGTACGTTTAACTTCTATCCGTAAGAGCCACTATAAATGATACCTGTACAAGTTGATTGTTGTGCTTTCTTATAGGCAGAGTTTAGTGGTGCCAATTTCATCTTGATAATAGTCATCCAGAGACCGCTTTGAACACACTGTGCCAAGCCCACGTATGAGTGTGCAACTGGTCAAGGTTGAATTACTCATGAAATTCATTTCTAAGGTCACAGCTGGGCCTCTGCAGACTCTGATCCTGAGTTTATAGGACTTGCTGCACCATGTGCCCTTCTGACAAAGTCTTGTGGACTTCCTGGGCCCAAGCTACAAAATGTGCTGCCTGGAGGCTTCTTCTGCTTGTCCAAGGGATTTCTTCTGCTCTGAAGAGGGCTACTGTCACCGGGAGTGGGGCTGGAAAACACACAGATTGAAAAAGGCAAACTGAAAAGTAGGATGTTGGTTCTTCTTGCTCATCGGAGTGCACCTCTCTCTATGTGTATTGACTTTACTGTGGGTATGGAAAGCATAGTAGCTAGTGATTTGATGAATTGGGAAGTCTGGGTGGAATTTCCAGTTATGAGGGAAATGGAGTGAAACATGGTTTGGTGTCCCATGCATGGGTTCCCCTGATTGACCTTGGTTGGCAGTAGCAGAAAAGTCTCTCTAATGATAGGGGAGGTGGCAGTTTTCTACTAATTATGCCATAGAAAACATGGTATGTTTTTTCAGGGAGGGGTGGTTGTGTGGCGTGAGCCCTCATAATTCTTTCCCCAACCTTTTCCTAACGTTATGTTCATCATGTCTGCTCTGGTTTTGGGTTACACCCTAAGTAGACTCTAGGCAAGGTTACACGCAGTGCCTTACTGTTGTGTGAAACCATCAGCACAAATTGTGCACAAATTGTGCACCGCTACAAGGCCCTGGGGGAGCAGATGCCTTAAAGATGGATCTAACAAAACCAACCTGCTGACCGGAGAGCAGTGTAAGCAGGAAAGTAAAATGCTGGTGAGAATTGTGTGCGACAGGGTTGTAACTGGAGTTTAAGACTTACCTTTGGGCTACAGAAAATCACTCTTGGTGAGAGGACTCTGCAGGCCCGAAAGCAGCGACTCGAGCACTCACGAAACAGAGGGAATGCTGGTGGTGCTTCTGTAGTGCCTTAGCAAGAGCACTTGGCTAGCTGGGAATTGGGGTGCAAGCTCTTCCTCTGGGATGTGATCCCTTATCTCCTGCCCCCTGAAGGCTACGCCAGCTGCTCTGCTATAGGAAAGACTTGGTAGAATCAATCCCGCTCTCTTATTGAAGTTTTAATACTTTTGATGAATAATTGTTTGATTGTCTTGGGAAGGAGATGGTATGATGCGTATGGCTTTGAGTGATATGTCATCACATACAGTGTTTTCTAAGAAGTCCCAAATCTGCGCATCTGAGAATATCAAAATACTGTTTGGATGAAAGAGAGGATGAAGAGTTGGTTGTTAATGGTAGTTCTTCCACTTGGAAGAGGGGAGTTGGGGATGCTAGTACCTACTTCAGCCCCCTCCTGATGGTGTACTTGCAGGAAAAATGAGTGCCTCAGCACTGCCGAGGGGTGAGAGGGGAGGCTGAACAGAGGAGTTGCTGTTGATAGGTACCAGTTTTACCCCAGCGAGGGACTGAGGAACAGAGGGAGTCGAATACTTCTGTAGATACTGTGCTCAATGGGAACAGAAAGCTCCCTCCTTTATCAGGCCTGTGTATCCCCAGCAGTTTAAGTCCAAACCATCTCTTACCTGTCAGCTAAGAACAAACCATTTCCTTTCACAGACTAGAGGAAAAATCAAGGAACACTGTGATAACTATTAATAATGTTTCTCTACTTCCCCGTGATGAAGTGTTGCTTTGTTTCTTTTTTTTTTGTTGATGATGAGAAAACAGAAGTGCCAGGCAGTGACTTGAAACTGCCTGCGCCGAGGGAGATTGCTGCTTTGGAAATTAACTCCTTTACCTGGCCGTGCTGCCGTTGGGGTTAGTCCTGACCTGGAGCCCAGCATTTGCCTTTTCATCTCAGATTCTTCCCACTCCCAAATCACAAATCTAATCAACTTAAGCAGAACTTAAAAATGCTAAACTGGGAGAAGGCTTTGTAACTGTTTTCCTAAGGAGGCTGGTGCTTGCCCTGCTTACCCTTTGTCAGTGATGCGTTGGGAGCAGAAAACTGTTAGTTGTTGTTTGCCCCAAATCATTAAGTCAGGAAGATGGACTGAATGAGCAACAAAAATTATTGCAGGTTATTGTCACTCTTTTTATTTCATCTGTTCTCAAGTTTTGCTGTACTGAGCCCAGCACTAAACCAGAGCGACCTTCAGCTGCTTCTGAACTTTGGCTTTATGCTTGAATGTTTGGTTCAGAAAGGTCGAGGGTTGGGACAGAGAAGGGTTTGCTGGCACATGGGTGTACTTATAAGATCAGGCCCAAAGTCATTCAGATGACAGTATCTTAGTACTATTATGCGTGGAGTAGGGTTTTTCATCAGGGTGATGCTTGGTTGCTGTACAGTTCAGTCGCTTGCTTTATCTTTAAAAAAGTTATCTCTGCTGAGCATTCCTTACACAAAATTACAGTAAATTGGGCTTAAAACTGTTTTGTTCTAAATCTGGGAGTGAAATACTCATGTGGGCTAGAAAGTAACAAAAAGAAAATAAAAGTTTGCCGGAATGGTCTTGTTGCTTGTGCTGTGCTTTTAGCTATTCTTCTCTTTGCTGGAAACGTTGAGCAAAATCTTCAGCAGGGTTTGAGTGGTGAAATCATGTGAAGCGCTAATTTTGACTCAAACTTTGTCTTTCCACAAAAGGTAAGACAACAAAAGGAAGACAAAAAGAACAGAAAGGTGAATGTAATGCAAAGAGGTTGAATTATTATTGAGGTTGAATTTAAGCCATGTGTGGAATATTCCTATTTGAGTGTTTCATGCAGCTTCTAAGAGCTCTCACTGCCGTGTTGTTGCTTGATCTCCTCTGTGTCATTACCATGAATTTTTCAGTGTATGAGAGAACTGTGTGTGTACTGCAAATCAGAATAATATGAATCATGCATGTTAACATACAAAAGAGAATGCTGACTGCTCTGGTAGGCTGCTAGCTTCTTTAAAATCAAGACTTCTAAATAGATGCCCTCCCCTCAATGTATGGAGCTGTGACAGCTGCCCCTTGGACATAGGTGTACCTGTATTCATTTTTATTTCCTATATCAATCAGTAGCTTTATGCAAGGCTTGATCAGATTAATAAAAGGAAAAAAAGGATCCTGTCTAATACAGCTTACTGTGAAAGTGGCACAGTAAGTTCCTCCTGCATGAACAGCAGTCCCCTGATGTATCAAGGAGACCTGATTATACAACAGGATTAATCAGCTCTGGATGCTGCCATGAATTATGGGTTGGCTTAAGTGCTGCGATATGCATTTCTGCCTTAAATTGATGGTAGAAGCAAAACAGAAAACCAGAACAGAAAGCCCAAATGTCGACAAAGCTTATCTTCTTTAGGTCTCTATCAGGGTTAAAGAAGAGGCTTCTTAATGTAATTATAACCTGTCTCTTCTATCCAGGCTAGCAAGACTAAACCAGGTTATATTGGAACTTTACTTCATAATGTTACACAACCGTGCTTATTTAAATGTGGCTATTTTTGTAATATGCACTGAGACTTAATGGGGTTAATGGATAAAGAGTGTTGACCCACTGAAACATAGCTGAATATAGAGGTACAATGTTTATGGAAGTTAGAGTGAAATTTGGTAATTTTCCAGTGTGTTTGCACTTAGGGCAGAAAGTTAAGTTGGAAAAATAATAAATATTGAAAAAAAAATAATCATATCTGCCTGGTGTGTTTGTATGCCTTTTCATCCTATGAAGGGCCACTGAGTTATTTCCCCCTCCCTTTATTTCTTTGACTGCTTTCCATTTTTATTTTGCTAAATACAGTGGTGTAATTTTGGCATCTTATGCACAGAGCCTCCTAGCTTTTGAATTTCGGACACCTGCAGTTAATGTCTAGGGCTTTCCTATTTACTCAGACTTGGTTGCATCTATGTTTGAGAGAGGACTAGGTGCTTCCAGGTGATTCATCTGGCCTGTCTTAGGCCCTGATCAAAAGGTGACTAACTGAAACTAGCAGTTAGATGCCCTAAATGAGGACAGATGTGTTCCCTCCCTCCACCTCCATAGTTTCCCCAGCTCAGATCCCTTTGTGAAGAGGATGACTTTGGTCTACCCCCAGTAATTCCTGAACCAAGTCCACAGCTGTTAGATGAGTTCAACTGTGCTTGGGAGGTGGTGGTTCAGACCAAGTGGCTTTCGGAAACGGTACAATCCTGGCTCTGGAGTACTCAGCTGTTTGTTAGATATGCAAATCTGCTCCCTCTGATTTGGCTGGCAGAGCTGGGTGTCTGTGTCTCCTTATGATGAAATTGTTTGTTTGTTTATCTGTATGGGGTTTTCAACGTTATAAATTCCGAGTATAATTATAATAATAGATGGCATGGTTATTTCACAAACAGCGTGCCCTCTGCTGTGATTAGCTACTGCATTCAAGAGCCTACGTGCCCGTCCACAGCTTCCTGCCCTCTCACCGTCTTTATATTCGAGCAGTTCCAGGTTTTCCCCTCCTTGAACGCAGCAGAAGTTTTCGAACATTAAAAAAAAATAATAAAGGAACGCTAAGAATATGATCTAATAAGGAGGAAATTATTAATGCATTGGTAAGAAGCAGCGCTCTGTTGCTTTATTTTTGTGCAGGCTGGGAGCAGTGAGTGACACAGCCCCTGTGACGTGCTAGGTCCGTCTGTGGAGGAAAGCTGGCACTTACCTTGCAAATAATTACAGCCTAAGCAAGCTTGGAAAAGGGACAGAGTGTGGGGAATAATTCAGTTTGTGGGGGATTTATTGTACAATGAGGTCGGCTTCACTTGGGTTCACATTTAGTTTTTCCTCTAGGGTTTCACCCTTGCAGGGTTCAAGTCACAAAGGAAGGGCACACTGCCACCCTTACGCACTTCTTTGGAGGGGAGCCTCAAAATTTAAACACCAAAATTTAAACGGTCTGTTTCTCAGGCATTTCTTTCAGCAGAAGCGTCGGCTGGGAGAGCTTGGCCCTTCTCTGCCACCGCCGTCCTCTCAGCCTGGCTGGTACAGCCCTGGCAGTGAACTGAACTGCAGTCCCTGCCTGTGCAGCTGCACAAAGCGGCATCAGCCGCAGCAGCGGCAGGGAGGGAGGGAGGGCAGGAGGGAGGAGGGATGCTGGGCTTGGCCCTGCTGTCGAAACGAGTGCTTGGGAAACTGCGGCTGGAGATTGACAGTTTGTGAAAGCTGGTCTTAGGGCCTTTTAATGCCGGATCAGAAGTGCTGAATCCTTGCAATGCAAACTCACTCTGCTGGTTCAGATCTGTTTGCATTTATATTCTGTGTTTATATACCTGGAGTAATGCATCCAGCTCTGGAGCCCTCAGCACAGGAAAGACATGGACCTGTTGGAGTGGGTCCAGAGGAGGGCTACAGAGATGTGGCTGGAGCACCTCTCCAATGAAGACAGGCTGAGAGAGTTGGGGTTGTTCAGCCTGGAGAAGAGAAGGCTCTGGAGAGACCTTATTGCAGCCTTTCAATGCTTACAGGAGGTTTATAAGAAAGACAGAGAGAGACTTTTTACCAGGGCCTATAGTGACAGGACAAGGGGTAATGGTTTTGAACTGAAAGAGGGTAGATTTAGACTAGATATTAGGAAGAATTTTTTTACAACAAGGGTGGTGAAATGCTGGTACAGGTTGCCCAGAGAGGTGGTAGATGCCCCATCCCTGGAAACACTCAAGGTCGGGTTGGATGGGGGTCTGAGCAACCTGATCTTGTTGAAGATGTCCCTGGTCGCTGCAGGGGGGTTGGACTAGATGGCCTTTAAAGGTCCCTTCCAACCCAAACTATTCTATGATTCTGTATTTTTTTAAAACAGGTTATCTTCTCACTGGTGGGGCTTTGTGCCTGTTTGGGTATCCCTCTCCTCCCACAGCCAGCAGAAAGCTGGCAGGAAGTCTGAGCTCTGGCTAATGAAAGAGAAACACGGCCAGCTGGTCACCGGCTTCTCACTGGCGCTTTAGGGTGAGGAGGCAGCGGGCTTTTTTCTTGTGTGGGGAAAGGTACCGTCCCCAGCTGGCATGGGCGTGCTGGCACGGCCTCTGCAATGCGGTGCTGCTTGCATGGCTCGCCTCGCCCAGAGACAGCCGCGATGGCACGTGCCCATCCGAAAAAGGGTTTTGCCCGCATTTAAGAGCACGTTGGGGATGCAGCGTGTCGGGCTGGCTGCCCTGGCAAAACGCCGCTTGTGCGGATGAGGCCCCTGTGGCCCTCGCTGGGGCTCCGGGTCAGTGGGAAACTGTTAGCTTTGGAGTCGGAGCGCTTGCAAATACACAAAACCTGGATTAAAAATGTCAGGCTGGAGTGTTGAAGGGAGGTCCCTCCAGTCTCACCTATACTGTGAAGATAAACATCTAGGCTTCTCTCCCCAGAGTACAACTCAGCCAGAATAAATAGTTCTTAATATTGCTGATCAGGGACATCCCACAGCGATCTCGTCTCCCTTGAATGGGCTTACGGGGCTGCGCTCACAGACGCTTTCAGCTTTGTCTTGAAAAGTTTCAGTTGCATGCTACTGCTCCTGAGGAAACATTGCGTGGGCCCTGTCAAAGCGAGGCAAAACCAAAATCCTTCTTTTGTTGCCCCACGGAGTGGTAGTAAAACCTGTGCCCCTTCTCTTCCCTCCTCCTTCCACTCCCTGTGCCTGTGGGATAGTGGATGTACTGGGCAGTGCAATACCAAATTCACTTTTTTTTTGTTATTGTTGTTGTTTCTTGATGGGAGATTAAATCAACATGCAAACCCCACATCAAAAAGCTGATATATCATTTAGTTTGACATGGAGGCTGTAGTAAGGGTGTGCAACTTTCTCGATAGGTTTTTGCTTGAGATTGTATTTTGGCTGTGCAGCCCTTTTATTTGTTTGAACCAGGGATGCTTCTTCCTTATGTTTACTGTTTTTTCCCTTTGCAAGCCAAATGTCCCTTAGGTGTGCAGCTGAGCCAGCCTCGGGTGGGTGGGACTGAAGGCAAGACGAGGACAAGCGTATGCAGGAAAAGACAAATTCTGGATTCTTGCTGTGGAGATGAGTAATCGCTGGAGGTTAAAGCAAAACAGGAGAGTTGCAGATACAGTTTTGTCTTTACCTTTTCTCCGTCCGAGAGCTACATACTTTTTTGTGATCAAAGTCTAAACAGCTGAGCCCCAGGGCTGCAGAAAATGATGTGGGCTTTGTTTTTTGATGGTGTTGAAAACACCTTGCAAATTATCCTACTATTTTTCTCTTCTTACTGTGAACTTTGAAAAGGTGATGTATAGCCAAATGCCAAATACTGGATTATCTATGAAAGGGATTGTATAATTGTTACACAGGATGTGCGGGTACTTGTGTACCATCTGGGTGTGAGGATATAAAAAAATCATAATTTGTTTTCATAGGACTAAATTTGACTGTGTAGTGCTTTGGGGAACGCAGGGCAGAACTGGACCCTACCGGCACAATTGCCCAGCCTGGCAGTGGTAAAGGTTTTGTGTACGAAACCATGAACAATGGCTCTAAACGTGATGCTATTGATTTTCTTCCCCACAGTGTTTCATAAATACTGTGCAGTTTAACTCAGCTTTTAACTCAACTTTTAACCCAGCTTTTTACTTTTAACTCAGCTTTTAACCAAGATAGTTGGTTAGCGTTCAAGGACTGCTTCTTCCGAGCTCAAGATCAGAGCATCCCAACAGGTAGGAAGTCAAGGAAGGGTACCAGGAGACCTGCATGGTTGAACAGGGAACTGCTGGGCAAACTCAAGTGGAAGAAGAAGGTGTACAGATCGTGGAAGGAGGGGCTGGCCACTTGGGAGGAATATAAGTCTGTTGTCAGAGGATGTAGGGAGGCAACTAGGAAAGCTAAGGCCTCCTTGGAATTAAACCTTGCAAGAGAGGTCAAGGACAACAGAAAGGGCTTCTTCAAATACATTGCAGGTAAAGCCAACACTAAAGGCAATGTAGGCCCACTGATGAATGAGGTGGGGGTCCTGGAGACAGAGGATAAAAAGAAGGCGGAGTTACTGAATGCCTTCTTTGCCTCTGTCTATACTGTTGGAGGCTGTCCTGAGGAGCCCTGGACCCCTAAGGCCCCAGAAGAAGTCAGGATAGAGGAGGAATCTGTCTTGGTTGATGAGGGCTGGGTCAGGGACCAATTAAGCAACCTGGACGTCCATAAATCCATGGGCCCTGATGGGATGCACCCGCGGGTGCTGAGGGAGCTGGCGGAAGTCATTGCTAGGCCACTCTCCATCATCTTTGCTAAGTCGTGGGCAACGGGAGAGGTGCCTGAGGACTGGAGGAAAGCGAATGTCACTCCAGTCTTCAAAAAGGGCAGGAAGGAGGACCCGGGTAACTATAGACCGGTCAGCCTCACCTCCATCCCCGGAAAGGTGATGGAACAACTTGTTCTTGGTGCTGTCTCTAGGCACATCAAGGATAGGGGGATCATTAGGGGCACTCAGCATGGCTTCACCAACGGGAAGTCTTGCTCAACCAACTTGATAGCCTTTTATGAGGATGTAACCCGGTGGATAGATGATGGTAAAGCTGTGGATGTGGTCTATCTCGATTTCAGTAAAGCGTTTGACACGGTCTCCCACAGCATCCTCGCAGCTAAACTGAGGAAGTGTGGTCTGGATGATCGGGTAGTGAGGTGGATTGTGAACTGGCTGAAGGAAAGAAGCCAGAGAGTAGTGGTCAGCGGGACAGAGTCCAGTTGGAGGTCTGTGTCTAGCGGAGTTCCGCAAGGGTCGGTTCTGGGACCAGTTCTATTCAATATATTCATTAATGACTTGGATGAGGGAATAGAGTGTGCTGTCAGCAAGTTCGCTGATGACACAAAACTGGGAGGAGTGGCTGAGATGCCGGAAGGCTGCGCAGCCATTCAGAGGGACCTGGACAGGCTGGAGAGTTGGGCGGGGAGAAATTTAATGAAATATAACAAGGGCAAGTGTAGAGTCCTGCATCTGGGCAAGAACAACCCCATGTACCAGTACAAGTTGGGGACAGAGCTGTTGGAGACCAGCGTAGGGGAAAGGGACCTGGGGGTCCTAGTGGACAACAGGATGACCATGAGCCAGCAGTGTGCCCTCGTGGCCAAGAAGGCCAATGGCATCCTGGGGTGTATTAGAAGGGGTGTGGTCAGCAGGTCGAGAGAGGTTCTCCTCCCCCTCTACTCTGCCCTGGTGAGGCCGCATCTGGAGTATTGTGTCCAGTTCTGGGCCCCTCAGTTCAAGAAGGACAGGGAACTGCTAGAGAGAGTCCAGCGCAGAGCCACGAAGATGATTAAGGGAGTGGAACATCTCCCTTATGAGGAGAGGCTGAGGGAGCTGGGTCTCTTTAGCTTAGAGAAGAGGAGACTGAGGGGTGACCTCATTAATGTTTATAAATATGGAAAGGGCAAGTGTCAAGAGGATGGAGCCAGGCTCTTCTCAGTGACATCCCTTGACAGGACAAGGGGCAATGGGTGCAAGCTGGAACACAGGAGGTTCCACTTAAATTTGAGGAAAAAATTCTTTATTGTAAGGGTGACTGAACACTGGAACAGGCTGCCCAGAGAGGTTGTGAAGTCTCCTTCTCTGGAGACATTCAAAACCCGCCTGGACGCGTTCCTGTGTGATATGGTCTAGGCAATCCTGCCCCGGCAGGGGGATTGGACTAGATGATCTTTCGAGGTCCCTTCCAATCCCTAACATTCTGTGATTCTGTGATTTTAACCTTACATGCAGGTTGAAGCGTGAGCCTTCTCACCCGGCCTCAGGTGGCTCACACAGTGAAAAATAACAGCTGCCCTGCAGCCCAAATCCTGTCGGTACGTGAAAACATGCCCATTTTGCTGTCCGATTCCCAGCGTAAGCGCCTGAGTGGTGGCAGCCCTCCAGGGTCGTCCTTGGGAGGTCTTGCACAGCTCACGGAGAGGAGCAAGAGCGCTGCAGGCTCTGCACTGCCTGGAGCCCCAGGCTGCAATCTTAGATGCCTTTGTTTCTTGCCTGGATCAGTGTAGCATCTGCTTGGACCTAACAGGGCTTTGGAGTACAGCCTGACTCTGCTTGCTGAGTTTTAGACTGCGTGTGGGACTTGGTGCTGGCCTTGAAAAGGTGGCCATAGAGTGCTCTGAATAGAAATCTCACAGCTAACCGAGACTTGTTTTTTACCAAATGGTTGCTATTTAACTGAATATTGCATTGTATATACATTAAAAAAAGTCCAGTGGGGGAGCTTCATACTTTTTAATCTTTCTGTAGTGTTTCCATTTTTCTGGATGCGCAGGTGTCTCATTTACATTCCTAGAAACACAGCCTTTGTGCTTTTCAAAGTCAAGGTTTCTGATCTGTTGTACTTAGTTAGCTTAAGGCATCCTTGGCATTGCTCAGGAACACCTTTGAGAGGGGATTGTTTCACAACGCAGTAACTGCAGGCGGTGACGTCGTGGCAATACAAGCAAAAGAAACACTATCGAAGTGTCACCGTGTGAGTTGGGTTTCTCCTGTGCTGTGTCATCTGTGAACGTGTTTTCTCGTATGTTGGGTTTCTGTCGCAGCATGTCTTGATTTGTGCCCACGTGTTGGCTGTAGGAGAGGCACAATACAACCTTTTGTGCAGGTTATTGTGCAGTTTCTGCTCCCAGTTGCGCAGATCTGGATTTGGTTAGTGCTACACTCCCCTACCTGACTTATTAAATGCTGTTTCATATGGTGGATCAACGAATACTGTTGAAAGAACTGCTTGATAGCAATAGTAGGAGAAAAGCCAGCGCAAATCTTTTCCGTGGGTGGAGTGACTACCCCTTGTAAATAAGATGATTAACACACATGCACACACCAGAAAAAAAAACCAACCAAAAAAAATGTCTTGAAATGTTCCCTTTTTCCTTTACACGTCACTCTTGACTTGCTTGGGGCGATGACCCTGTGCTGCGAGTCTCAGACAGGTGACTCAGAAGGAGAGCTGAAGACAAAACACCTGCGTGGAGTTTCACGTTACTAGACAAGCATCCTGGCCATTGCTCACCTGCATCTTGCCTGCGTAGCCATCCGGCAGCTGGAGATGATAGCTGTGATGCTTGCAACTACCTGTGCTAATAAAATGCTCTGAAATTACCCCCAAAATGAATTATATGCTGGACAAGCAGTGGAAATATAAACATAGTTTTTGTTTCCTGGGATAACCCTCTTTGAACTTTGGTGAAGAAGGAAGAGTAGTGGAAAAGGGATTTGGAGGCTCTCACAGAGGTTGTGCAGGGAAGGTTCCGCTATAGGATCAGCTAAAGTGCAAAGGTTTGACCCATAACTGGTTGAAATGAGTGTTGGCTAAAATTAATGGCTGGGGGTTTGCTTTGCTCTGTTTGTTAATAAACCTCCCCAATGCAACATTGGAAGAGATAACAGTTTTTAAAGAAATGTTTTGTGTTGCTGAATCATGGGCTAATCTGTAATTAGAGATATCTCAAAATGGTACACCTCAAAGTGTAATTGGGGTGTGTGTGTGTGGGGGCAGTTGGGACATATGGGACCTGTATGCTCTGCGGATTGACCCACATAAAACAACTAAAAAAAATCCACAATGGGCAAATTTTTTTACACCTCTGCCTGTTTGTACTTCTACTTAAGCTCAGGTTGTCAACAAAAGTGTCTAATTACAGTCATTGCTACAAAACTCTGATATTGAATGTGGCTTTTAATGTTGAACTTCTCCAGGAACCAAATTATTTCATTTTAGGGTGGAAAGATTTTAAACAAGGGCAAGTACAGGTATCTCTGTGTCTTTTTTTTTTTTTTTTTTTTTTTTTTTTTTAGAGGACATTTAAAAAAAAAAATCAGTGCTGGGGTAAGTTAAATCCCTGGAGGTATTTAAAAGACATGTAGGTGTGGTGCTTAGGGACATGGTTTAGTGGTGGACTTGGCAGTGCTAGGTTAACGGTTGGACTTGATGATCTTAAAGGTCCTTTCCAACCAAAACGATTCTATGATGATTGCAGCCATTAGGATGCTGGTAGGTTGCTCCGGTGCGTCCAGACAGTGTAGCCGTGGTCCAGCTGTTGCACCTGAATTCTTTGCATTCTGGCAGCGCTTGCAGTTTTAGCTGTTGGGATCCTTCGGTGTGCAGAAACCCCTGTGGCGGGAAGGCACACATGTGGGCTCTCTGCTGAAAAATCATTTGATTGACCCCCCTCCCCGTGGAAAAGTGCAAACATGTGCCTGTACTTTCGATGGCTATTTATTTGCCTTGCAGAGGGCTGATGGCAAAACCCTTTCTGAAATTATGCTCCTTGAAAGCCTCCTGAAGAATGGTGGGCGCAAGCCAGAAAGGTCTTGTTTTACAGCCCCTCTGCCATGAAAGAAATCTAAGTGTAGAAAAAATACAGCTTAAATGCCTCAGATATTTATTTTGACCTTTCATTACACAGGCCTCCCCTCCCTCCTTACGCTGGGAGGTCAGGGCATGTGTGTGTGTGGGGCTGTGCTTTAGGGGGGAACCCTGCTGCACAGGCACTTGTGGGCCTCTTCTGGGCCCTGGCCCCCTTATTGTTCTAACAATTAATCTTTCACCCATTTATAATTTAAAACACTAATAAATACAGCCTTTTCTCCCCCCAAATTCTCAGGAATCTCTGCTGTCTCCTGCTTGATTACGTATCTCCGAGCTTGCACAAATAAGTCCTCCAGTGGTATGAAGCCAAATGAAACCTTGGAGGAATGTGTTTGACCTTGGTTTGTGCAGTGACTGTACCTTACCCACTTGTTGTGAAGACAGAAAAGAATGTTGACATTCACAATGTGAAAATAAATATTTGAAGTTGGGTTTTGGTCTGCTCAATTTGCTCTGTCAGCATAAACAAAATCCTTCTCTTGGTTGCGTTTTAAGGGTCTGTATTGTAGCCTTCACAATAGTAGCCTGTATGATCTGAAAGCCTTTCATAGGAGGCATTTTAAATTGCAAGTTAAAAGAAAAAAAAAAACCCAGAAGTGAAACTCCTGCACTCCTGCTGTTGCTTATATTCCTTTCTTCCTCCTAAATTCCATATATACTTTTTCCTTTTATCTTTTTGCATGTCCTCACAATGAATGGGATGTTTGCTACCCCACTTGGTAGCTCAAACCCATGCCCCAGCCCTTGCTTTTTTAGGAGGCCTTAATTTGAAATCAAATTTCAGCAGTTCTGTAGGCTGCTAAAGAAAAGTTGGAAGGCTTGCTTCGTGTTAGAACTCACACCCTCCTCCTTAGCTGTGGAAGTAAGTGGAAGATTTGTTTGGGCGACCTGGTGTATTTGCCTGAACACCTTCTTTTTCACTGATGGATGGAAGGACTGGCTTGTAGTTCTGCATAACGGTGAGCCATGGGAACCCTACTTCCCAGAGCAGGACTTGTAATGGTGGGAAAGGAATAAAAGCCTAAAATATCTACTTTTAGTTTCATGTCTGTGCATCTGCTCCTGGAAACTTCAAAATGGGAAAAATTTGAGATGCAAGGAAACCTGGTTGGTAGTTTTGTTCTTGCATGATCCTAGGTGTGGTTCAGCCTTCCTCTCCTTTCTTTGTATTGTTGAAAAAGTGTAAGCCCTTGTCTTAGATCATTCCCCCATCCATTAGGACCACCTAAGAAATCAAGGAGTGACATATTGGATTTGGACTGGGGTAGGCTGGTTTGCCTGAGATCAAATAGGGAATCAAGTAGTGGGCTCTGGAGGAGTAACCTCTTGCAAAGAAAATGGTTCCTCAAAGGGTGGTGCTGATTTCCCAAAATGAAGCTTTGCAGGAGGTGGGGATGTCTGTACCGCTGAGATGTGGTGTCTCCCAGGTGTCCTGGGAGAGGTGTGCTGACAGGAAGGGGCTCCTACTGATAGAGGTGTGACAGTGCCTCCCAAAACTCTCCTACTAATACTGCAAAATTTCTTCTGGAGTTTTTCTTTAAAGACTAAAGGGAACCAGAAACATTTGGCATTAGGTCAGAATGCTGAGATTGTGTTTCTACTTGCTGTGCTTTTATATTTCTAAAGCCAAGGTGAGATTGGTAGCGATCTGTAGTATGTTTTCACTTGTTTTCGAGGTAGTTCCAGTGGTAGCGTGCCTGCTAGCACTATCACAGACCATGAGGGGTTTGTTAGCTGCAGAGAAGACCATAGAAGAGCAATTGTTGGTATCAGTTTCTGCACTGAGAGTTCTCAAACAGTGTGTGATGCATGCAATGACCAGATCTGGTTTTGATCTGATTAGCTTGATTATAGCTCGAGGTTGAAGAGCTGAAATCTGCCTGGAAGCCACTTTGCCATCCTTGTTTTCCCTGGCTGCTTCAAAATACTGTTGCTTTTGCTTGGAGTTTTTCTCCTTATTGGGCACCCTTTCCTGCCCCATTTGAAAGGGACTGCTGTGTTTGGTGCAGTATTTGTGGAAAATCTGATGTCGACAGGCGGTAATATATTTAAACAACTTTCCTTGAAACCTCTTTGTCATCATTGGACTTTCTGGCAGGCTGATTGTATTCTGCAGAGCAGAGGCGTGGAGTCAGATTTCATGTTTTGGTTAATTTGCAGGTCATGTAGAGCTAAGTGTATTGCAGGGAGAAGACAGCAGAGCTGTGTGGAAAAACATGGGGTTTATCACTTGCCTCTTTTTTTTTTTCTTTTTTTTTTTTTTTGACTTACCTTGGTTTTCTGGCCTTTACAGTTCATGCCCTAAAAATCACTGAGCTTTCAATGAAGAGGTAAACTTGAAGTCAACAGATCTGCTTCCGTGTTTATGTTTGGTTGTTTGTTTGAAATTTTTAATTTTTTAAAGTTTAAGAGGTGGAAGTTTAACCAACCCTCACCAGTGGTACTTACAGCTCCTCACCGGTGCCCTTTGCCCAGTGGTGTCCTACCTGGAGGTGGTGCCCTGATGGGACTGAGACCTTGTCGGTGGTCCTTAAGACGAAGAAAAATCTGCGTAGGGCTACATCTGTCCTGTAGCTTTTGTGGTCTCTGCTGTAGCTCTGCTCTGGCAACCGCAAATGACAAATGTGATTCTTGATCGTGTGGTAGACCAAAGAGGGCACCAGCTACTTTCTGTTCAGAGTACAGATCACCTAGCTCCTGCAGGCATGTACACCTTTAAATGGTAGCTCCTTAAACTCACACCTTGTCTTTTTTGCTTATTCTTCTCACTATCAAGTAAGATAAAGTAAGCACAAAAAGTAAGCATCAAGTAAAGTTAAGAGTTGTGATTCAGGAGAGGTTCTCTGTTCCTTACAGTGCAATATTAACCTTGTAACCGTCTTTCGGGTAAACAAGTGCTGGGAACGGTTCAGGAGTCTGAAGTCTGATCGCTTTAGCCAAATCTGTGATTGGAAACAATGACAGACAAGAGGGCAGAGCTGGGACTTGCTAAGCTGCTTTGCTGTCCTGGAGAACGATGCTTGGTTAATCTGTCACTGCTGTGGGGTGCCTGGGTGTCTCCCAGTGGGGCTGTGGATGAGGTGCAGTGAGTTTACATGGATCACCAGGCAGCAGGGCTAAAGCAGGATGGGTCTGAGGCAGTAAAGTCCCAGCCCAGTACAGGCAGCTTCTGAAACAGTGACATCAGGGTGTCAACACCTGGTCAGAGCTGCATTGGTGCCTTACTGATGTGGAACATGCTCCCTTTGAGAAGGGGCAGGGGGAGGCTTACGTGACAGAGCTCTAGAGGCAGCCGTTCAGAAGGACAGACTGACAAATTTGCTTTTAGTCAGCCGGTGGGGGGGAAAAACCCTTGTTAATTAACAGAGGGAGAAGCAACTGGTTCTGAACTGCGTCCATGGCACAGACCTTTTCTTAGGCACCGGCAGCTCAGCCTGATGGCACTGGGAGACTGTGTCTCACTTCAGCGCTGATGGGGCGCAATCCATTTTCCTACTGCTCTTGGGTTTGTCTATATCGGTGTAAGAGGCAGCACATGGGAGAAGTTGAAAACCAGTTGTTGGCCTGTGAGATCTTACTGGTGCCATTTGTGCTAGTGGCTTTCGTCTGCACGGGTTTTGGGGCTCTGGTTAGACCCAGGGAAGACTAATTGAATTGGCCTGTGTGCTGCTTAAAGCACTTTTGTGTGTGGTTGTAATTTGCTTTACCAGAAGAATAAGTGTTCGTCCTTTTTAGCCTGCTAATTTTTTTCCTTTAGTATAGCGATGGCCCAAATTTTCCAGAACTAGTCCACTGAGAGGAAAAAAAAAAAAAGGATGCGTTGAGGCAAACGAAGGCTTCAGCAGCTTGGTGCTTGTCTACATGGGGAAGTTAGTGCGCAGTAAGCTAGGGTGTGAATTCACAGCACGCTGGCTACTCTGCACTAACTCCCCCTGTGGATGCTGAGTGTGCACTGAGCGTGCTGTGCTGCAGGGTCAGGTAGTCCACAGACAGAAAGCATGCTGAAAATTCACACTGTTGCTTCCTTCACCCTGACTTTCCCATGTAGACAAGCCCTTAGTAAGTCGAGGTGAAAAGTCCTTGTTCAGAGGTCTGGCTTAAATTCTTTCTTTCCTCCTTGTTCTTTCCTCTCTCCCTTTTCTCTCTTTTCTCCCTTTTCTCTCTTCTATGCAGATTAAATATTACTGGGGCTTTGTCATCCTGGTGAAGACTCTCTGTACATGTAAATTTGGGGAGAAGGAGGGAATGACTTCAGAGGGAGGCCTGAAGATGTGTCAGGTGCAGGTGTAAAAAGTTTCTGGACCAGACGCAGAAAGGGGCATGTCCTCCAAAGCATAAGGCAGGTTTGACTAGCCTAAAGAACGTGACCAAAAGCTAGGAAAGCGTTATAATTTGGAGGAATGTACTTTCCCTTGCTTAGAAGATGAGGAGCTATTTATACATGAAACTGTAGGTTTTGTAGATGTATTATTAAATATGTTTAATCTTCAACAGTTAGGGACCCCATAAAAAATTATTGAACAAGTAGAGGCAGGAATTATCTTCCCGATTCCTGAGATATGGGGGTAGATCGGTGTTGTGGAAATTATGGAAACAAAAGAATTTTTTTATAGGTTGTGCTTACTGATGGGTATTTCCCTCATCACATCTCACTGCCTTTTATCTCTGTTTATTTCCTCTTGGGAAGTAGGAAATGTGAGAAGGAAAATTGTATGATCTGGTACAAAATGTAGAGCCATCAGTCATTTTGGTTTTAGATATGGTCTAGCGTATGCAATTTTGGCTGTCTTACTGATTTTTCAATCTAGATTTTGGAGAAATCGGAGGTTCTGGTGACTTAAGTGATGGAATGTAAATTTACATTTCTTCTTCTTAATTGGGAGGGTGAGAAGGCATGATTACATATGTGTGTGAGAACAAACAACTCTTTTTTCAGCTCATCTCACTGTGCTAAAATAAGCCCAGTCAAATGGGTGAAATGGGTCAGGTACAGCATTATGCCATACTGGCTCTTTGGACATGTATCCTGGTTCAGAGTGGAGTTTCACAGAAAGCTTTTCCAACTTGCCTGCCCCAGGCCTGATGAGGAGGGAGATCCAGGCTCTTCCCTCTTCTCTTTCTCCAGTACGCGTGCACTCACATACAATTCACGTGCGTGTGGTTATGCTGGATGCAGTCCATTTCATGCAGTGTTTCCAAATGCAAAGGAGGGTGAGCAATTTGGGGGCAAAAGGATAACCCCAGGGCTGTCTTGATATGGAGATCTTGTTTTGAGGATGCACACAAACACTCGCTGGACTACGGAAAACACAGGCTGGGTTCAGGGCTTGGTTGTGTGTTACACATCCTCCCCATAGGCCCCATCTGCACTGTCTTAATGGTCCACCACGGTCTTAATGGTTCACCGTTGTAATGGCTTAGAGGCACCGCCACAGGGAATGGGGGATTTGAGTCCCTCATCTCTCCCATCCCTGTTTGTGCAGTGCTTAAAATCAAAGCAATTATATCATCCTCCTCTTTTCAACAGAGCGTGTGTTGCTGTTGATATAGTTTGTCTTTAATGCACAGAAATTACAGCGGTGGCTTCTGCTTGGTGTCATGGCTGACGTGGCAGTGAGTTTCTGAAGCATGCTTTGGTCTTCTGTAGCAGAGATCATGAGCAGTAGATGTGGATACACTGCTGCTTTGGGGTGTTTTGACTTAATTCTTCTATCACTGTTTCTTGTCTGCTGCAGTATATCAGCTGGTAGTTTGTCAGCCTGTAAACATATCTTTCTTTATTTTATAGAGAGTTAGTAAAACACAGGAAAAAGTTCCTGTAGGGTTTGGGAAGAATAAATAAACCCCCAATGTATCTGTGCAAAGGAACAGAAGTTGTACCTTGTATTATAATTGTAACATACTGTTGATGGATGCCTTTTATTTAAATAAGCTAAAAAAAAAATTTGCAGCCTGGTAGGTGCTCTTGCTGCAATTTCCCTTCCATACCAAACTGATCTGTGCCCTTTTTTCCTTGCCTGGTGTAACCTCACTTAAATTGCTTTGAGCAATTTTTTTCTTTTTTTTTTAAATCTGTCTGGTCATTTCCTTTCTTTCCTGGCATCCGTGGTGGGAATATGTCTCTATTTAGCCGCTCCTCCCCTCCTTTCCATTTTTGGGAGACCCTTCTCCTATAAATGTTCCCAGTGCCGGCCTCCCTGGGCCACCACTCCCGGCCGTGCCAAGCAGTGAACAAAGCTGAACTTTAGCAGTCTCTTGGCTTTCCAGTCGCCTGCCAGCTTCTGAATAGCGGCCGGGGAGACTGACGAGGCACTGTTCGTCTCCCGCTTTGCTGCTCTTTGGCAAGGCAAGGCTGGCCACTGGGACCGTGCCCTCACGAGCTTATGAAGACATTACTCTCCTTATTTTAGCTTGAGTTTGGGTTTGAGTGGCTGCCTTCATAGCTAGCGGGGCACAGAGATGGGATTGTGCCGCGGCTGAAAGCTCGGGCTCTGCCGAGGTTGGGGCGCTTGCAGCGGGGTCCTTCCTGTTTTTTATGGGCGAGAAGAGTCATTCAGAGCATCGCTTTTTCCCTTTGAGCATCAAATGCCTGAACACAGTTAAGCAGGGCGAGAAAAAGGGATCCTCTGCCTCCATGGTTTTCCTGCATGGAGCTGGGAGGTGCAGGGGACGTGGTGCTGCAGGAGCCGTGGCAAATCCTTGCTGTGTGGGGGCAGCCAGCCCTGAACACCAGCCAGCCGGTGCGCCTGGGGGGACTCGAAGGTGACAGAGATAAGGCTTGGATCCTAGTAACCCGACTAATAAAAGACTTATTCCAGCCTTAATAAGCTCCTTGGACAGATGGATCCTGTTGGACAGATGGATTTAATCTGGGAAAATGATTACATGGCTTTTGTACTCATTAGTATTTTTGGTCTTGGTATTTATGCATTAATATTCTTGCGGTAGGTTGATGAAAACAGGATTGTGTAAACCTGCACTGCTTTCTGCTTGCAGCAGTGGGGCAAGGTGCCTTTACGCTTCCCTTCCCACCCAGTACGTGGTAAAACACGTGTGCCTGTATGTATAGACTCTATATATTCCTGGGATTCTTACATGACCAAGGTGCAAACTTTTATTTTGATAAGGCTATGAAACCCTGCGTCCCCTGAAGGTGCGACTGTAAGTGATTTTTCCAAGCAGGAATATTCTGCCCACAGCTCTTGTGCAGCCACCTTTTTTACAGGACACTTGGCAGCTCTTCTAGATAGCGAAGGAGATCAAAGTTGGGACTGTGGGGTTGTCCTCATGTCCCTGATAATAGAATAGACAGCGGGGTGGACCAGAGGGTAACTGAACAGCTTCATATTACAGAGGAAAGCACTTGCACCGGACCGAGTGTAGTGTAGTGTCAGGGGATGAGGAAAAGGCAGAGGTGCTCAATGCCTTCTTTGCCTCCGTCTTTAATGTCAAGATCGGTTGTCCTCAGGAGATTCGGCCCCCAGAGCCTGAAGTTAGGGACTGGGGGCTGTGTGAACCTCCCATGATCCAGGAGGAGACAGTTAGTGACCTGCTGTGCCAGTTGGACACCCACAAGGCTATGGGCCCGGATGGGATTCACCCTAGAGTAATGAAGGAACTGGCAAATGAACTTGCCAAACCACTCTCGATTATCTACCGGCAGTCCTGGTTAACTGGAGAAGTTCCAGCTGACTGGAAATTAGCAAACGTAACGCCCATCTACAAGAAGGGTCGGAAGGACGATCCAGGGAACTATAGGCCTGTCAGCCTGACCTCGGTGCCAGGCAAGGTGATGGAACAGATCATCCTGAGTGCCATTACACGGCACATGCAGGACAATTGGGGCATCGGGGCCAGCCAACATGGATTCATGAAAGGCAGGTCCTGCTCGACCAACCTGGTCTCCTTCTATGACAAAGTGACCCGCTTAGTAGATGAGGGCAGGGCTGTGGATGTAGTCTATCTAGACTTCAGTAAGGCATTCGACACTGTCTCCCACACCATCCTCCTGGACAAACTGGCTGTCCGGGGCTTGGATGTGTGGACTCTTAAATGGGTTAAAAACTGGCTGGCTGGCTGAGCCCAGAGAGTGGTGGTGAATGGGGCAAAGTCCAGCTGGTGGCCGGTCACTAGTGGTGTTCCCCAGGGCTCAGTTCTGGGGCCGGTGCTGTTCAATATCTTTATAGACGATCTAGATGTAGGGATTGAGTGCACCCTCAGTAAATTTGCAGATGACACCAAGCTGGGTGGCAGTGTTGATCTGCTGGAGGGTAGGAAGGCCCTTCAGAGGGATTTGGACAGGTTAGATAGATGGGCCGAGACCAACAGCATGAGGTTCAACAAGAACAAGTGCCGGGTCTTACACTTCGGCCACAACAACCCCATGCAGCGCTACAGGCTGGGGGAAGAGTGGTTAGAAAGCGGCCCGGCAGAAAGAGACCTGGGGGTGCTGATCGACAGCCAGCTAAACATGAGCCAGCAGTGTGCCCAGGTGGCCAAGAAGGCCAATGGCATCCTGGCCTCTATTAGGAATAGTGTAGCCATCCGGTCTAGGGAAGTGATCATCTCTCTGTACTCGGCACTGGTCAGGCCACATCTTGAGTGCTGTGTTCAGTTCTGGGCCCCGCACTTCAAGAAAGATGTTGAGGTGTTGGAGCGAGTCCAGAGGAGGGCGACCAAGCTGGTGAAGTGTCTGGAGGGTCTGACCTACGAGGAACGGCTGAGGGAGCTGGGGTTGTTTAGCGTGGAGAAGAGGAGGCTCCGAGGTGACCTTATTGCAGTCTACAACTACCTGAAGGGAGGTTGTAGTGAAGTGGGAGTTGGCCTCTTCTCCCGGGCAACTAGCGATAGGACAAGAGGGCACAGCCTCAAGCTTCGCCAGGGGAGGTTCAGGTTGGACATCAGGAAGAATTTCTTTACAGAAAGGGTTATTAGACATTGGAATGGGCTGCCCAGGGAGGTGGTGGAGTCACCATCTCTGGATGTGTTTAAGACAAGACTGGACATGGCACTTAGTGCCATGGTCTAGTTGACATGGTGGTGTCAGGGCAATGGTTGGACTCGATGATCCCTGAGGTCTCTTCCAACCTGGTTGATTCTGTGATTCTGTGATTCTGTGAGTGCATAAAAGGAGGTGGTTTGAGAATAATTAACGTTAGGACACAGCACGCTAAAAAGCATCATCTCTCCCTAAGGTTTGTTGAAAGTAAGAAGCTGTAGCAGCACAGAGTGAGAAAGAACACGCCAAACACTTTGGACTTTTTATTTTCATTGACCTAAGGAGAGGTACTTAATTTTAAGTACTTAATTTTCCCGTTATGGACGGGTATCGTTTGCAGTTCTGGACTGGCTGTGGATGTTTGAAATAGCCAGAGAATGATGAAATTTTAAATGAAGTCAGAAACTGAAAACTTACAGTGGAAACTTTCTTCATACATTTAATTTACTGCCTCCAGAGCTAGTGGAAAAGGGCTGGGGGCAGAGGGAAAGGGAAGAATGATATTCATTAATTGTTCCGTGAGTGTGTGAGTGGGTGTTTTAATGGAAAAAAAACCAAAGAAAAAAAGTTAATTTCACAGGGTTTATAAACCTACTCTGCTGTAAACTGAAACGGTGTGTGCCAAATGTTTATTTTCTTCCTCCTCAGCACTTCATTTTCCTTTAAATGCTTTACCAACGCTGCCTCTCAGAGAGGATTAGCTGGGCAGTTGCGACCCCCATTTCGCAGGCTTTGGAGGGACGGCCATTCGCCGCAGGAGGCGGCAGTGTCGGGGAGGTGGGAGTTTCATGTCGGGGAGTTTCATGACCTGCCGTGGAAGTCCCAGCTGTGTGGCTGGCAGCATGGAGGTGTGGGGTGGAGCGATGCCCACCCTGTTGCCTCCCTGGTGCAGGGCTGCCCTGTGGAATGGGCAGCCTCCTGCTTTTGGCGCTGGCAGGGGGGATCCCCTTTGAAATACCTTTCTCTCTGGAGGCGTCTGCACTTTTGTTTTTCACAGGGAGTGTGGTAACACTAAAGTATTAGTATTTAAAATGTTTCTGTGCTTTGTCAGATAGAGTGTGTCCCTTATCTTTTCCCACGAGTAGACAGGAATAGGTGAGCAGACTTCTGTTCCTGCTGGTGCCGGGAAACCCTGGGTAGGGATGTGAGGTCTCTCGTTCAGCCCTCTCCTCGTGCTCCCTGTGAGCCTTGGGGTGCAACGTGGTAAGTAAGCACAGATGGGGCTCTCACAGCGCCGGGTGCTCTGCCACTGAAGCACAGGGTGCAGGTTGTGCTGGTGCTTGCGTTGCTTCCCTGCCCCGCCTCGCCATACTAACGTGGATTAGTATTAAAGTAACACACACTTTAGGGTGGAAGTTGTGCATATTTGACGCTCTGATTTTTTTGGTGTGTCTCTGATGACTTGTTCAGTACTTATATGTCTAGGCTTCCCTGACACTGGGAAAAAAAACCATAATAAAAGATTCCAAAAATGATGTGCTTGTGTTTCAGGGACCTCAGGGCTGTTGTGGTGAGATGCTTAAGACTTGGTTGCTGTGAGAGGGGGATGGGGTTGTCAAGCAAAGAGCAATTAAAGAATTCTTCAGGGAACAGATGATCCCAGCTGTGTAATTAAAAACAGTGGCCTGCTGCTGTCGGTGCTGTTTGGGTTTGCAGTTAGAAGCGGAGGCGAGGAGAGGAGCAGGCTGCTGCCTTCCCCAGAGCCTGGCTGTAGGATGTAAAACCCTGGCTGCTCAGTCGTTGTTCCCTCTGGTACCCTCTTTCCCCTGTGCTTTCCAAGCACATCCACAGGGAAGCCCCCCCATTCACGGGAGCAAGGGCTGGTGCCGATTGCCGTGCGTGCACTGGGATGCTTGTTTCTGCGCTGCCTGCTTCAAAGCACCAGGCATCCCCGTGCATAGAGAAACCTGTTCTCTCTGTGTTTGTCTGGATGCTTCATGGGTTTCTCTGAAAAAAAGTGCTAACACAAGCAAAAAACAATAGTAAAACAATGTCTGTGGAGCAGCATCATTTATACTGGCTGGCAGTGAGTCTTAGAAATCAATTTTCACCTGAGTTATGGAGTTTACTTTTCTTTTTTGCCTTTTTTGTACACTGCTGTGGGACTGTCCACCATGCAAGTGCTTTTCCAGTATGGTGTACTGCATTATATATCATATTAATAAAGCACCTCCTAAATAAATCCTTTTATTAAGGGGAACTGTCCCCTTGGCTTCTCTCCTTTATCTTTTTAATCACGGTTTTGCTCTGCTTTCTGACTGGTGCCATGAATCATGTGGGTGTTAATAGATCTCTGTCAAGGTCTGCTTGCTCACAGAATTCAGAAGGGGAACAAAATGATTAGACTTCTTGTAGATGAAGAACTGCTGTAGCTGTATTACAGGTTGAAAAAAACAAACAAAAAAACCCCCTCAAACCTGCTAGCATGGGGTTATTTTTCTGTGAGGAAATGTGATGGAAAAGACAATAGAAAAGCAAGTCTGGCATAACTGCAGCCCTCCAGTTCGGTCAGTCTTGTCCAAGAGTGTAAAGGAGTGCAGATGGCATTGGCCTTTTTGGCCAACCTTTTCTGTGCTTGCTTGTTATGGTTCTTCAAGGCTATTTGCATCCTTTGCCTGCAGCAAACCAGAATTTGCTTTTCTGGTGGGATTTGAATGACACAAGGGAATTTCTGCCATAGTTTTATTTAAATTCAAAACACCTTCCGATTAATTGCGTGAAGAGGGATCGTGTGGTCAGCATCCTTTGTTTTGGTAGGAAAATCAATGTTCTTCCCATATTAAGCTTGCAAGGAGCAGTTGCTGGTATGTTGAGCTGCTGGTACTAAGCTGTGATGGGTGGTTCAGGGTTGTATGATAAAGACCTTTGGACTCCTGACTAAATTCCTGTGCCCAGCTCATTGGCAAAGCAACTAACCAAGCTAGCATTTGTGATTGCCTTTTTAATTCACTTACGATGCACAAGCAAACTGAAATATGAGGGGACAGCCAGGCACCTCCGTGAGTGCTTGCAGATGAGCCGTGAGGGGTGGTGATGTGCTGCTGGAAGCGCTTTCTTGGTGGCAGCTGGGAAGAGGGGAAGGAGTGCCTGCCCCACAGATCTAGTAGTATTATCATGCAGCTGTGGACAGAGGCAGCTGGAGCTCAGATGCCGATCTGATGCGGAGCAGGAAAAGTGTGCATGTAGGTGGGTTTCAGGGGGCAAATTTTGCTGCAGAGGCAGGGATGGACGGTGGACACCTGGGATGAGGGAGAGCATCAGCTACCACAGTATGTCCAGCCACAGCTCGTCTGTCTTGGCTCTGTAACCGAGTGTGTTTGGGTAATGTTGACAGAAATGAGAAAATACCCTCCACCCCACAAAAATACATAAACCCCGAGTTAGTACATTGGGCTTGTTTGCTCAGAAGTTATGAAACGTCAGGTGCATGGTTAGTCTTGCAGCAGCTCCTTTTTTGCACCCTCCGTTTGTGTAGCCTAAACTTGGAAAGTGGAGCGTGACGGTACTTTATCATAACACCAATTTGCAGGGAGACTGAATGAAAGCTTGTGTGGATAAAAGGATAGTCTGAACGGGGCCAAAATTTGAGTCTGCCTATTGGATAGCTCCAGCACATAGGAAAAGGTTTCTGCTGTAGGTTTAGGGTAGGAGGTGGTGAGGTTTTTTCATGTTTCACCGAACGTAAATGGCTTTGGCACTCCTTGTAAAGTACCGTTCTTTCACAGTGTAGCTGTCATACACTTCTGTTTTCTTCTGGTCTTTTAGAAATAATAATTCTTTAGGCTAATCTTGCTATGAAGGGTAGATATGCATTTACTATCCAACTCTACTCTGGACCATACTGGCCAAATCCCAAATAATTCCCAGATTTCATGAGATCAGAATCCCAGCCCTGGGGTTCAGCAGTGGGTTACAGGTCATGTGTGAACATGCCATGTATTGGACAGAGCTGGAAGCTGCTCTTTTTGAGATGTCTGTGCTTAACGTTGGTAAGCTCTTTGCCCCCCGACCCCTGTTCGCTGTTTCGTGAGATGACTGTACATTGTCGCTCTCCTTGGAGATTATTTACAGTGGTTTAAGCTATGCTGATTGCCACAAGTTGAGGCTGTCAGTAAAGTGTATTATTTGGGGTGCCTTTGTAGCTTAAAAATAAAAAAAAATATTTTTACCCTAGCCTGTATTCTTGGGAACTACATGCACACATTAACCAGTCCATGGAAACACCTTCTTGTGGCAGGCACTACTGAGTAAATACTATAATCTCTGTTAAAAAGTGGCAATTTTAGTCTGTTATTCCCTCTCCCTTATATTTCTCCTCCCAATGTTTGTTCAGCTTGATTGCTCTGGAACATGCCTGTAGGCTGGTGTATGTAGAAGGCTGCTGTATGAAGAGTTATCTTTAGTTTTGGATGGGTGTGCTAGAGCATTGATACGGAGGAAACTACAGGCGTGCTCTCAAGTTTACGTTCACAAATCATTTCATTGACTAGGGGCCTAAAGGGACAAATTATCCCAATTTATTCACTACATTTTTGTAATCCTAGATTTGAAGAGTTTCCTGTTTGAATTAGATGCATCGCAAATAGGCGAAACCTGCATCTAGTTTATTTTACGTACCGAAGAACTAGGAATGGTTTGATTTGGATTAATTAAAGCTAGCAGTTATAAATCATTTTACCCATAGCTCTTAGACTTCATCTTGAAGAACAGATTCATCACTGTGAGTGGAGGTGACATGAGAACTGAGTCATGGACTCAGCCACATCCAACACTTGCATATATTACATTTTAATTACTTTTAGATTTGAGATAAAAGCCCATCTCATGAAGACCTTTATTTTTACGCTAGGAGCATGTTCTGTGCTTTTGTAGTAAGACTGCATTTTGGGTGATTGCTGCATGGCATTTTAAGACAGTTTTTAATGAGGATTTTTTTCTATAGAAGGTTTGCTTTATGTTTTTGTAAAAAAAAAAAATAAAGTCTTTTACTTGTAGACTAACCTAAGAAATATTATACTAAGAGATAATTTACCTTGTCTTTTTTATGAGGTGTTCTTATGCCCTATCTCAGTTTTGAACAATGTTACCTTTGGGTACACGATGAAGTTGATGACAGGTCGATGAAGTATGATGACAAAGGCTTAATTTTAGTATATTTTATACTCAGAAAGTTCACTAAGTTCTTTTACAGCCTGATTTAAATGCGTCTGTGAGTTGCTCAACCCATGTTTGAAGTGGAAGGAGAAACTTTTCAGCGGGGCAGAACGTGTAATCATGGAAAGTGAATAACAGCTTGTGATTATGGAATTGAAACTACTGGTGAGAATTTTTATAGTGGCATGTAGTTTATATAACTAACTGAATTAAAATTTAACCATATGTGAATATCTTTCCTCTTATGGAATACGTTTACTTAAAAAAAAAAAAAAAAAAAAAGAAAACAAACCCCAAAGGAATCCAGCAATTACATGGAGTGCATTGCATTAGATCTCTTACCAATCTTTCCCTAATAGCATTTTAAAATATGAAATTAATGCATACATAATTCTCTCATATTTCCACTTGTTTGATTTGGACTGCGAGAACAGACCAGCAGCTAATATCAATACTAGTTTATCAATACCCACTTCCACATCACCACCTCCTCGGTGGAGAGCTTTTCCTTTCAGGGCAGTGTTTCAAAAGAACTTTTCTGAGCTCAGAGCTGAGCTCTGCTCCCAGAAGCTGACAGGCTGGCTGGTCCTGAGGAGGATGGAGGACTGTTTTAATTTACTTACTGTTTCTTCTGTAAGAAAGAAGACATCTGAAAAGGAGAGGGGAGTAGGGAAAAAAAAAAAATCTGCTTTTTCCATTGAACTGTATGACTTCACTTAGCCAACTTGATATTAAATCCTGATAAAGAGAAAATAGAGGAACTTTCTCCTTCGCTTAGTTGCTTTGTGTCAGCGTTACATCCTCTCAGCTGCACTTAGTGCTGGGTCCTACTTTTTAAGATGCCTATGAGCTGCCACTTTTGATGTAAGAGCCTGTTCCAAGAACTTAAGCTTTTTTTACACAAAAATCTAAGTATATTTAGACTAGCCTAAGAGCTTCCATGTGGGATCAGACTACAGGTCTGTAATGCCTAGGCTGCTGTCTCTAATACTTGGCAGTGATGGAGGAAAGGATTAAATATATATATATACAGAGAAAGAGAGAGACCTCCCATAGGATATACCAACCTTTGGCAGCTGATGGTGGGTGTGTGGGGTGGGTGCTCTCTCTTTTTTTTTTTTTTTTTTTTTGATCGAGGTTGCACTCAGTTCATCCACGCTTAATAGCCCTTACGGTATAAACCACATTTCCACCCTTGGCTTCGCTGGCATCCTGTGGCAATGAGTCTGGCTGCGTGGAAACGTACTGGTTGAATTTTTGCTGCCCAGTAAACAGTAGTAGAAGGACGGTGGTGTGGTTGTGGGTGGATTTCTCTGCCTGGGGAGGAGCACCCGAGAGCCGTCTGCAGCTGGCACAGCATCATCTTTCCTACCGTTCGTCTCCCCTCATCTCAAGATAGCAGAGTTACACCTACGCCTCGGCAGCTTGGTGACCTCTGGGTTGCGTTGCAGGCACTCGCAGCCCACTTCCATCTGCCAGGCCTAATTAATGATACGTGTGTGTCTGTCTATTAGCATATCAGGCTAGTGTAAACAGTCCTTTTTCCTTTGGAAACACGGCTGCTCAAAAGCATGCTATCACCAAATTGGTATTTGTTTTAATCTACAAGTTGGAAAAATATGTTTTTCTGATTTATTAGGTTGTCATGAGGGCTCCATAAGTCAGGCCTGAAGCTTGCTGTCTCCTGCAACCACAGCTGGGACTCCCTTCCAAAACTGCTACGCATCCCATTTTTCTGCGACACTTACACATATTCTGCAGTTAGAAGAAGAGTACTTCAGATGAAAATTTGTCTGTTAACAGCAAATTTGAGGCTTAAGTAAATAAGTTATTTCAGCTTCAAAAATGTTCTTTTTAGCTGTGAAGGAGATCTTGTTCCTGAATTTCTGCAGTTCTTTTCACACTTCTCAACAAAGTATAGCATGAGTTTCATGAAGAATCAAAGCAAGTTTTAGGCATTGCTTGCCACATGGTGTTTGATGGATCTAGTTTCTCAGTTGTAGGGTGATCTGTAATTTTCTAATTTGACTCTCCAGCCTTTATTCTGAGTTCATGTATTTGCTTGTAGATCTACTTTCAAATCTTCATGTATGGAATTTAGTGCTTTAAACCGTTCTTAGCCTTTGTGTTATATATAGAAGGAGGAAAAAACAAAGCAAAAATTACACAAATAAACATTTCATGGTGTATTCTTATGTATACAAACTCAGATGTTCATCAGATCAGTAGGGAGCAGGGCTTTTTCTAATTATGGTGTCCACCAAGAAATAACTCAGCAAATTTGAATAGGTCAGGAAGACAGGAACAAAGGGATGTGACTCATACAGTGTTATGTCTTCCAGGGAGACCAATGAAAATGTGAAGAAAGACTGAAATTTTGTGTATGGTGTTTTTGGCATCTGTTTGGACCTTCAAAAACCTCCCATTTTTATAAGGAGAAATGCTTTTGGATATCTGCTTCTGTCTTCTAAATATTTTCAGCAGCTTCCGAAACCAGCATTTCGTTGAAAAAGAAGTTTGGGTTATGATTCCTTTGCTCTTTGTTAGTAAAGAATTATTATGATTTACTGTAATAAATATTTTCAGAATATAATAATCTGAAATGAAATACTGGATGCATTGAAGGTTTCCCAAAATATGGAGTACATTTTTCATATTTTTCAGAGAGTACGTCATCTTGGGTTTTTGTTCCAGAATGGAGATTATTAAAAAAAGGTTTTTTTTCCACACCAGCAGTTGGTGACATAGTTTGCCGAGCATGCAGTAGATAAACAGATGAAAGCTATTTTTGATGTGTCATTGTCTCAGCGAGATGGGAATTGGCAGCACTGATGAAATGACAAGTACTTGGCGATGTCAACTTTACCACATGGCTGTCAGTCTAGCGATTAAAAAGAACTGGCAGGCGAGGATCGCTGTGGTTTAAGCAGAGGAGCTGATTTTCTACTTTAGAGCCTGATTCTGCACATTTTGACTCATTTTATAGTTCTGAAATCAGGTGACTTGACTCAAGTGAGACAGGGGTTGCTTGAGCATCTTGCAGGACGGAGCTCCTCAGGACCAGGTCCGCTCCTCTGCGGACCCTGCTGTTGTGCCGCAGGGCTTGCTAGTATGCATGGACATACGGACACATGGACAGACATGTGCACACTTGGTGTCAGGGTGTCACATTTTGAGCCAGAACGGTTCAGGCCTTGTATTGATCCTTGTGCAAAAATCCTCTGTGCACCTTTCAGCTCTGAATGCTGGGCTGAAATTGTATTTGGCTTTTCAAGCGTTCCTTCTAGTTAGCGTTGGACTAAGGAGAAGTTGTTTTTTACTCCTTTCTCTGAAATGAGGATCTAAAATAACTGACTGTCCTCTTCAAGGTACCAGGGAGGAGAGATTTCATCCCTTAAATTAGCAAGTTAGCCAGACACCATTAATGAAGAGCTTGATCTGTTCATTGATACAGGGGGGCAGACAACATGCCTAAATTTAGGAATTTAGGCGAGTGGGGGTGTATGTGCCCCAGCCGTGTCCCTTTTTGTGGCACGGTGAAGGGGTAACATTGTTGCATAGAGGGTTTTTTTTTGTTTCGGTGTCACAGTTTAAAGGCTAATTGGAAGGATCCTTGTGGGCTGTGCAGAAATGCTTAAAGGGCTCCTTGTGGATGGCCCAGCAAAGGCCCTTTGTTTGGTGTGCAGGCCCCGGCTTGGCTCACGTGACGGCAGTGAGGGGATAAATAACGACAAGACACGTGCAAAGCAAAGGATTTACTTATCTTTACAGCCCCCCCAGTCTCTCCCACCCTCACCCCGCTGCGGGCCCTTGGCTAATTTTTTTTGTTGAGCGTGATCCAGTCCTCTTTTCCGCGATTAATTTCGGCACGGGGCAATGGGGGAAGGAGGACGAGGAAATCTCCGTCCGAGTTGAGATGAAGTTGCCAATGACTTAATGCTGCAGAAAGGGCAGTTCTCCAGATGTCTTTAGGATTTTAATGAGCGTAGCTGATGCTTCGGTTAGGCCTTTCCTTTCCTTTTTTGACAGATTGCTGATACCCGCCCAGGAAACCTAAATGCAAAAATCATTCGTGGCCACACTGTTGTCCTCCTCCTCTTCTGTCTCGCTGGGTCCAGACATGCTCGGTGTGTCAGCAGCCACGGGTGGGCTGTCGGCAGAGGTCGGTGGGAGCTGGGTTTTCTGTCCCGGTGAGGTGCTGTACACCCCTCCTGGTCACAGCCTGGCTTTCTGCTGATGGGGATCTACCTGAGCCAGAAGATACTGGGGTGATTGATGCTGGTGCCTGGGTTTCAGAGGAGCATGCTCCTACCTAACCCTCTGCGTGAGCCATCTGTCTTTAATGACCTCTCCAGTGGGGCTGGGTTTTCCCCCCCGCCTCTACTTTTAGCAGACAGGAAAATTTTCAGTGTTGTGCCTGGTGGTTTCAAGTTGGAAATCCTCTCAGCTGGCTTCTCATTTTACTGGCCATTTTTGTGACCACCTTGTACCAGCTGTAGGGAAGGGGGGAAAGCTTCTCTTCCCCTGGGTTTTTAGCCTTTCCTACTCCTCCTCCTGCTTTTCAAGCTCAGTTTTAGCTCGGTTGGCAAATGCATGAAACAAGATTCCTAGACCTATTCAAACCTGAGCTCACTCTAACATTTTAAACTTAACAGAACTGTATTAAAGGATTTAAAGCCACATGGCCATTTCAGAAGTTTAGCAGGTATTAATTCCCTGAGCCCTGTCATTAATCTTTACAGAGGGAGCTGGACCACTGCATGTTTTTGACCTATATTGCCTATATCTGATGGAAGTAAGAGGAGGCAAAATACAACTTGAGTTGTTTGGTGCAGGTCTTTTTTTGATTTTTTTTTTGTGGGGGCATCAGGAAAGAAATGAGTGGTGGCACAGAGTTGCCTGAAGCTTTTAAACTCTTTTGGAGGCCGGAAACAACACGTATGTGAAGGGAGTGTGAATTCTTGTCATCGCTGGTCTCAGGCTCATAATCGGCAGAGCTTACAGCAGCTTCAAAAAGCTGTGAAAATATATGCTTTAGGTTATGCATGTTTTCTTTTTTTTATCTGTTCCTAGGAGTTTAGGGCATACCTTTAAGGCAAAAATGAGTAGGCATCAATGATTAGCCTTTCCCGTGTTGCATACTTAAGCAGGTATTATGTAAAGCTCCTATTTACCGTCTTTTTATTTGAATGCAAGTCTGAGCCCACCTCCCCTCCCACCGTGGCCTCCAAGTTTTCCAGGCATTTGAAAGGTAGTGCTGCTTCAGGTACGGGTCAGACTTGACTGCTGTGCTCCCTCGTGGAGTATTGTGGTTATTCTGCTCAGCATATCCATCTTCTTCTCCAGATGGCTGGGCTTCAGGGAGGTCCTGAGCCCACACAGCTCTACAGATCCTCACAACGGGTTACACCTGCCATGGGTTTTGAAGAAAACAGTCCTCTTTCACAGCTTTTTGTACTGAAGTTTAGTCACAACTTCATAGAATCATAGAATGGTTTGGGTTGGAAGGGACCTTAAAGATCATCTAGTTCCAACCCCCCTGCCACAGGCAGGGACACCTTTCCACTAGACCAGGTTGCTCAAAGCCCCATTCAACCTGGCCTTGAACACTGCCAAGGAGGGGGCATCCACAACTTTTCTGGGGAACCTGTTCCAGTGTCTCACCACCCCCACAGTAAAGAATTTCTTCCTAATATATAAATCTACTCTCTTTCAGTTTAAAACCATTACCCCTTGTCCTATCACTACATGCCCTTGTAAAAAGTCCCTCTCCTGCTTTCCTGTAGGCCCACTTCAGGTACTGGAAGGCTGCTAGAAGGTCTCCCCAGAGCCTTCTCTTCTCCAGGCTGAACAAACCCAACTCTCTCAGCCTGTCTTCCTAGGAAAGGTGTTCCAGCCCTCTGATCATCTTCGTGGCCCTCCTCTGGACTCACTCCAACAGCTCCATGTCCTTCTTACGTTGGGGCCCCCAGAGCTGAACACAGTACTGCAGGTGGGGTCTCACGAGAGCAGAGTAGA